>NC_090922.1:363638162-363965836 GCF_040938575.1 Ambystoma mexicanum
TGGTTGTCACGTGTGCCGAGTCAGAGTATATTGTCACTGCGCATCCCTTGGCTGTATGTAATGATTCAATCAGTGCTATTAACTCTGCCGCTTATGCAGAGTAATGGGAAGGGAGATGTTTTTGCACTATCACCTCATATTCATCTCCTTCTACACTCACTACTGCTGTCCCTACATGTTTTTTCCCTGTATCCAGATCAATGGAAGCAGATCCATCCACGAAGTACACCTCACCTCCTTCTAGGGCGTTTTCACTGGCTTTAGGAATGTTGTCACCTTCCCGCTCATAGATCGCACAATTGTGTGCTTGCATGTCTTCCACTGTACATGGCTCTGTGATGAAAGTGGCTGGGTTTACAGTCTTACAGCGCACAATGTGTATGTTTGGGCTCAAGATGATTATTTCATATACTGTGGCCCGCTGCGTGGTGAGTGTGGATTTTGATCTTTCAAGTATGACAAACAAAGTGTGCTTGACAAATAGCATTACTGAGCATCCCATCACTATGGTGGCATTTTTCTCAATTGCGAAGGCCGCTGCTGTGAGTGTTTGTTTGCACCCAAAGTGCCCCTGTATCACAGAATCTAATGTGCTGCTGTAATAGGCCAATGGCTTGTGGCCTAGTGATGTTTTTTGCGTGAGCGCTGCCGTCATCAGAGTGCCGTTACAGTGAGAGAATAAGTAAAAGTCTGATCATAGTCTGGTGTCGCCAGAACGGGTGCTGCCGAGATAATGACTTTTAATTTATAGAACTCTGTGATCATTTCTTGTGTCCATTTAATTGGCGCACTGTCTTTTTGTGCTTCTTTCAATGCCTGAAGAAGGGGATGTGTGTATGTTGCATAATCGAGTATCCATGCATGGCAGTAATTGCATATGCTAAGGAATTTCTGCATATCCTTTACAGTCTTGGGCATCAGTGTTGCACTTATGACTGCTGCTGTGTCTGGTATTATTTGCTTACCATCCTTTGATATTAGCTGCCTCCTGTACAATACTTCTGCTAGGCAACACTGTGACTTTCCTTTGTCTACTTTGTACCCCTTTGTAGCTGGTAAATTCAACAGGGTTATTAAGTCTGCTCTACATTGCTCTTCACTTTCACTGCAAACTAAAAGTCCATCTACGTACTGAATTATCATGCTCTTGACATCAATGTTACCAAGATCTTCATGCAAAATTCTGTTGAAAATGCTGGGGCTCTCACAATGTCCCTGGGGCAACCTGCAATGCTCTTACTTCCCCCCCCTAGGGTAAAAGCAGGCAAGTATTGGGAACTGGGGTCAAGTGCCACTGAGAAAAAAACATTTTTCAAGTACACTACTGTGAAGCACGTGGCTTCCTTCGTAACGCTGCTTAAGATGGACGCAGTATTTGGGACCAGAGAGAACTCCTTCTGTATGACGTCATGAAGTGGGCACAAGTCCTGTATCATCCTCCAAGCCCTGCCATTCGCTTTTTTGATTGGATAGATAGCCGTATTACAAGGTGAATATGATGACATGATAATGCCCTGTTGCAGTAATGCATGTATCATCTCTTTTATGCCTTCCTCTGCTTCCCTGGACAGAGGGTATTGTTTTGCTCTGGGTGGCACTGCACCTGGCTTTAGTTTTATTTTATTGGGCGTGACTTCCTGTAAAAGCCACACATTGTGTGGGCCTGTAGTCCATTAGTTTGGTGGTACCTGTTTCATATCTTTGGTAAAAATTGAAGGCGGCGCACTGACACTGGCCATGAGGGGGTTATTCACCCATCTATTTTGAATAATTGTCGCATGACATACACATTTCCATGATTATCTCCCCATCAGTGTCACTGTCAGTGAACAGCTCTTCATCAGTAAGATCGCGTAGCGCTATATTCGGGTCTATGCACAACACTGTTCTCCACTCACATCCATGCATGTCCAGTCCTATTGCCACGATACATTTATACACCCTCTGCAGGTCCAACGAGAGGATGATACCCGGCACAATTTCTAGGGTTGAAACTGTGTGGAAAATGAAGTCAGAGGGTACTCGCCATTCCTTTCGTGTTATTTCAGGCACCAGTCTAGCTAGTACCTGTATTCCATAAATGAACATTCAACATTTGTGAGCATCCCCCTCACTGCTACTTCATTTGTCATGGTACTGATCATTAGCATGGCTCTGAGCGGGCATACCCCTGGGGTGGAGCACACTACCCCTCGTACTGTAAAGGAGACGGTCATATTAACTTTGCTGAGGAGATCCCTCCCGAGCAAATTTATGGGCGAGTCTTCGTGGTATAACAGGGGTGCTCATCTTCCCTCCCACTGTTATATCCAAATCTTTTGTGAAAGTAACCTTTAAAATTGCCCCAGAGAATCCCTGTGTTTCAAAATTTTGGCCCAAAAGCGGAAACCGGCCTTCCATGAGGCACAATGTTTCCGCCCCTGAGTCCACCATAAAGATGAACTGCTTGTTTCCTATCTCTGCCCCCACCAGTGGTTCCTCGTCTGGACGTAGGGTAGTCGACAGGACTGGACACTCAAGTGCTCTCTTTGGGCTGTCCTAATCTGGGTGGGTATTTGTTCCTGAGAGAGAAAAAAGATTTTCCCCGACCATTTCTGTTTCCACGGAATGGTGCATGCGCGCCATTCACTGTAATAGTGAAGAGATTTGTGTTGGTGTTTCCCATGGTGTTTTGACGTGCTAATTGTGGTTGCATGCCCTATTGTGGTGTTTGTGGCCCTTGCTGAATTGGTTGGGTCCCTTGTTAAAAATTATTATAATATTGCTCTTGCTGCCCATGACCACCCATCGGTAGTCCATTAGGGCTTCCCCAGTGAGGGTGGCTGAATTGCTGCTCATTTCTGGGTCGTTGGGGCCCTTGGTAATATCCCATGGGTCGGGCGTGGCATTCCGTTGAAAAATGTCCCCACCTTCCACAATTCCAGCATGTCCCTTGGCCCCCTCCCTGAAGCCTTTGTCCTCCAAGCCCAGCTCTCTGTCCCCTGTACCCACCTCTCTGTCCCCTGTACCCACCTCGTCCTCTTCCAGGCCTTCCCTGCCATTTTGGTCCCTCGCATTGCTCCTCGCTGGCGCATTGCCCCTGTCAGTTTGCAGACCATGTTGCTGCCATCCTTGCCATTGAAACTCCTGACCCCTCCTCCCCGTCTCCCTATCTTTCTGTAGACAGAGCGGCTGTTACTGCAGAGACCTTCACCAGCTTATTTTGTACAAGTTTGGCCTTGTCTGCCAACCTCCTCTGCGCAATTTCTTTTTCTCTTTCTTTGATCCTCCTACAGTGGTGTACTATAATGCTCTGTATTTTGGGCCATCCACTGGCTTCTATCCTGGCAATTTTATCTAGGACCTTCTGTACCTCCTTCTGGAGGCCTCTCTTGTTGGTAAAATAGAAAAGAGAGGTTGATTGGTCCCACGCCATGCCCGTCTCCAACCGCCACACCGGAAGAATGTACTGCGCAGCCTCTTCCTAGTCCCCCATGGTGCATTGCATCACCGAATGTAAATCTGGGGTGTCAGGGAAGGTCCTCCGCAGCGCGTTCCACACTTGAGCCCATACATTATTAAAAGCCGACCCATCATGGCGGTGGCAATCTATTGTCACTCCTGGGAAACCTGCCTTCACCCATACTCCATCTGCCTGGTCTCCCACAGCGGACACCAGCAAGCTTTTGACATCCCCTATGGCCAGCAGGACCCCTGCGGTATGCTTCTCAAAAGCATATATCCACTTTCCCGCACATCCTGAAAGTGGAGGCAATGACTTCAACAAATAATTTTTTGCCATCTGTGCCCATGGTATGTAATGGGGCCGCCCTGCTCCCTTGTGAATGAGGGACATTTGCAATTTCATTCTGCTCCCTGTCTTACTTACCTTTACTCCTTTCTTATTACTCAATGACATGTTTCCCAACCTGCTTCAGAGCCTCCCCTGCCACCTTTCTCGCACTACCTCATCCTCCAGATCTTCTTGTAGTGGCAGTGGCATTCCTACCGCAGTTACTCCTTCCTCATATTCATCCAGATCACTCCAAACCTCATCTAATTCCCTGTCAGAGGCTGCACATCCGTGTTCTTCACTTGCTTGGCTACCTTCTTCTCCTACTCGTACTACTTTTATTGGGGTATTGTTCAGGTGGAAGAAGAATTCCCCTGATTTTCACTCGTCCTCTGTCAGGCTAGATGGATTCCTGGATGGGAGTGGTGACGATGTTGGCCCACCAGCTGAGATGGACGGCGCCTCCCCTCGCCCGGGTAACATTTGGCCTCTGTCACACAGAGCTCTCAATCGTGTCAATTCCATTTCTGTGGTAGCAAGTTGTCTTTCTAAGTCATTAGTTAGGCGTGCAAGATTTAATGGAGGGGAACACGTGGGACCGTATAACCCTCTAGTGTCACAGGGAGATGGGGCTACTACTATGGGTGCAGGGGGCGTGTTTGGCGGGGGCAAGTATGATGGGTCACTGTACCCCTCGGCGGGTCTAGTTAGCAGTCAGTAAAGTCTGGTGTGCTCTCCGTCCCCCGTTTTCGTTAGTTCCCCTCCATCCGCTTCTCCTCCCCCACTGTTGGGCCCAGCGCCGTCTCTGGCGGCGCTTCCTTGTCTGTGCTACTTACAGGGGGCGTTTCCTCAAACATCCTCCAAAGATCTAACACTTCCCGTCTATTTTGAAGTTGCTTTCCCTGGTATTTGGCCAACGAGTGCGTCGTCACAAGATCTAATATTCTTTATCAAATGATCCCCTTTCTGGCCATACTTGGGACACACCCTCCCCCTTTATCTCAGTAAGCCATTGGTCATGGTACATTTTAATTATCTCGCTGTATAGAGGGAGGTGCTGGCAAATATGTGTCAAAGGTATATCTCCCCCCATGGTTCCTTGCTTGGCTCTCGTGTGCATTTGTATGTGGGTGTGTGTGTCAATGGGATCAAGAAACACTTCTGTTCACCTTATATCACTTAATATGCGACTTATAACATCACAGTTTAAAGAACCTTTCACTTACACCTTTCCAGCATATTTCAAAAACATAATCTGAACAAATTCAACACAAAACAAGTTTACATATACTTATAGACCTATGTACACGCTTTACTTGGATGACAATTAACATAAAATGCAGATCTGTTACCCTTCTGGTTACACCCCCCCTTCCCTTGATCACATATTCTCTTCCCACACTCACTCTTCTCATTCCCCTTCCCTTGGCCCCTTTTGGCCCGACCTATAAAGTGTTATGCACGCAAGAAAAATAATTTGCTAATATCTCCCGATTCTATTCATTACACAAGACTCCTACATTTTTCTATTTTAGCTCCACTTATTTCCTGCACTGGTCGAGACATTGCTATGCTGCTCCGCCTTCCACCCCTTTTCAGAGCTAGATGCCTGTATTCCGTTACCTCTATATTCGCAACCTAATGGCCATATAAAGAAAGGAGAAGAAAAAGCCTACCAGTCAACACTCATTCAAGACCTATATCGTAGATCTGACTCGCCCCACTATTCCCTCACCGTTACACTTATACTCATCACTTTCTTTTTAAAATCCCATCCTTTAAAGTTCTTGCAACCAATACTCACGTATCCGGGGTGATCTGAGAGCCTACGTTCACCATCTATCCACAATCAGGTCGCCCCCCAAACAAGCCCTGACGAGCCCCGGCGAGCAGTCGGGTATTTGCAATGGCCGGGACCCTTGGATCCTCTCTGATGTGTACGCCCACTGGTCAGCCGCCAGTGCCGATGGTTTTGCTGAGGGCATACCGGATCTCACCGCACGACACAGGGGTGTCTCTTGGTACACTCTTGATCATGACCCAGGGGTCACCAAGTGAAGGTGGTCACTCCCCACAATGCAATTAGAAACGCAGAATAAAGGACGCATCCCAGTAGGGAATGAGAACAGTAGAATGGTTGAGAGAGAAATAAAGGCTTTTAAATAAGATTCAGCATCCAGAGAACTCTACTGCCTTGAGAGCGGTCTGCCAAACAATACAAAGCAATACATTTTTAAAGGGTTACTCGATCATAGATGACGTTTTCCATATAGCCTACAAGTTACATTTGTATTGGTGAGGGGTTAAGTCCGAGTATGGCACTATAGGGGCAGGCTCCACGAGATTGGCTGGCAGCTTGGTGGGCTGGTAGGCATCACGTGGGTCAGCTGGGCTGGTCAGTGTGAGGTGAAGGTCAGTTCGGGTCCGGGAGAGGCAGCTGGTACTGTCTAACTAATCTACACGCCATCACAGGACATGCAGTAAATAATAACCCATAAACTATACATTTGGTATTAAGAGAGGCCTAAAAATTGTACACACTTATTTACATTATCCTGCCTCAGATAATTGGCGAGGTGAAGGGTGTGGTGGTCTTGCCCTCCAGGTGGCTAACTGGGGGGTGGGGTGAGATTTAACAGTTGTCAGTTCTGGCACTTCAGAGCGGGAGGGGGTGGATTGATATGTGTTGGTTTAGGGCAGAATATATGACAACCTGAGATTAGTTATATTGGGGGTGCTCTAAGGTGGTCAGCAAGGAAGGGTCACACTTTTGTTACATCAAAGAAGACTGAAGGGGCACAGGGTTGAACAGGCACCAACTTTTCAACAGTGGGTGTGAAAGGTGCAGGAGCGGGTTTGTGAAGATGGATCGGCCACAAGTCATGATTTGGCCCGGTCACATGCAGGGCAGTGATCTCGGAGGAAGGATGAAAAGAATGCACTGTTTTCTTGCAACAATTTGCTACAGAGCATCTGTGAGATATGGGCTTGAATGGCACAGGTGCGGGAGGAAAAGGTGGGGGCTGTCAGTGTCCGCTGTGCGTGGTGCTGCTGAGGGAAGAGAAGGCTTCACAGATACCAGAATGTGGCCTAGTCCAAAGATGGAGTCTGGGGTACACAAGATGGAGTCCAAATGTATCTTTCAGTAGCCCCGCTTCTGTAGGGGCCAAGGACTCATCCACTGGGACCAGGGAAGGGCAAGGAAGGCGTCCCCCCCACTATTGCAAGAACTGGCGGTCCCTTTTGTGTGGAATGTATGGGGAGGGGGTTGCAAACTCACCATTACCTCCAGTGGGGCATCTCTGTGTAGCAATCACATTCCCCATTTACGATCTGTAGCCACCAAATTTAAAACTTCAAACACAAAGAGACAAATGAAAAAATCTGATTACAAGCTGGCCCCAAGAGACAAATGGCCTGGAGGTAGGAGAGCTACTATTTGCCCAACATGAAGATGTACCATTGATTTAAAATTCCTATTAAAACATTTGGCCTTTATCTCAGCAACCATAAGTTGTTCTGATTACATGTATGTTTCCTTTTTTAGATAATTGCCTGGCAATTTTGGTGATATCAAATTCATCCTCCTGTGACTCGGAGAACTGTAATGGCAATCCAAGATGGGTTGCTGGCTGATCTGCAAATGTTCCATATGTGAGAGTTGGCATGCTGGTGGTGCTTGTGGAGGGTAAAATTAGCAATATGGGTAATAAATGATATGTTCCTAATTATTTTGCTTTTTGCAAACACGGTGGAGATTGCCAAATGGCCAGGCAACATGGTCCAGACCTGGCTGTTGTTTTGTTAAATTCCCCCTGATAAGCTGAATTGGAATATATATATATATATATTTTCAAACGAAAATCGAGCCCCTGAACAGGGCAAAACCAGTGGGTTGCACTCCCGAGAGCAGCTGAATAAAGCGAATCCAATCTTCAGCAAAATGACAGGCTTGACGGCAAAATCAGGCAGCACCAAATGTTCTTTATTTTTCAAAAGTGCATAGGAAAGAGGAACCTGAAATAACACAACAACGCGTTTCGCGGTACTCCGACCGCTTATTCACGTAGGTAGGGGAAACACAGACAAGGGACTCCTTAAAACATTATTCAAACTCTATGGTAACAGTGCATACAGCATCCCATTGCACAAGTCAATACAATGTATTGTACACAAGGCGACCATGTTGTAGTGTACCAAAGGCAACGCATACATTAATGTACACAGAATAGAGTACACATTTTAGTAATCTGGACATTAAATAACATCTTAAAATCAGAAATGCTGCCACAAATGTCACGAAAGTCAGCAGCGTGGGAACTATAGAAGAGACAGCATATAACGCGTGAAAAAAAGAATCCTAACAATGGGAGGTAACCAGTCGGTGAAATCACTGCTTTATAAAAGGAACCTAATATAAAAAATAAGGTACTCCCACAGTGTAAACAAAGTACGGGGGCAAAACAGACTGGGAACTGGGACTTACCTCTAAACAAAATATACATTAATATGAATAAAAAAGAAGCCCAGTCTGAAAATGCTGTCAAGAAAAATAAAAATAAAAATAAAAAATCTGCGCTAGACATTAGCACACACGCAGTTATATTGCCATCCCTTCAATACAGTCCCACAGTGTGAGTTTCAGACGTGTAATTGATTGTGTGACATATAGGCGTGCCCCAAAAAATTCAATAGTCTCAAAATACCTAAACATATAATTTACATCATGCATGCACAAGGGTAAAAATGGGACATATCAGGCAAATGTAGCAGTATGTGGGCAGTATGAGGTGCATAGTGCATTAGCAGCCAACAAGGTGCAAAAGTGCATAGCAGCATAGATAAGGGAAACAAGAGGGAAAGTAATAAAAGGGATAATAGTTACAAATTCAACAGCAATAATAATGTGCAATATATATATATATATATTACACAGCCCACAGTAGCGGCTGTGTAGTTATGGTTAAGTTGCTAAACACATAGGAAGAGCACTTTTTGGGCGGCTTATAACTTCGCTCCCCCTGGAGGATCCTCACCAACCTTTGCAACTATATGGCCCACTCTGAATTTGTTTGCAAAGTTTGATGAGGTTTGGTCTGGGGGTGGGGCAAAGTTATAGGGGAGTCCCAAAATTTATTTTTTTCCCATAGACTGAATGGTCTAAAAAAAATAGTGATATCTATGTCTACGGACACACTTCCCTGTTCGCTCCGGGACAGGGCACCGATTGGATAATCTGCTTACGTCATATCCACGGACATGCAAAGTACTCTCTGATTTGCTGGGATGAGGCATGAGGTGCGTCAAATTGTTTCGATGCGCCTGTCATATTGGATGCACGGACATGCGCTGGAAGAGAGCATAAATCCAATTCTGGGGAGTGTGTTGGTGTGTATGAGTGCTTGGAGAGGGTGGGGTAGTAAGAAATGGGTCAAATGCTGTATTTGTTTAGGTGGGAGAGGGCTGTGATTTGTTCGCAGTGTCCGTGGTCACCACAGCGGACATACTAAACACTGGGCACACTAGTTGCTATTTTAGTTTAGTTTGATGTTGGTTTTGGGTCGTTAGAAGAGCATTGGGTGAAGAGGGTATGTATTGAAGAGTTTGTACGTTGGTTGTAATTATTCTTTAGAATGTTAATTGAAGTGCACAGTTTTGAGGTGTATGTATTATGTTTTTAGGTTGTGCTTGTTTATATGGGTGTGTTATGCTGTGGTGGTTGTGGTCAGGGACTAAAGTCTTGGGTGCATGGCCGAAGGGAGGGGAAGCACTTACTTTTTTGGATGGAAAGAGTAGGTTTGTTCTGAGTTATCATTCGTACTTCAGACTCTGTTAATGTAGACATGGTTTTGTTTGTTATTGCAGTAGTAGTGCTTTCTGATAACTGCGCATAGCTTGTACATGCACTTTTCTTTGTCTAGATGTGTTCTGTATATTTTATTTAGAATCTGTTAGTTGAATGTTCTTTAGAAATTAGTACAATAGTAAGTGCACACAGCACTCCTGGCTTCGTAAGGCAGTGTTATTGGATGTTAGGAGATAGAGGAAATGATTGTATGCTTTGTTTGCTATTTTTACAGTGTAAATGGCAGGAACTGTATGGAAAAGTATGCAATGTATGTATTTGTGAAGGTGTAGGAAATAAATCAGAAGGATTTGATGGGGTCAGCAGCTTATTACTCAGTAGGTGATTACTAAAGTGGGTGATTATGTGGTGCTTGGAGATGGGAGAGTCTGAAATAAAGTAAGGGTTGCAAGGAAGGACCTAGATTGTGTTGCCAACTGAAGGGAAGGGTGAGATGTTGTGTGTCTTGCTTTAGAACACTGTACATAGTTGTAGATGATGTGATAGATATTACTGCACCAATGCATAGTTGAATGCTGTTGTGAAATCTAAAACAGAATGGACAAACAGCTGGAATGAGAGAGCTGTGTAGATTGGAAGAACAGTTGTAGAGGCAGTGGTGTTGTTTCAGCTGGGAGCCTTTCAAATGATATTTGCTATCTGTGTGCATAAATAAAGATGCATGTACTCATCCTAGCTGCTTGTCATGTTATAACATACTAGAAACCCTTTTCCCATAATCATACTGTTATTTCTCCCATCGTTTAACATAAAATGACACTTTGTTAGATAGCTGTGTGTGTGTTGTATCTGATTACTAGTATAGTCATTTGTAAAGGAAGTTGAAATGATAGAATATATGCGAAATATGGAGAATGTATAGAAAGGAAATTGTATGTACATCTTATGCACTATAATGCATTAAATGCTATCATGGTTGAAATGTGGTTAAATACATGGCAGTGGTTACAGAAACCAAATATAGGTAAATAAAAATGTGGAGAGGAAACAACTTTGCAAGTGACACTTGATCATAGTAGATGGGAAAAATGACGGCAGGCTTGTTTTGCAGGTTACACACTGCAAGTGTCAGTTACTCTGTTTATATGCATTTACACAAGAGATGTACATGTACCATACATGCCAATCCTCCTGATTTCGGCAGGAGACTCCTGATTTTTTACATGAAAAATATTGTTATTTTTCACATTCTCTTGCCGAAAATATATCTTTACCCAATGCATTCTTATGACACAAATGGTGTCTCCCAATTTTTCGGAGGAAATGTCCCTCCTAGGTGGGTCGGAATGTTGGCATTTATGATGTACTGTGCAAAAAATGCTCATACCTGTACTTTGTGTTCATGCATGTGGATTTGCATGAATCTGCAAGTAGAAATGTTGGAGAGTTTACTAGTAGTTGCTGTAGGTGCTTTGTAGTCACAGCGCAATTGTACTCAGAGTGATCAATAGTACATCTAAAGTGCTGAATTGTGATGATGAAGTTAGACGTAGAGGTCTTGCATGTGATTGGTGGACTGCTTAACAGTAGCCAATGAGGGAATGGTGCAGAGAGTGAAGTGGAAATGGTAGAAGGGCTGCCCTAGTGTTACTTTCTGGGCTTCCGATCATGTAATGGGAGTGTATTTTGAAGATTAGACAGTCAGGTATTGAGGATCTGCTTCGTATTGAGAGAGGCTGTCTGTAGTGAAGATGACGGAGGTGGAGAAAGTCAGGGTGGTGGTGCTTGGAGATATGTTTGTGAATGGTTTGGAGCAGTATGCTAAATCTAGGAATGTGGCTAACCATTTTGACACAAAAGGAGTGGAAGTTGTGTGGTGCACTGTGCCTGGTTTTAATTTGCAGGCAATGCTAGAAGTTTGTCAGGATATGGCGAGGTATTATAGTCCACATGTGGTTGTTCTGTACTGTGATGTTTTGCATTTGGGCTATGTCAGTTCCCCTACTTTGTTGCAAGATCTGCAAAACTTGGTTCAGGCAGTCATGAAAGGGCTTCCAAATGTGAAGGTTATTTGTTCTGCTTTGGTACCTAGGGCAGTATGGGACAATAGTTCTGTTTTTTGTGCTCAGCAAAATGTTGGTAGGTGCTTAATCAACCGAGGCATGGTTGCTTTTATGACTAGAGCTGCCATGTTCTTTTTCAACAATGAGAACATTGATTCTGGTAATGTTGATTACTTTAAAGAAGATGGCATGTCTTTATCTTTTATGGGAAATTCCATGCTGTTTTGGAACATAAGGGTTGCTTTGGAGAAGCTAATGTGAAGATTTTTGGAGGAAAATAAGAAGAAAAAAATACAATATAAAATGTGTTTCTGAAGCATCTGCAAGAAAAACAAAAAAAGCCTCTTTTCAGAACCAACAACAAAGGGGAAATGGGGTACACTATATAAAATGTCCGCGGACAGCGCATATTACATACAGGGAATTTGAGGCTGAGAGGCATGCAAATGAGACTGTGCAGAGCAAGGAATTGGTCAATAGGGTTTACTGGGTGTGATGTGTGAGCAGAGAGTTTGTCAGAAAGCCTTTTCCTGAGTGGAGAGGAGATAGCTATGGCTGTGTGTTTCAGAAAGCAGATTGTCCGGATTTTGGGAGACTCGTGGATAAATTGGTTGGAGGTGCATGCAGATCCCTGTGGAATGGCTGCACATCTTGGATTCCCTCATGTGGAAGTGCACTGGCATGGAGTGTGTGGAATAAAGTGGCTGGATTTGGTACCTCTTTGTGCTACTTTGGTGACATAGGGCCTCATTACGAGTTTGGCGGTAGCCATGGCTGCCTCCAAACCGGGCTCCTTTTCTGGGTTCCTGCAATGGGGATTTACCAGGTCATTCAGACATAGAGGACCCGGTCAGTCCTCCTTCCAGGAACCATTCCCCATTCCCATTTGAGCCTCTATAGGGCTCAAATGGGAATGGGGATGGAGGTAACAAAGGGCACATTGTAAGTGTCCCGTTGTTACCTCCCTCTTCCCCTTGCGGGACCCGGAAAGGATGCCTGGTTTTACCAGGCGTCCAATCCGGGTCCCGCGATGGGAAGCTTGTAATCAGCTCTGACGGAAGAAAGGGGGCCGGTCCCGTACCGGCCCCCTTCATTCCGTCAGTGCAAGCCTCGTAATGAGGCCCATAGTGTCATCCAGACATTATTATTATTCATTGTCGAGGGAACAGTTTAGGACATGTCTCTGGAATCTCTTTGCAATTTGCAATGAAAGAAGGACTAGGGAAAGTCATGGACATGTTTCCAAAGTCCTAAGTAATTTTTTCTCGTATTGCCCAGAGACAAATGTGGCTGCGTTCTTCTTCATTTGGTCCACAAATGGAGAAAGCGAGGCGCAATGTCAACAAGGCTGTTTGTGCCTTTTTGAGAGATGTTGGCATGTCCTCTTTTCACAATGAAAATATTATGTTTCCTTTTACACACTTTTTCGCAGAGATAGAGTACATCTTACTTATACCAGCAATCAGAATTTTCTGCAAAATATACAAAATGCATTGCGACCCTTTTTGGAATTATAGCAATCCATTTTGCAGTAGGTGTTGACCATTTGAAGTTTTCGAAACACAAACAAACACCACAAAAAGGCTCTTTTCAGAGCCACCAGTTCCTCCCAGAGAAAAGTGCAATGGTTGTTACAGGGTGGCACCGCACAGATTATAGATGTCTGTGGACAGTCCACGGACTTCTAAAAATGCACAGGGTCCTGCACATTTCATTAACACTTCTCTTTTTGAACTGTGAAAGGTGGCTCTGAAAAGAGCCTTTTTTATTTGGTTGTTTTTGTTTTATATTTTTTTTGTTTTTTTAAACACGACACACAAGGAAAGGAAGGGAAAGGAGGGTAAGGAAGGGGCAAAAGCCGCAGGGATAAGAAAGGGCAGGTGGAGAGAGGAGGATATAGGGTGGGCCTTATTCAGGTAGGTAGCAGTTTTTCTGATGCTCCTTGACCACAGTCTTGAAAGCACTTCAAAGGTTCTCCCCGCTGCAGAGTACTGTGTCACAGTACATGCACAATACTGTGACCCTCGAAAGGTAAGGATCAACAGCATCATGTTTGGACTGCGAGGCAGCCGGAAGGATGCGCTGGCCCACAGGAGTGTCTCTTGTGGTGGCAGGAGCAGAAACGGAGGATGGTGCAGAGGAACTCAACCTACTACGTTTATCGCAAGGTACAACCTGACGAATAGCCCCACCGTGGAATGATTTTAGGTGTCTCTTCATTGAGGTAGTACCATAGCTGTACAAACCCGGGACTCAGCACCATCTTGCACTTATTGCAGGTCACCTTGTGTGCCCGTCCTTTTCGTACTCCATCAACAGTGGTAAATAACCTCCACACCCAAGATTCACAGTGAGAACTAGTAGTAGGGACTTCCACTACCTCATCCTCTTCATCCTCTTCATCACTCTCCTCTGTATCCTGATGCCTGTTCCCCTCTGCAGGCCCTCTGTGAGGTGTTGGTTGTGGAGGGGTTGGGGATGTTGCTGAGACATCAGTAGCACCAGCAGGAGCCATGAATGCTATGAGGACAACTGTTTCAAAGAGCAAGAGCAATCCAATGCAACAAGGAGCAGTCTCTGTCCTGGAAGCCCAAAAACAGAATAAGGAGCAGCTCTCAGTGTGACCTTTTCGCAGCTTTGCGGACACCCGCGCTGTCCCAGGACACTTCGAACACTAAGAAAGGGCTCAAAAAATTCCCAAAAGTATTCAGATCGCCAGGGACATAGTGTGCAACATGTGCAAGGGGGAATTTCCCCAGGAAAATACCTTGGATTGCTGAAAAAAAAACACTTTTTAAGTGTCCGGGAGCCCGGACATTGTTTGTTATGCTTAGCAGGGGTGCGGTCACATGATGACGTCGAGGACACATTGGTGAATGGGACAGCAGTCCGTAGGACACCAACTATGCAGGCTCGGGTCTATGCATGTGTGCGGCTGTTCTACAGGCAGTGATCCAGTCCCCTGACTAATTAAAAGTGTGACACACGTGCGGCGGACAGTTGCGCACAGGCACGATGTTCGTAGGGGCAAGGGTGTGCTACGCACAATGTTCAGATCCCCGAACAAATTCAATGTGCGTCACAACTTTGCGGACAGGCGGACTGGCTATGTGTGCTACGGACATATTAATTCTGGTTACAGACAATGCGAACAGGGGGAATGTTCTTAGGACACTTTATTTTACATAACTATGAATATGCGGACGCCTTTAGCGTTCTGCGCACACCCCCATTTTGGTTAATTATGGAGATGCCTACATCTTGTGTCTCCTAAGGAGACTGCCATCTTGATTGAGGACAGTGCGAACAGGTAAAGTGTCCTTAGGAGACCCCCATTTTGGTTAATTGCGGACATGTTGGGTGTCCTAAGGGCACCTCCATTTTGATTGGCAACAATATGAGGTATTCTTCCCTTCCTCTCCTTCCCCCAGAAGCTCACTGTCTCCCGAGCCCTGGTTCTCTCGAAGCTGGACTACTGTAACAGCCTCTATCTTAATCTGCCTGCCTCCACTCTCCGCCCTCTGCAACTCATCCAGAACAGAACTGCGAGACTTGTCCTTGGCCTCAAGCCCAGGGACCGTATCTCTCCAGGACTGAAATCTCTACACTGGCTCCCAGTGGCTGCGAGGATAAAGTTCAAAACCCTCTGGGGCTGGCTCCTAAATACCTTCAACTCTCTCCTCCCAAATATCTTCCTTCCCGAGCCCTTCGCTCACCCGCCTCCAATTCCCTCAGGGTTAGCCGCTTCTCGAAGCAACGAGCTGGGGGTAGATCTCTCTCCGCGGCAGGGGCCTCCCTCTGGAACAGCCTTCCTGCCTCCCTGAAACTTGAGGAGAACCATCTCCGGTTCCGGAAGCACCTCAAAACCTTCCTCTTTGCTTCTGCTTTCTCTCTCCCTCTCCCCTGCTGAACAGCTAATTTAATTCCTCACTGAAACTGCACTGATCCTGCAAATGGACCACTCTAAATGGCCTCGGCCCTGGGCCCCGCCACTCTCCACTTGCACTGATGCCCTGGAACCCCTTTGCACTGCGGGACTGTCTCTGTATCCCTACAGCCCCCCCCCCTCCCCCAACACTTGTTCTGCACTTACCTCACACTTGCCACCAGCTGGCCCTATTTATTTATTTATTACGTTACGCCACTTACCTTGTACTGCACTTCCCCCCTCCCCTTCCCCTTACACTTTTCCCCCTCCCCCACCCCTGCACTTGCGCGATCTGAATGACACCTGGCCTAGTAAGATCGTTGTCTGTCTCCCCTTGTCCCCCCTCCCTGCCTCGTCGCGCCTTGAAACACATGTGTATAGGCGCGTTACAAATACCATATCATATCATATCATATCATAACAGGTATAGTGTCCTCAGGACACTCACATTTTTGTTAATTGAGGACATCCCGGACAGCTGCGCTGTCCGCAGACACCCAAACTGCCTTTTTAAAAAAAAATAAGACAGAGGAATATACTAACAACACACTTAATATTTTATTATTGTATAAAAGTATACAAATCATGAAAGAGAGGGGGAACCAGAAACTGAAAAAAATACAGGGGAATTAGGGGTTTGGACATCATGGATGATAGGGGAGGAAGGGATTGAAGTCTCATCGTAAAGTTTTTCTTGCTGAGGAGGTTTTGGGAATAGTTGGCTGGAACATGGAGAGGGGGAACAGGTACATGTGGGGCAGTGGTATTCAATGTTTTCTTTTATATGGGCCTCCACAAAGTGGTTTTAAAGAATTACATTTTTCATAAACAGATCCATTTTTAGCTCCATTCGCTGCAGAGGATTTTCTAACGTCTCTCTTGGTATATTATTTTTAATGTCTGTATGGTCTGTTAAAAAAAATATAATTGTTAAGTACACATAAAGTTATGGTTATTCATTGGCTCATATAGAGAAGTGTAGTGTCTACCATTAGTATCACTGTCTTCACTCATTTCATCCCGAGGAACATTTTCTTCCAGCCATTCCAAAGTACTGGACATTTCTGTGTATAAAAAAAAAATATTAGTTTTAGTGTACATTAATACAGAAAGTTTATAAATATATACAATAAATCTGGTGTACTCACTAGTTTCTTGCAAAGTTTTGCTGTTACTGCTGCGTAGGTGTCCTGTTGATTTTTGATGTGCAATTTCTGTGAGGTAATTCTGTTGGAGACATATTTATTGTGTTTTGGTATATTCCACCATGTTGCACATGCTATGTAATTGGACTGTTGGTGTCTCAAATACACAGTTTTACTTATTTTTTTTATTCAATGTAATTTGTTTATGTGCTGCTTTTTGAATAGGTTTAGTGGTTTTTTTGGATTATATAACAATGTAAGATACCCATTGAGTTGTTGGATAGTGTTGATGTTGTCCGAGTCCATCCGCAAACAGGTGCATGGTCCACGGATATCAGACCCACTAGCCCAGGTAGGGCTAGTGGGGCAGAATTATGTTCTATGTTAGATGTATATAAACTAAGGGCATCCTAGTAAACATTTATAAAATGTAAATTATTTATATATCTATATTCAATGAAAAAGCTTTGCTACAGGAACGTTACGGTTAAATTGCACTACTAAAAACCTATGAAATTCAGTAAAAAATCATTGTTAAAGGGACATTATGGTTAAGTTGCGCTACTAAAAACCTATGAAATTCAGTGAAAAAAACTTTGTTATAAAGGAACATTATGGTTCGAAGTAAAACTGAAAAACCCCTGAAATTCGCTAGTTATGGTAAGCTAAGCAACCATAACTCGCGCCACCACAGTGCACTGCTAAGACTAACACCCAGGACATCAAAGATGACATCACAAATGTCATTGATGACATTGATGATGACATCACACATGTATTTCGTTTTCATGCACATCCTCCACAAGGGATTGTCATTATAATGTTGGCAGAAAAGTATCAGAGATCATTGAAGAACTATCATATGCCAAATTGTTCATTAAGCAATGCATTTCTATAAATACCATTGCATTACTGAGTTCTTTCAGAACATGAACAAACTCATGTAGAAACGTAGGCATTGTCTGCTGCATGTGCCATAGAGGTGCAATATTCAAAATCTTCCCATGTTGGATAGTAAAATGATGAATGCTTTAATTTCAAAATGTTGTATACTGTGAAACATAAGTACCTACGAATGCTTCACTTACTGCATAATTGCACTACCACACACAAAACATAAAGCGACCACAATGCATAGAAATAGAAGCACATACAGGGAAAGCAAAGTAAGCAAAAAAACTGCAGTATTACCAGAAAGTGTTCATAACCTAACTAATTATCTTCATACACAGAGAAGATTCTTGTGTTTCAGGATTCCTTCTTCTCCTATATATATGTATCATATAAGGAAAGTAGTGTAACAACATATGAGAAGGGTAAGGTCGTCAAATATAGTACTTTTTACTTTTTTAATTCCTGACTGACAATGAAGAAAGCCACCTGGCCTAGATATGTTGGTGAACAAAAAAGGAGGGAGCCAGATGTCATCAATGACATTTGTGATGTCATCTTTGATGTCCTGGGTGTTAGTCTTAGCAGTGCACAGTGGTGGCGCGAGTTATGGTTGCTTAGCTTACCGGGGTTTTTCGGTTTTACTTGGAACCATAACGTCTCTTTAACACCATTTTTTTCACTGAATTTCATAGGTTTTCAGTAGTGAAACTTAACCATAACGTCCCTTTAAAAAAGTTTTTTCCCATTATGTCTATGGGAAAAAAAGAAATTTTGGGATCCCCCTATAACTTTGCCCCCCCTGGACCAAATCTCACCAAACTTTGCAAAACAATTCAGAGTGGGCCATGTACTTTAAGTCTGGTGAGGATTCATCCAGGGGGAGCGAAGTTATAAGCCGCCCAAAAAGTGCTCTTCCTATGGGATTAGCAATTTAACCATAACTACATGGCCGCTACCGCAGGCCATGTAATATATACATATATTACATGGCCACGGTAGTGGCCATGTAGTTATGGTTAAGTTGCTGTTTCCATGGGAAGAGCACTTTTTGGGCGGCTTATAACTTCGCTCTTCCAGGACGGATCCTCACCAAACTTTGCAAAAAAAGTAGTTGGGTCACTCTGAATCTGTTTGCAAAGTTTGGTGAGGATTCGTCCAGGGGGGGAAAAGTTATAGGGGGGGTCCCAAAACTTTTTTTTTCCCATAGACTGAATGGGAAAAAAGTTTGCGCCCGGCTACAGCCCGAACCGCTGGATGGATTTACACCAAATTTGTGGCAGGAGCGGCGGCCTGGTCCCAAAAGCGTGCTTTTGTAAATTTGGTGTAAATCTGTCCAGTAGTTTTTTTAAAAATGACCAAAATGTAAGGCAAAAAAATTAGTGATATCTGCGTTCGCTTCGCGGATGGACTCTCCTGTTCACTCCGCGGACAGCACCCCGATTGGCCCATGGCCTTGCGTCATGTCCGCGGACATGCAACGTGTTCACTGATTGGACGGGGAGGGGCGTGGAGCGCATCAGATTTTCTGTGGCGCCCGCCATCTTGTATTCGCAGTCGACCACGTACAGCGCAGTGAAACGTGGATAAAAAATTGTATTTAGTGCCGTGTGTTGGTGTGTAAGAGTGTTTGGGGAGGGTGGGGGAGTATGAGATAGGTTCAATGTTTTGTTTTTTTATGTGCTAGACGTTTTTGTTGCGTTCGATTTGTCCGCGGAGAACACGGCTGTTCTTACATTTTGTAAATAAACTAAATGGTGGGGTGTTTAGAGGACGGAGTATGTGTCATTTTTGTTTGCAAGGAAGGTAAAAATGAGCTATGAACACTCGCGGTGTACTTAATTGTTTGTAAATACACAAACTGGGGGTGTCCTCAGGACGCTGTCCATATTGTAATCTGTCTAGTTGAATGTGTTCTAAGAACACTCGCAGTGTCCCGAAATGGTTGCAATTACACAAAATGGGGGTGTTCTGAGAACGTTGTTTGTATTGTTCGTTGTCAGGGTGAAAGTGTTTTAAGAGCACTCCTTTTGTCCGCTAATAGTACAATTTCCTAGGGGCGTCAACCGACTTTTTGTCCACTAAAGAAACGATAAATCCGGCTGGTGTGCACCGACATTATGTGATAATCCTATGACTGGCGCTATTGACCTGGCTGACTTGCTTTTGCGACACTAAATCATATCTCCTGCCCCTAAGCCTGATATTATCAAAGCATTCATATTCCCCGCCTCTCTCCGTGACGTTACAGGGTACGTAATGAAACGCGCCCAGTCGTCTCCAGTACTACGCGACTTTACACAGAACCCGGAAGACAACACACATTATGTCACAACACAGCGCGCCACAATTCGGAATATGAAACTGTGATTTAAAAGCAAACAGCAAGATTGTAAATGTTGTAAAGTACATTTATTTGACATCAAATGTTTAGAGAATATTCAGCAATTTGCATTTGTCTTTGTTGTAGATCCGCAAAAGTTCATGTTGAGACACGCGATGTTCCTTTGCGGTACAGATAGTGTTAGATCAGCTTACAACTCAGTGCGCCACAATTCGGAATATGAAACTGTGGTTTAAAAGTAAACAGCAGGATTGTACATTTGGTAAAGTACATTTATTTCACATGAAATGTTTAGTGAATATTCAGCGATTTGCTATTGTCTCTGTTGTCGATCAGCAAAAGTTTATTTGGAGCCACGCGTTGTTCCTTTGCGGTAGATAGGCTGTTGGTTTATGATAAAAGCAGTAAATGGTCGCTCTGATAATCGGAAGGTTGCTCCAACAACGAGCCATTAGAACACCCTATTGGTTGGTATGTTGTTTGTAACCGCTAGTACTGTGTAAGGGCATATCGGTCCTTGGCGATTGTCCCATAAAATGGTGAGGGTCATGAAGTTGCATATTTGGACCTGCACCTGGCAGTTGAAGACCCCATCCGCTGGAGTCTGTAAATCATGACATAGGCAAAATGGAGCCACATACCAGTTTTAAAAAACATAAATTAGTCTCACCAGCCGATCTTCATTAAAAATCATCATTTTATTTATTAGGGAGTGAAAATATTTGCTATCGAAGATAGTGCAACAGAGTATGTTAATAATAAAATAATAA
This sequence comes from Ambystoma mexicanum, assembly GCF_040938575.1. Classification (NCBI taxonomy): domain Eukaryota; kingdom Metazoa; phylum Chordata; class Amphibia; order Caudata; family Ambystomatidae; genus Ambystoma; species Ambystoma mexicanum. The sequence goes on from NC_090922.1 coordinate 363,658,882, forward strand.
TATTTTCCCATTCATATAGCGCTAAGAACCGTGAGGTATCTAAGCGGTGCTTATTATTAACCACGGTGTGTGGTGCTCATTTATCGACCACGGAAGGATGAAAGGCTGAGTTTGGCCTTGCCGGGATTCAAACTTGCGTTAGCAAGCTGTGCACGGATGTCAAAGCGAGCGCTGTACTCGCTGTGCCACTTGACAGGCTACAGTGAAGTGGCACAGCGAGTAGAGCGCTTGACCGCCTATAGACCGTTAAATTATTTCTATTAACCCACCCTGTGTCGTCTGCCTTTTTCAGAGCCCTCTAAACGACAGAGGAACAATTCGGCGGTGATAGTGCGCGGTAGAAAACATTATGCCACTTTCAACGAACAAGTTCAACTTGAGCGGTCTTTAATGCTACGCTATTGTAATTATATTTGGTATGAAGTAATCTAAAGGGTTACTTACAGTACAATTGCAATTTCCATTGTCTACGAGTGGTGCAGTCCCAAAATACGACTCTGCGTGTGCCAACGATCTTTCGCATAGTGATATAATATATAAAAGTGGTTTTGTTTCAGAAATTTCATCTTTATCTTCTCTTACGTTTTAGCAACACTTCTTCAAGAGAAGTCTTTCATCACAATCTCTGTCTGTCAAGGTCAAAACACAATACAACCTTACAGTCCGCTTCGTGAGCCTCTCCGGGGCCCGAGAAAAAAATGGAAGCAGCTGACCTTCACTGTGAACGAGCATACATTCTTACTTTGCAACATTCTGTGTAAAGCCATCTGTAGAAGTTGTGGAAGCAGCTGACCTTCACTGTGAACAAGCATAAATTCTTACTTTGCAACATTCTGTGTAAAGCCATCTGTAGAAGTTGGTTTTTGCACGCCATGTTTGTATATTGTTTGCGTGATATTAAAAAAAGTTTGTTTAAAGGACGTTATGGTTCTAAGTACAGCCGAAAGACCCCTGAAAATCGCAAGTTATGGTATGCTTTGAAAAATAACTGGCGCCACCACCGTGCACTGCTCAGACTAACACCCAGGACATCAAAGATGACATCACAAATGTCATTGATGAAATCACTGATGACATCATGTGTGTATGTACTTTTCATGGAATTTGTGTACTAGGGATTTTTATTATAATGTTTCGAAAAAAGTGTCAAGGATATTGCAATAAATATCATACCGTTATTAGTGCTTTGAACGATGCATTGATATAAATAGCATTGTATTATGGGATTCTATCTAGTATACTGAGCTACTAATGGAGAAACATAGCATTGTGTGCAGAGTAAAAGATGAAAGTATAATATGTGTAATGTTAATATGTTGAATAATGAAATAATAATTGTCCTGAAATGTTCGAAAAATCACAAAATGGGGTTGTTCTGAGGACGTTATTCGTATTGTGTGATTGCTTAGCTGTATGCAATGAGGGAATGGCACAGAGAGTAAAGTGGACGCCGTCCGCGGACACCGCGGCTGTTCATGGAGAGGGCGTGCTACATCCGGGTTTTTCCAGGAAATCCAACATGGAAATAAGACTGCACGGATCAGCCAATCAGATGTCGAGGTTGTGGATTTGTGTTGAAAGAGACTGTGTGTGGTGAAGATGGCAGAAGTGGAGAAAGTCAGGATGTTGGTGCTCGGAGATATGTTTGTGCATGGTTTACAGCAGTACGCTGAATGCAGGCATGTTGCAAAGAACTTTGATGTGAAAGGAGTGGAGGTGGTGTGGAGCAGTGTGCCTGATTGCAATGTACAGGGAATTGTACAAGTTTGTGAGGATATGGCCACGATGAACAGTCCGCATGTGGTAGTTTTGCACTATGGTGCTTTCCATTTGGGCAACGTCAGTGCCCCTACTTTGTTGGCTGATTTGGAATGCTTGGTTCAAGCAGTAATGAAGATCCTTCCAAATGCAAAAGTTATTTTTTCTGGATTACTACCTAGGGCAATATGGGACAATAGTTCAGTTTTTTGTCCTGAGCAAAATATTGCTAGGTTTGTCATCAACCGAGGCATGTGTGCCTTCATGCTTAGAGCTGGTATGTTCTTCTGTAACAATGAGAATATTGATGCCAGTAATGCTGTTAATTTTAAAGAAGATGGCATTTCTTTATCTTTTACGGGAAATGCCTTTCTATTTTGGAATGTAAGGGTTGCTTTGGAGAAGGTTATGTGAAGATTTTAGGAGTAAAGTAAGAAAAAAAAAATACAAAAAAACAGGTGTCTGTCAAGCATCTGTAAAAAAAAAAAAAAAACACGGCTCTTTTCAGAGCCAACTTCAAAGGGGAAATGGGGCACACTATTTATATTTACATTCACCACGCTCAGATTTTCGATGTGTCCGCGGACATGGTGGTAGTCCGCGGACATGAAAATCACTACGAGGGGGTTAGTATGTTCTATATTACATGTATATGAAGTCAGGGATATTATGGTTAAGTTGTGGTACTAAAAACCTATGAAATTCAGTGAAAAAACTTTGTTAAAGGGACGTTATGGTTAAGTTGCGCTACCAAAAACCTATGAAATTCAGTGAATAAACTTTGTTAAAGGGACGTTATGGCTCAAAGTAAAACCGAAAAACCCCTGAAATTCGGCAGTTATGGTAACATAAGCAACCATAACTCGCGCCACCGTGCACTGCTAACACTAACACCCAGGACATCAAAGATGACATCACAAATGTCATTGATGACATCACTGATGACATCACATGGCTGGCTCTCCCTTTTTATCCTTTACTGACATATCGAAGCCACATAGTTTTCTTCAGTAACAGTCAGGAAGTAAAAATTGAAAAGGTACTATATTTGTAGACTTAGGATCCAGTCACATCATATGAAACATATACATAGCAGAAGATACAGGCTTGAAAGAGAGCAATCCTTTCTGTGCATGAAGATAATCATTATGGTTATCAGCACTTTCTCATAGTTTTATTTTTATTACTCTACCTTCCCTCTATATGCTCATATTTGTATACATTATACTCACTCTCCATAGAGTGAATGGGAAAATTTGTTTGCTCGCGCCTACAGCCCAAAACGCTGGACGGATTTCCACCAAATTTGGACCAGGAGCAGCGGCTTGGTCCCGAAAGCGTGCTTTTGCAAATTCGGTGAAAATCCGTCCAGTAGTTTATTTTAAAATTACCAAAAAGTAGGTCAAAATAAAATTGTGATATCTGTGTTCGGTGTGCGGACACACTTCCCTGTTCGCTCCGCGGAAAGTGTCCTGATTGGCCAATCGTCTTGCGTGATGTTCACGGACATTCAAAGTGTTCGCTGATTGGACGGCGTGGAGCGTGAAGCGCGTCAGATTTTTCGGTAGCACCCGCCATCTTGGATTCGCAGACGTCCCCGGACAGCGCAGTGAAACTTTGTTCAAAATGTGTATTTTGTAGAGTGTGTTGGTGTGTAGGAGTGCTTGGGGAGGGTGGGAGTGTATGAGATAGGATGAAAGTTGTGTTTTTTATGTGTTAGACGTTCTTTTTGTGTTCGATTTGTTTGCGGCCATCACGGGTGTTCTGAAATGTTCTAAATAAACTGACTAGGGGGTGTTCTAAGGAGTCAATATGTGTCCGTTTTGTTCGCAAGCAAAGTGAAACTGTTCTAAGAACACTCGCGGTGTCCGGGGAGTGTTCGTAGGTGGTGTCCTGAGGACGCTGTCCGTATTGTTCTCTGTCAAGTTGAATGTGTTCTAAGAACACGCGCGGTGTCCTGAAATGTTCGCAAATAAACAAATTGGGAGTGTTCTGAAGATGTTTTTGAGAACACTCCCGGTGTCCTGAAATGTTTGTAGGGGGTGTTCTGAGGACGCTGTCCGTATTGTTCTCTGTCAAGTTGAATGTGTTCTAAGAACACTTGCGGTGTCCTGAAATGTTCGCAAATAAACAAAATGGGGGTGTTCTGAAGGCGCTTCTAAGAACACTCGCGGTGTCCGGGGAGTGTTCGTAGGGGGTGTCCTGAGGACGCTGTCCGTATTGTTCTCTGTCAAGTTGAATGTGTCCTAAGAACACTCGCGGTGTCCTGAAATGTTCGCAAATAAACAAAATGGGGGTGTTCTGAAGACGCTTCTAAGAACACTTTCGGTGTCCGGGGAGTGTTCGTAGGGGGTGTCCTGAGGACGCTGTCCGTATTGTTCTCTGTCAAGTTGAATGTGTCCTAAGAACACTCGCGGTGTCCTGAAATGTTCGCAAATAAACAAAATGGGGGTGTTCTGAAGACACTTCTAAGAACACTCGCGGTGTCCGGGGAGTGTTCGTAGGGGGTGTCCTGAGGATGCTGTCCGTATTGTTCTTTGTCAAGTTGAATGTGTCCTAAGAACACTCGCGGTGTCCTGAAATGTTCGCAAATAAACAAGATGGTGGTGTTCTGAAGACGCTTCTAAGAACACTCCCGGTGTTCAGGGAGTGTTCGTAGGGGGTGTCCTGAGGACGCTGTCCGTATTGTTTTTTGTCAAGTTGAATGTGTCCTAAGAACACTCGCGGTGTCCTGAAATGTTCGCAAATAAACAAGATGGTGGTGTTCTGAAGACGCTTCTAAGAACACTCCCGGTGTCCTGGAATGTTCGTAGGGGGTGTCCTTAGGACGCTGTCCGTATTGTTCGTTGTTAAGTTGAAAGTGTTCTAAGAACTATCGCGTTGTACTGAAATGTTCGTAGGGGGTGTCCTGAAAACGGTGTCCGTATTGTTCGCTGGCAAGTTCAAAGTGTTCTAAGAACACTCACATTGTTCGCGGACATTAAAAGTTTCCCATAGATCATAGTTGAAATGTTTGACTCTATGGATGTGATATGCTGCAGTGGTTGTTGCCAGGGCATAGAGTCTTGGGTGCATGGCCATTTGGCCATGCACCCAAGATTGTATGCCCTGGCAACAACCACCGCAGCATATCACATTCATATTTGCTTATAACTTTGGGTGAAAAACAAATGTATAAGGATTACTGTTTGGTATAGTAATGGGAGTCCATGTTTTTCTTCTTCATTTCTGTGATAAAAGAAAATAGCATGTTAGTATTAGTATTTTGTAATGACTTATTACATTGTATAAGAAATATACTTTTATTTTTTTTCGACCCTCATATTTAGTAGAGTACAAATCAGAGTACTTTGCAATTTGCTCAGTTTCTGTATTTGTTGCTAAAATCATTGGGTCTGTGGGAGAAAAAAAAATCCATGTTGGATTAAAAAAAAACCTTTTTCTGTTATGCTACAGTTTATTTGTTTGTTTGTTTTCAGTGTTCACTTGTTGTTTCTGGCTAATGCTTTATACTTTGCTTTGTTGTATTTTTTTTGGAGCAGTAACAGATTCTTCATTTGTTTTGATATTATAAAATTTTGGAGCAGTTAAATACCAATTGGCGTATTCTAACTGTCTATTTTTTTAATATATTTTAGTGGTTTTGATTTATCTATTTGGATATTGTTAAATTTTGGGACAGTTAGATACCAATTGGCGTATTCTAACTGTGTATTTTTTGGCCTAATTTATTGGTATTCATTTATCTGATTAGTTGTTGTAGAATCTTTGAGCTGTTAGATAGCTTTTGGAGTATTCTAACAGTTTATATTATTTTAACACAAATTTATAATTTTGGGACAGTTAGATACCAATTGGTGTATTCTAACTGTGTATTCTTTGGTCTAATTTAGTGGTATTCATTTATCTGATTAGTTGTTGTAGAATCTTTGAGCAGTTAGATAGCTTTTGGAGTATTCTAACAGTTTATATTTTTTTAACCCAAATTTATTTAAAGGTTTAAATACAGTTTATTTATCAAATTTTGGTTTTAAGAACATCAAATAAGCGTTTGTAAGATTTGCTGGTAATCTCTGCTTTAGAGTAATGGTACTATCATTACATTCAAACCATCCACATTTCTTTTTTATATATGCAGTGTAGTGCCCTGAATTGGTTGTGGCTCCTGCGTGGTAGATTATACCTATTGTTGTGAAGATTTTCTTACCAAGTGATATTTGACCATGTGTGAATCCAGTCAGCTTGCAGTTGTTTTTGGTACCATCTGCATTGTAACGTAGAAGCATTAGTATTACGTATTTACTATGTGTTTGTAATACTAACGTGGAGCGATTATCTGAATTGCAGGTAGAGCATAATGTACCATGGTTTGCATTTTGTACAAGTTGCTGAAATGGAATGGATTCACAATTTGGTATTGATATATATATGAAGCGTTCATTGGGGATTTCTTCTTGTGTCACATTGTTGCAGAGAGTGCATGTATGTTTCCACATGTATGAAATCTGAAAGATTTCATTTATAGGTAAGTTTTTGTTTTCCAGTACTTGTAGTAAGTACATTAGAAATTCTTGTGGATCTTCCTGTGAGTTTATAGTGAATTTCACCATTCCAGCACAGTAGTCCAATTGTCGTCTTATTCCAAAAACACTATATGTGTTGTCAGAATTGTTTGCTGCATTTCTGTGAAGTACTAACATTTGCAGACACAATGGGTCTGTACTGTGTGAGAAAATGTTGTCAACAATTGGTGGTAATTGAAATAGAATATTCATTGCTACATTTGCATAGCAACTTACACCAACTATATTTGAGAATTTAAATGGTCCAGGTAGTTCTGTATCTAACTGCTTTTTTTGGAGTTTGTCTTCCTTCTTTAAAGAAGTACCTGGTTTACTTTCTCTAATTGATTCTTTTTTGTTTGCAGTGACGTCCTGTTGCATTTCTGTTTGATTTAGTTTTCTTTTACAATGTTTTAGTTTTTGTGGAACAGAATATGTGTTTAGATGGGGAGTGTATAGTGAGCGAAGTCTGTTATATTCTAAAATGCAAGGAATATCAGCGTTTACCTTACTTGCATCAAAGTTGATTAGAAATAGACCGTCAAGTGTACGTAAGCGTGATAGTGCTACGTAGCTCATGCCTTCTTTAAAGACTGTGTTACCAATATCTATCATTGCTTTGTCTAGGGTAAGACCTTGTGATTTATGAATCGTGACTGCGTATGCAAGAGTTAGAGAAAATTGTTCTCTGCGTACATACATATCTTTGAAGAGAAGGAATCTAGCTGTTGAGCGTCCTATCCGTTTTACTTCTGAAAGTTTGTCAAAGAGTATATTGACAAACTGAATTTTGTTGTCACGTGGGTATGTTTGAAAGCCAACAACTGTACCCAGTGCTCCATTAACTAGTCCTTGGTCCACGTCAAGGTTACGTTTAAGCATTACTCTGCAATTTAAGGATAATTTTAACATCTTTTCTAAGCCTGCTGTGTTTGAGATTGATTTTTGTAAATTATTTAGTCTTGTTGTGGCTTGGTCACACATGGGTAGTGTCATACCATGTACATCTAGTTTGTCTGTGGCGCTAATTTCCATCATTGGTTGCATTTCTTTACTTAGCATGATTTCATTGAATTTGAAACAGCTTGCAAGAGTTGGCATTAAGGCCATACAATTGACATTTTTGTGGGCTAATTGTTCCATAACATCTGTAGCACATGCATTATCGCCATAAAGTGCATTAATGTGCCGGGTTTTCAATGTTGCTTCTGCATCTTTAGAAAGTATACCAACTCTCAAACTTTTTAAAATGTTGGCATAAGTTAGATCTGCAGATTGGCGCATGTTTTCTGTTAATTCTCTGTATTGGAAATGTTGCCAAAGGTTGACATTTCCAATGCTGCCAACCGTTTTACGGCAGAGTTTGTGCCCTAATGTTTTAAAAATAGGTTCACCTTTTACTGGTGTTAATTGAAGCAGATCTCCAAAAACAATAATGTGTTTTCCTGCAAAGAGCTCTTCATAGTCTATTTTGAGTACTTCTTGTAATCTGAGGTGAATCAAAGCTAACATCAGGTTGGAGACCATGCTCACTTCATCTATTAGTAGCATTTTCATTTGTTTCAATACTCTGCGTAATTCCATTGCAGCTTCTGCAGAAAGTTTGTAATAGTCTAATTTGTTCTGCTGTTCTACTGGTAATAGTAGTAATCGGTGTAATGTAACACCACCTATGTTGAAGGCAGCTAAACCTGTGGGGGCAGTGACAACAGCTGACAGTTTGTTGTTTGTCAATTGTTGAAGGAACTTACTAATGATTTTGATTAGGAATGTTTTGCCAGAACCAGCTTCACCACTGACATACAGTAGTATAGGTTTATAATTATGCCAGGAACATTCTTTATTTTCATGTTTTACACCATGTGCAATTTGTTTTGTTACTTCTTGAAAAATGCTACTTTGCTCATTGTTTAGTTTTGATTGTAGTATAGTTAAGTCTTCCTTATCTTCATACTGACACATGGTGTTTTCTACTTCTATCATAGCTAATTCTGCCTCATTTGTTATTAGTGGTTCTCCCAGTGGTTCTTGCCTTCCTGTTACAGAAGGTTGACTACTGTCAGGAGTATCCTTATCTAGTTGGGCTTCGAGTTCTTCTTCATGTTGCTGTTCATTGTGCAACATTGTTTTGTACTGTGTAAAGTTTACATCAGTTATAGTGCTTTCATTTGCTTTGAAAGCATCCTCATATGAGTCAAAATTATCTAGTAATTGTTCTTCTTTTCTCCATGGTTTGAAGAGTTGTAGCAGGGACATGTAATATACTTCTTTATGTTGAGGAGTCTTCAATGACAATTTGATATGATTAATTAAATTTGGTTTAGTGAGTTTAACTAAGCTGCCTTCACAGTCTGTCACTCTATATTTACCTTTTTTTTCATCAGGTTTCATATTATTTTTGTATGTGTAGTTTTGGGCTATTTGGTATAGACACATGTTTTCCAAAGTATTACTTCTGTTTGGGTAGTATGTGTCCAATAAATTGTTTTTTAAAATGTCTTGGCTGTTGGGATCATGTTTGGCTATTGTTTCTATATCTTCATATGATTTTAGAACTCTTTTTCTAGATTTAGCTGGACCAAGACTTAGCCATACTATATTTTCAGATTTACCATACAATGAAGTACCAGTTAAACGATCAGCTGCTTCATAAGATCCACATTCTCTATGGGTGAGCATTTTTATGCCCAAGCTGTATAATTTGTGAGATACTGTTTTATCTGATGACAGGTCATTCCAGAGGTCTTGGAGCTCTGTCTTTTCTGCTTTAGTTAAGTATGCTGTGACATATCGTGTAACTGCAGTAGAATTGTCTGCAATGTACTGCACATCTATGTTTGCATTCCATAAGTGGGCAATGATTGCATTATAATCATTGATATATTTTTCTTCTTCTTTTCTTTTTATGTAATATGTATTTTTAGGTGACTTACCTTTAACACTATGTCTAACTGAAGACATGAGGTTGTTTACTTGACCTGTATTTGTAACTGGTCTAGGGAAACCAAATCAGCATTTGGTGTAGTATTTGCCTTTGTTTTTGTATTTGCGACGACAATATTTTCCACATTTGTGTCTTTGAAATTGTAAAATTTGTGCACGAAGATCACTATTTGTGGCTTCTGATGGAATTTCACAAGTGACATATTTTTCAATAAACTGTAAAACAGTGGCATCACTGTCTTGACCAAATTTAGGAGCATCTTTAATCCATAAAAGCATGTGGATATGTGGTGCTCCTCTGGCCTGGTATTCTTTTCTCCAAAAGAAGTGTTGCACTTCTCCAAGGGGAGGAACAGTTTTATTACAAATAAAATGTAGAATAGCAATGAAGCGATGGTGAAAATATCTTGAAACATTAACAGGATCCAAAGAACAAAGTTCTCCAGGTGTTAGAATATGTATGTTTGTTTTGTTTTTATTTGATATGCGTAGGAAATCATGTAAATCTTCCCATGCATATTCTGCACAACTTAATGTAACAAACCAAGTGGGTGGGCCAAGGTTTCTGATCATACACCGTACATCTCCATGACGTCGAAACCAGTACTCTTTAGTACCACGCATATTTGCTAATAGATTTGTAATATTTGATTGTAAAACCTCATCCTTTTGTTGCACTTTCTCTAATAATTGTGTAGCTGTCATATTTTGAAAGTGTGATCCTGATTTTAATATGTGTGCAACTACGTAACATAAAGTTGCTAGTTCACTTTCAAAGAGTAGGTGGAATATGTATTCCACATTTTGTCTAAATCTGGGATCTTCAGACTACATCCGTAATGAGCGGTATTCTGAAGCTGATATTTGAATAGGTCTAGCATCATACCTTCCTCCTTTGCCAGTAGGAAAGAGTAGAGGAAAAGCACGTGCTTCTATACTTTTTTCCCATATACTGATTGGCGATCCTTTTGTTTGACGCATTTGGTAAGTTTCTAGTACATCTTGTACGGTGTCATTACAGTGCAAAGGATGAATTGTATAATGGTCTAAAGTATTTGATATTGTAGCAGGATCTAGTAGCTCAAATTGACCAGCTTCTTGTGTTTCTTGAATTATTTCATTTGTATCTTTCAGGTTTTCTTCAATATTAATTACTTTGTAATATTCATTATTCTCTTTAAGATATTGGAAGGCTTGTCTAACTTTATATAAATCTACCAGCTGTTGCCATATTTTTTTGTCTTTTGTAGGTACTCCATTTACTAATATAATTAAAGATTGCTGCATTGGACGTTGCACTCCTAGAGTATGCACATTTTCTTTTAGATTTAATGGTAAATAAACTACTTTTCCAAGAATGCCTTTTACCAATTCAGAGGGAGGTCATTTTGCTGTTTTTGGTTGAAGGCGTATTATTGCTTGAAATGGGTGTACTGTTTGAATTATGATGCTCTCATATAAATTAAGTTGTTGTAGAGGTTTTGGTACTGGGTATAATTCCAAATTATTTGTGATAGAACGTGAAGGAGTTTGGTTGTTGTCATGTTTTGTAGTGCAATAACTGCAAAGTATTAAGGGCTCAGTTATTTCATATTTGTTTTCTGCTAGAAGGTAGAGAGCTAATTCGAACCATTTAGAATCTTCATTGTCTTCTATTTTGTATGATAGGTCCACAGTTTTTGTGTTACTTTTATAAAAAATTCTACAGCAACATACACATACATGGTTTGGTACTTCAGCTGATGTACTCTTAAATTTTAGTATTTCTTTTTTGTATGTGTTTAGCAAAAGGTTGCCATGTGTAGAATTGTTGCTTAATTGGTTTAAAGCTATTTCATTCTGTAAATGGCTTTCACTTCCAAAATATTTTTTCTGGATATAGTGAATTTCTTCAAGTAGGTCTTTTGCTGTACCATGTAGAAGGATGTTATTTAACTTTGCTAGTGCTAAAGCAGGACTTTTAGCATAGTACAGTTTATAGACTAGATTTCTTATAGTTGAATGATGTGTTGATATCCTTTTGATATCATGGAAAGCGGTTTTACAAGTAGGTCCTGTAATGCAGGCCAATGAATGTCCTTGTAGTCCTGTGTACTTGCGCACTGGACAGGTATCTATATTTTGCAGTAATTTAATTTTGATTTTGTCTTTGCTTTTTACATATTTATTGAGGAATTGGTGTAAAGATTTGAAACATTGTTTGGGAATGTTACACATTGACGTGAATGGCCATTTGTACACTAGACGTTCTGATTCAGTTGAATGGAGGGGTAATTCTAAGTTTTCAGGGCATATTTTTGTAAGGAGTACTTCTTGTTCCATTATGGTATTATTCACTTTTTCATAACCTCGACCACTACTATTTAAGGCAATTGTATTTGTTTGCTTTTGTTTGTACGCTTCTTCATTAAAATATGGTTCTGTGCTCGTAGTGTGATTCCATTCACCTCCGCAGATACTTAAGAAGTTTTTTCTGTTGACATTTCGCTTATTGAGAAGTCTTTTTTGTAATTTAGTTATTAGTTTTGTTAGTGGTTTCATTTTGTTTAACAGTAAAATAAATACATTTCTTTTGAGAAGAATTGCACTGTCCATCAATGCTTCTAAGATTAATTTCCTACGATAGGTTTTAAGCTTTGAACCTGATTTCTCTCCTGTTTTTATAAGATTTTGAAGGACTTTGTGATGGTATATTTTGGCTAAAATACTTTTCTTGGTATGCTTACTTTGCACTATATTAAAATTTGAAGAAGTAGTTTTATCTGTACTGATAGCTGATTTTCTGTTAATTGTTTTTTGGTTTGTTTTACATTTTGATAGAGGAAGCGAAGTTGTTGTACTTGAAACTTCTTGTGTTTCACTAAATGATTGTATTAGCTGTTTTGTTTCAACTTTTTTTACAAATTCTGCTAGAGATGGATGCTTATGTTGGACACCTTTATTTTCATTTGCTCTAATTTTGCGTTGCTTTCTACGGAGTTGTCTTTTGGTAGGCATTCTTTAGGGTCTGTTGAAAAAAATAAAGAAGATATGGGTTGGGGTGTTCTGGAATGTATGTGTGCTGCGTGCATGAGTGTTTGAGTAAGATGATAAAGATGTATGTAATGGTGTGTGATTGTGCATTGGGAACTAAAACTAGTAGGGATAGGTATTCTTGAATTTATGTGTTACTAAACTGGGGTTCAGATGACAAAAAAAAGTAAGCTAGTGGTGTGGAAAAGTACAAATAGTAAATCTAATGTATACAATTAAAACAGTTGTTTGTTCTATAATATGAAAATTGTAGTGGTTCAGTTGGCTAATTTGTGTGTCCAAAAATAGAAATTTGTGGGCCATTCTGGTTGTAAATCGCTGTTTAAGACATGGACATTTTTGGACAAAATGGTACGAAATCTCTATTTTAAGAAACCAAAATAGCTCGTATTAATGTTATAGTATATTTGATTAATAATATAAATATTATGGTGATATTTTACTTACTTTTTTTTTTAAATTAACATTTAACTTCTTAGTTTTTCTTTCTTCTTCGAATTCGGCTGCTTCTTTTCAGGAAACTGGTCTTCACTGCAACTGTAAAAGCTTCAAATTAGTAACTTTGTTTGTATATAGCACTGTTTTTAATTTAGATATTGATTTTTTTAATTGAAATCCTCAGTGCTTTCTGTAAAACCATTAAACTAATTTATTTACATAAGATACATTGCATCAGTTCAGTACATATGATATGTTCTTAATGAACAAATTGTATTGAATGACTAACTGTAGCAAAAATAAAATATCTTTACTATGTCTTGTGAAATTTATAATATATTAGTGAATACCACTATTTCTGTAAGTAAACTGTTCTAGGTAATAGCGCCTCAATGTCATGTCTAATTTAAAGTAATTAAGTCAATAAATAAATAAAAACAAAAAATATGAAATTGTATAAGTATTTTTATAAAGGTTTAAACATAGATTGTGTTTGCATGCAATTTAGTTTGAATATATGTAGTCTATATATTTCATTTAAAAAATGTTAGTTTAACATGATTTGAGTGTGTGTGTATAAAGAAAGTAAAAAGTATAAAGGTGTATAAGTGATAGTTGATTTTAGGAAATTGAAAAAAGTACAGTAAATTCATTTTACAGATTTTACAAGGTAAAAGTCTGTTTGAAAATGTGTTCATCTACCATAGCTCTCAACTCAAACGCTTTTGGCGGGTGTCACACGCCTTGTGAAGGGCAGACTCACCCGCCAAGCCTCCTGCATGCCCATTCATTCCAATGGGCGTCTCACCCGCCAAAAACAAAATCGGGTGATTTCACCCGCCTGTAAAACAAAAATGGTTGAGAGTCATCTACTATACAGAAAATATGCATACCTGAAGTTTGTGTTCATGCATATGGATATGCATGGAGCTGCAAGTAGAAATCCTGAAGACTTGTACAGTATTTCTGGTAGATGCTGCTTGCCAATGATATGACACTTGTACTCAGAGAGATTCAGAGTACATTTGCAGTGCTGATCTATGATGATGCAGTTAGATGTAGAGGTCTTGAATGTGATTGGTGCATGGTCATGTGATTTTTGAGGTACATCCAATGAGGTAATGGCAGAGAGAGTGTAGTGGAAATGGTAGAAGGGCTGTTCATGTTACGATATGTCCGCGGACATGGCGGTAGTTCGCGGACATCGGGAGTTACATCCGGGGATTTTTGGGTTCAGAAGTCATGCAAATGAGAATAAGCACTGAAAGGGATTGGTCAGGAAAGTTTGGTGGGTGTGTTGTGCCAGGAGAGATTTTCTTAGATACTCTTTTTGCTGAGAGAACAAAAGATAGCTATGGCTGTGTGTTTCAGAAAACAGATTGTTTGGATTTTAGGAGATTCGTGGATACATTGGTTGAAGGTGCATGCAGAAAGCTGTGGAGTAGCTGTAGATCTTGGATTCCCACATGTGGAAGTACACTGGCATGAAGTACGTGGAATGAGGTGGTTGGACTTGCTACCTCTCTGTGCTACATTGGAGACAGAGCAACATCCAGACATAATTGTAATTCATTGTGGAGGGAACAGTTTAGGACATGTGACTGGAATTTCTTTGCAATTTGCTATGAAAGAAGGACTGAGGAAGGTTATGGACATGTTTCCTAATTCTCAAGTGATATTTTCACGGATTGCGCAGAGACAAATGTGGCTTCGTTCATGTTCATTTGGTCCACAAATGGAAAAAGCAAGGCGCAATGTTAATAAGGCTGTTTGTGGCTTTCTAAGAGATTTTGGAATGTCTTCTTTTCACAATGAAAATATTATATTTTGTAGTACATACATTTTTCGCAGAGATGGAGTCCATCTTACTTATGCTGGCAATCAGATTTTTCTGAGAAATGTACAAAATGCATTGCGACCTTTTTTGGAATTACAACAACGATTTTGAAGTAGATGTTAAGCATTTACAATTTTTGACTTACAAACACCACCCAAAGGCTCTTTTCAGAGCCACCACTTCTTTCCAGAGAAAATTACAATGTTTGTGATGGAGTAGCAACCCAATTTTTTTAATGTTCGCGAACTGTCCGCGGACTTCTAAAAAATACAAAGAGCCCTGCTTCATTTATTTTCACTTCTATTTTTTAACTGGGAAAGGCGGCTCTGAAAAGAACCTTATTTTTTTTGATTTTTGTAATTTTGTATTTTTTTTGGTTTTTCAGACACGACACACTAGGAGAGGAGGGTAAAGGAGGGTAAAGGGGGGGACACCAACCACAGGGATAAGAAAGGGCGAGCTGAGAGAGGAAGATGTAGAGTGGGTTTTATTTAGGTAGTGAGCTGGTGTTCTCGTGCTCTGAGACGATAGTCTCAAAAGCACTCCGATGTCGCTCCCCCCTGCAGAGTACTGTGTCACAGTACATACATACAACTGTGACCCTCGAAAGGTAAGGGTCATCAGCATTCTGTATGGCCTGTGAGGCAGCTTGAGAAAGACGCTGTCCCACAGAGGTGGTCCTTGTGGTGACAGGATCAGAAACAGAGGATGAAGTAGAGGAAATCAACCTGCTACGTTCTTCGCAAGGTACTACCCTGCGAATAGCCCCAGAGTGAAATGACCTCAGGTGTCGCTTCATAGTAGTGATCCCAAAGCTGTAGTTACCGTGCTTCCCGCGACTGAGTATCATTTTGCACTCATTGCAGGTAACATGGTTCGCACAAGCCTTAGGACCATTCCCATGAATGGTAAATAACCGCCACACCCAAGACTCACACCTAGTGCGGGTAGTAGGGATTTCCTCTACCTCATTCTCATCATCCTCTTCTTCCTCCTCCGCATCCTCAGTCCTGTTCCCCTCTTCAGGCCCTTGGGGAGATGGTGGTGGTGGAGGGGGTGGTGGTGGTGGTGCTGAACAGGTGCAGCACCAAGTGGCAGTTCAGCAGCCAAGGATGCCATGTCGATGATGGTGTAGTCTGCAGGTGGCAGCAAAAATCACTGTGTTCTGAAGAATAGCCAGAAACACAATGGGAATAAGCTCTTGGGCGTGGTCTTTTATAGGGGTGCTTGTGCGCGGTCCGCGGACATGCGCACTGTGCACGGACAGATCAAACACAAAAAAAGGATCGGAAAGTTTCAAAAGGTATATAGAAACTCAAGATTGCTATGTGGGACTTGTGGCATGGTGAGATTTTATTGAAAAATATTATGGATTAACTGAAAATGTACTTTTAAATTGTTCGGGGACACGAACAGTGTCCGCATTTCAGGACACACGATGAGCGTGGGAGCGGTCATATGATCTGTTTGCGAACTAGTCTGCGAAGGAAGCTCCTGTCCGCAGGACACCAAGTGCACGGAGATTGGTTAGCGCATGCGCATTGATGTCCTACGGACACTGTTCGGGTTCTGAAGTAATTAAAAGTGCGTCACACGTGAAACGAACATTTCAGGACACTTTGTGTGTTCTTAGAACAGTTTAAACTTGGTAGCGAACAGTAAGGACAGATATAGTGTTCTTCACGACACGTGTAACTTAGTTTATGTACGAACATTTCAGGACACCAATTGTGTTCTTAGAACACTTTCAATTGGGTAGCGAACACTACGAACAGTTGTACTGTTGTTCAGGATACATCATTTTCGTTTATTTACGGACATTTCAGGACACCAATTGTGTTCTTAGGACAGTTTTAAGTTGATAGCGAACATTACGGACAGATATAGTGTTCTTTAGAACACTTTAATTTTTGTTTCTTTACGAACATTTCAGGACACTACGAGTGTTCTTAGAACATTTTGAATTTCATGAGAACATTACGGACAGATGTAGTGTCCTCAGGACAGTTACATTTTCGTTTCTTTACGAACATTTCCGAACAACCGCGGTGTCCGTGGACACCTAAATTGGTTTTATCACAAGGAACTGAAAGTAATTACAACACAATATAAGAAAAGTAACTTTATTTCATATATATACAATTATGACTGGGAAGGTGGGGCAGAAACGGAAACAAAAAGAGGAGAATTAGGGATTTCTTTATAACTGGGATCAGGTGAAGAAGGGAAGGAAATCTCATCGAAACGCTTTGGTCCATAGACAGGGTTTGGGGTTAACTGCGTGGGATAGGGTGAGGGGGGACAAGTGCAGGTTGGACAATGGTGTGCTGTTGGGGGTTTCACATAATTTTCCACAAAGTTTTTCAAATCCATAAAATTTTGCATAAGGTCGTCCATTTTTTGATTAATCTGCTGTAGAGTGATATCCTCTGATTATTGTTGTGAGATGCTTGGAATCTTTGTATGGTCTGTAATTAAAAAAAATGTATATGTTAAATGTATACAAAATAATATTTATTAATTGGTTTATATAGTAAAGTGTGTACCATTAGGTGGACTATTTTCTAACATTTCCTCTCGTGGGAAATGCTCCTCTAGCCAGTCGAGAGTACTACACATTTCTGTGAGAAAACAAAAAAGTAATATGTTTTTTTTTCTAATATAGAAAGTTTATAAATATATGAGTAAAAAGAAGTGCACTTACTATGTCTGGTGAGATATGTAATCAGTAGTGTATACGTCTGGTCTTGCTGTTGGTTGTGGAGCGTCTGTGAGGTAATTATGGTGGAAGCCACTTTATCTTTTTTTGGTATATTCCATTTTAAAACATATTGTATTTACATGAATTGTTAGTGTGTTACATATATGGGTAACATTTCCTAAGTATTACTACATATACTTTGTATGTGTGCTGCTTTGTGAATTTGTTAAATGTTCCTATGTTATGATATAACTATTACACATACCTCCCCAGAGTTTTTAGGTGGTGGTACTGTTGTCCAAACATGTTTGCGGACAGTCAAATTCAGTAGAAAGGGTTCAGTATGTTCCATATTATATGTACATAAAGTCAAAGTTATTATTGTTCAGTTGTGCTACTAAAAAACTATGAAATTCAGTAAAAAAACTTTGTTAAAGGGACGTTATGGTTAAGTTGCGCTAATAAAAACCTATGAAATTCAGTAAAAAAACTTTGTTAAAGGGACGTTATGGTTAAGTTGCGCTACTAAAAACCTATGAAATTCAGTGAAAAAACTTTGTTAAAGGGACGTTATGGTTCCAAGTAAAACCGAAAAACCCATCAAATTCGCCAGTTATGGTAAGCTAAGCAACCATAACTCACGCCACCACCGTGCACTGCTAAGACTAACACCCAGGACATCAAAGATGACATCACAAATGTCATTGATGACATCACTAATGACATCACATGTCTGGCTCAATATTTTTTCTTTTGCTGACATATCTAGGCCACATGGTTTTCTTCAGTAACAGTCAGAAACTAAGAATTTTATTTTATTTGTAGACATATCCTTCTAGTAGGTTCTTACAGTAATTCCCTTAGAGTACAGTCACATCATATGAAACATATACATATGGGAAAACACAAGCTTGAAAGACAGCAATCCTTTTTGTGCATGAAGATAATCACTAGACTTATGATCACTTTCTGATAGTTCTGTTGTTTTTTTTATGGCTGTACTTTCCCTGTATATGGTCATATTTGTATACATTGTACTCACACTACTTTCCTTAGGGTCCAATCACATCAAGTGATACATATACATAGGGTAAATAGCAGCTTTGAAACAGAGCAATCATTTATTTGCATGAAACTAATCAGTTAAGTTATGAATTGTTTCTGCTACTACTTGTGCTTTTTTGCTAACTTCACTTTCCCTGTATATATCCATATTGGTATGTGTTCTTGTGTCTTTGTATTTTGTCTATAGTAATGCAATTATGTAATACATGGGTTTTATTAGCTACTTATTACATATTTCACAGTACACAAAAATCTATTAAGAAAACAATTATCATTTCATTATTCAACATATGAACATTACGAATATCATACCTTCATCTTGTACGCTGCACACAATGTTATGTTTCTGTATGAGTAGCTTAGTATACTAGATAGAACCCCATAATAGGATGCTATTTATATGAATACATCGTTCAATGCACTTATTAGGGTATATTTCTTGCAGTGATTCTTGACACTTTTTTCGCAACATAATAAGAATCCCTTCTACACATATTTCATGAGAAGTACATACACATGTAATGTCATCAGTGATGTCATCAATGACATTTGTGATGTCATCTTTGATGTCCTGGGTGTTAGTTTTAGCAGTGCACGGTGGTGGCGCGAGTTATGGTTGCTTAGCTTACCATAACTGGCGAATTTCAAGGGTTTTTCGGTTTTACTTGGAACCATAACGTCCCTTTAACAAAGTTTTTTCACTGAATTTCATAGGTTTTTAGTAGCGCAACTTAACCATAACGTTCCTTTAACAAAGGTTTTTTACTGATATATATATATATATATATATATATATATATATATATATATATATATATATATATATATATATATATGTATTATATGGCAGTTACTAGTAAATCACACAGTTTTTGATACATAATTAGTTTGTGCCAGAAACTTGACATGAGAACAAATGGCAATTACAAATGGGATTTGCCATAGGTCTGCTCCAGATTCCTAAACCAATCATTAGAGATGGGCTGGAGTTGGGAGAAGAGAAAGATGTCCAATCCTATTTGTGAAAACTTTTGCAGGGTACTCCCCTATATAAAGTGGATGCACTATGAAAAGGGGAGAGCTGCTCAAACTTACCATGTGACAGCTGCAAGGAATCACCAGAGGAGATTGCTGAGATTGCATCTGGTTGGAGCTGTCTATTTCTGGGATGGCCTAAAAGCTGGCTGGGTCCTATGGTGCAGTGTTCGGCCATCCTTGAGAGTGTAGTGACCAGACCCCTGCCCTACCTCCAAGAGGGACCTGAAATGCAGCTGGCTTTCCTGAACTTTAACCCTTTAAGTGCCAAGGATGAGTACACTTGTCCTTTTACATAGACTCCAATAATAGCCTGGCACTTAGGCTTTCTATGTAAGTAGAACTGAGCCCTCGGAAACCAAAAGGTGGGGGAGTCGGCGTGCCTTAAATCCTTTCCCTTTATAGTGGGTGGATGGGGAAAAACTGTGTAGATCATTAGCCTAATTAACTAAAAATATACATTTCATTAATTCCCCTTGGCAGAACACCACAGGGTGATTTTCTTCAAAATTCAAAATTAACAAAGCTCATCACTGGTGTGCACTTAAAACTATATGGTATTTGTCCTGTCAACCCTGACTTAGTTAGGAAGAGGGGTGCCTTTGTCTCTAAACTAAAAAAATCCCTAAACTGCCAGCTTCTGCAACACAGGTCTTTAAGTGGAGGAGGGTCTGAAAAAACCAAATTCTTAAATCATCCTAATGTTTACTGTCCAACTTCACCAAGCCTTTAAGAGGAGGGCAGTCTGAAATCCCAAATTCTCAAATCATCCCAATTTTTGCTGTCCAGCTTCCCCAACACAAACCTATAAGTGAAGGCTGGTCTGATATCCAAAATGTTTCAATCATCCCAATTTTCTGTCCGACTTCCCCAACACAGACCAAAATAGCAGGGGTTTGAAAGTCACACTGCTAAATCACCCTGTGCTTATTTTGAGCAAAGGTGTCGGTGTAATTATAATTTTCCTATGCATTGGTAAAAATCTGTAACTCGACTGCTAGCCTTTTAAGTGCACAAGAAAAGTGAAATTGTACAGCAATGCAAATGTAAAGTGATTTTCTACCACGCTAGCACTGAGGAACCACCTGTGGCATGAATCATTACCATGAGGACCACAAGGCTACAGGAGCTGTGGTCACATTCCTCTGCAAGGTAAGCACAGAAGGGCTTTGTGTGCTGTGGCTCACACTATTTTCACTGCAATGGAGCTATGATCGCTTCTCAGAATTCTAGTTTGGCCTTCTATATTTGAACTTCCTCTAGCAGCGTTATTCTGCCCATTTCTGAAATTGTGTGCCCACAGCATTACATAGACAAGTTGGGCTGTATTTACTTTTTTTACTACTAATCTTGCTTCACCATGGGCACGAATTTACAGGCACTGGAGTGCCTGTTCTGCCCTCACAGCCTTGGCTCTGATTGGCCCATCTTCCGCCTAAAGGACCAATCTGTGGAGCCAGCAGGCGAGAGCCGGCCCCGGCCAAGATCCTCCTCTAAGGCACCTGCCTGGCCTTCTTCACCTTCCATTTCAACCACTCCAGTACTGTGGAACCCCCTGTGGCCTGAAACATTGCCACAAGGCCCAGGAGGCTGCAGGAGCTGTGGTCACACTCCCCTTTGAGGTAAGCCCAGAAGGGCTTTGTGTGTTGGGGCTGATGTTATTTTTAACGGAACCGAGTGACAAGCACTTCAGAATTCTAGTTTGGCCTTCTAGATACGAACTTCCTGCGGCAGCTTTATTCTGCCCATTTCTGAAATTGCGTGTCCACCACATTACAGAACCCAGTTGGGCTGCATTTACTGTTTTACTTCCATCAAGGCCGCCGCATTAACAGGCACCAGAGGGCCTGTCCTGTCCACACAGCCCTGGCTGTGATTGGCCCATATTCTGCCTAAAGGACAAATCCGAGTAGCCGTCAGGCGAAAGACACTCCCCTGCCAAGGCCATTCTCTAAGGCCCCTATCTGGCCCTGTCCGGCACTGGAGGGATCACCTCCCCCTGCAGCTACTTGGCAGGACTCCCTACCATTCACATATTTATTTGTAGACCAGCATGTGCCGCCACAATCATAATTCAGATTTCAATTTCCCTGGTAAGCAATTCTCAGACCCCCTTGTTCCCCTCCTTCTTTGCACACTTAACTGCTCAAATTACTTCCTGCTCCTTCTCCTACTTGCCCTTTCTGTAACACTTAACTATCATCACCATCAGTACCATGCATCTTGATGTGCACCATATTGACTGCTACTGCTCTCTTAATGCCCTACTTCAATGAATGAACTCGAAAATGTATAAATTGTGACTTTAAATCTTCTATTCTCTGATGTGCATCCACCACCTTTTTGTACAGATTTTTAGTGCTTTTGACTCAAATAGAATTTAGGTGTGCTTCCCACTGTGCACACACCACCATTTTGTACTGCATTTTGGTACTTTTGGCTAAAATTTAATTTAGGCATGCTTCCAACTGGGCATCACCATCATTTTGTACTGCTTTTTTACTGATTTTGGTTAAAATCTAGTTTAGGTGTGCTACCAATGTGTGAATTTATCTGTAAATCTGGGCATTTCCAGCGTGCTGACTTATCTCTGTCTGCTTGGCCGCCTGGTATGATTCTACTGTTTCATAGTCCTTGACCCTATCCCCTGCTATCCTCTAGCTCCCCCGCCCTCCTTCTCTTCTCTGCCGCCATGGCACTCTCCGTCCTCTCTGTCTTTTCGAACTGCTTCTCCATCTCCTATCCTCCCTCTCTTACAATGTCTGGAAGAAATAACCTAAAAAGGCACTCCTGAGTTCCAACTCTGGTCTGCCCGTTGCAGACACCTACAACACTGTTTCGGTTGGACAGACCATCACTGACATTCCCTTTGCTGTTCTGTCTTCTAACCTATGGACACCCGATATGGTCTCTGTCCCCTCCTCCTTCTTCTTCTCTCCTATTTCTGGTGGCACCAGATGGGAAGTGCTCTTGCACACTTAGCATCTTCCAAATGCACCATTAATGTCCATCATAATGGCACTATCATGGCCCAGGACTCTCAGCCCAACCTCTGCCTTCTTGACAGTCATCTTCCTTCTCACTTCTACTTTCCTCCCTCTCTTTCCACCCCTCCTTTCCTCACCCCCACCGGCCCTTAGCCCCCATTGGTGGCCCCTTGCCCCTATTGCCCCCAAGCAAATATTTTAAAGGGGGCAACCAACTTCACTTAGCCACCCTCAATTATCGCTCTGCTATCCAACATTCCTCTGACATATGTCACCTCCTTGAATACCTTGACCATGACATCCTTGCTCTCACTGAGGCGTGGTTCAAGGTCAGCTCTGTCACTGCTTTTGACACTCTTCTCCCTGAAGACTATAAGATTGTTTCCAATCCCAGGCCCTCCCAGGCTGGTGGTGGAGTAGCTTTAATTTTCTAGAGCGGGATCCTTATTCCATCATCCCCACTGAAACCTACTCATCCTTTGAAAGGCTAGTCTGCAGGCTGTCTGTCTCACCTACTTTCTCTCTTACCTTCGCTACCATCTACAGATCCCCCGGACTGTCCTCCCTCTTCCTCACAGAATGGGCTGACATGTCCTCCTCCCTTCTTGCCTCCTCCCCAAAACATATCTACCTTGGTGACTTCAACATTCATCTTGACTCTCTCGATAGGGCCACTGCTTTCTTCCACAACCTTTGCAACACTCATTCCCTCTCTATCCTTCTTTCTGGCTCAACCCACTCTGTCAGACACACCCTTGAATCATCTCAACAGACATCCCTCTATATAGCCCACTCACTACCCATCTCTCCTGGTTTGACTACTCTCTCCTCTCCTCCCACCTTGACCTTCCCTGTCCCATGACACCCCCACCTGCACTGCCAGTCTCCATTTCCATTATTCAACAGATGAAGCGTGTGTCAGTAACTGCATTTGCCTCCTCCTCCATCCCTCCTCCACCCCCTTCATTAGACTCTCCTTCTGATTCTGTTCTTAACCTCCTTCTCTCTATCTACAACACCCTGGACATCCTTGCCCCAGGCATGAGGATCCGCATGAAGCCTGCCTCCAAATTCAACTCTTGGTATGAATCTGACTTGGCTGCTTTCAAATGCAAGTGCATAGCTGCAGAACGGAGGTGGTAGGCATCTAGCTCATCCTCAAACAAACTGACCTGCCGCCTACTTCAAAGGCAATACCGTCTCCCCATCTGCTCCAAGAAGAGGGTTCATGTCCAAGCCCATATCTGTGTAGCCACCAGCAACACTGCTAAACTCAATACAATCTGCAAGGAACTTGCCAAACTACCACAGTCTCCTCCACTCCTCCCCCTTCCAGGCCCTCTGCTTTGCACTTGCCACCCACTTCTCCTCCAAAACTTTGGACATCCTGTCCTCTCTGTCATCTGGTCCCCCCTCCACCCCTTCACCCCTCCACCTCTCACCCCCTCTCTCGCCTTCCTTGCCCCCCTGATCCTGTCACACTCTCCTCTTTCTCTCCTATTGTGCCAGATGAGATCTCTAGAGTTGTCAGCTCTATGCAGGCTCCTCTAAACAGGTGCTCCCCTGCTCCCCCAGAACCATCAAGGACAAAATTGCCTCTCTCACTTCTGCCTTGGATGACCTCTCCAACCACTCATTTGCCACTGGCTCTTTCACCCAACTGCTTAAGCACTCTCCTGTGCACCATCTCTTAAAAAAGCCATCTGCTGACCCTTCTTGCCCAGCTAACTATCACCCTATCTCTATCAACCCTTTCGTGGGCAAACCTAAGCTGGCCATCCCCCAACTGACTTTCCACACCAAAATGGCTGCCTGCCTCCACGAACACCAGTCTGGTTCTAGGGCTGCCAGAGGCATGGAAAAATTGCCCTCCTGAATACCCGTGAATACCTACTCTCGAGTCTGGATTCAAACTTGCACTCTGTTCTGATACTCCTCGATCTCTCTTCTGCCTTTGACACAATCAATGACTCCATCCTAATAAACTGGCTCCATGATAGTCTAGGCAACACAGACAGGGCACTGGCATGGCTTTCCTCCTTCCTTTCGAACAGACCCTGCCAAGTGCAAATGGGTCATTTTCTCTCCTTCACCACACTCTCTACCTGTGGCATCCCTCAGGGCTCCCTTCTGTCACCATGGCTCTTCAACATCTACCTGGACCCTCTGGTCTACCTGACCTCCACTCTCTCTTCTCACCTGAAGTGTTATGGAGATGACACACAGCTCTCTTTCAAGCTGACATCCTCTACCTCCTCCTCCCTCATATCTGACTGCCTGACTACTCTTCATGCATAATACTCTGCCAATGATCTCTGACTTAATGCCAGTAAGACAGAGATCCTACTAATTTGGACACCTGCTCCTTGTTTCTGCCCCTCTCTCTGGCCAGACTTCTTGGGTTCCCTTCCCTCACCCATCTGTGATGAAAAACACCTCTGGAACAACTTTGACTCCCCTCTCTCTTTTTCTCCACACATCATGGCCTTAACAAGAAGTCCAACTTTCAGCTTCACCTTCTCAGGGGCATTCTACCTTTCCTCACCTTCCCCCAGAAGCTCAATGTGTCTAGCGCCCTGTTTCTCTCTAAGCTAGAGTACAGCAACAGCCTCTTCCTCAATCTGCCTCCTTTCTCCCTTTGCCCCCTCCAACTAATCCAGATTAGGATTGCAAGATTTATCCTTGGCCTCAAGCCCCAAAATATCTGCCTTGGCTCCCGGTGACCGCAATGATGAAATTCAAGACCTTCTGCATCATGCACAAGGCTGTCTGGGGCCCGGGACCACTTTATAGCCAGCTTTTCCTCCCTAAATAACCCCCTGCCAGAGTCCTTTGGTCCTTTGCTCTACAACTCTCTGCAGGTCAAACGTTTCTCCAAGCAGAGAGTGGGAAGTAGATCCCTTTCTTGGCTGGCTCCTCCCTCTTGAACATACTGCCTCCTCTCTGTGACTTGACTTCTAACGGTCTGGAAACATAACAAGACTTTCCTTTTATCAGCTTCCTTCCCCACCCCGTCCATCGCTAACTGTCCCTCTGCCTTTGGGACTGGGGACTGGTCCCTTCAGAGTCATACATGGGCCAGACCAACCCCCACCAGTCCCCCTGCATCCTTTGTTAGTACTTGTCCTCGGGCTATCATCCCCGGACTAGCCCAACTTGGTCCTCACTGCCTACTGCATTCATCCTCCCTTTCGTCCTTTTCCCCTTTGCACTTGCCACCTAGGCTCACCCAGCACTTCCTCGCCCTGTTCCCTGGGGGCACCCCACTCCTGTGCTACTTCCTCTACCCGCTCACCCCCACACATAACACATTCTCAAGCACTTGCACGGTAGGATTGTCTCAAGACCAATTTAATCGTTTTTGTTGTTCTACGTTCTTGATTCCCTTGTCCCCACATCATCTTGTCTTGTGGCACCTGTAAACACTTGTGTATAGGTGCCATAAAAATGTCCAATATATTAAAAAAATGTTTATGCATGGACATGTATTGATGATCATGTCATTTGAAATTTGTAGAAAGAAAAAAGTATTGTAATTTGTGTTTTTCCTAACCCATTGGTGTGATTCACTTGTGTAACAAGACGTTAATTGTGAAGGTGGCGTGTTTAGTTTAGTGTGATTTCAATTCCCTACTATTAAAGTAAATAGAAGTTTATTTCCTATACCCGGCCTGGTTCTTGGCTCACTGTGGGCACAGGGGGGGAAGTTTGTGTGACTCTATATGAGTCTTCAGTAAGGCCTGCACTGAAAAAACGTAAGCGAGTATTGCAGGGCTCCTTGATTGGGGTTGGGAAGGAACTGCCCAGGTTAAGGGTGGTCTCAATATAACGTGACAATTTTGGGACTCATGTTCCGGGATCTGGTCTATTATTGTTGGTCTCATGTCAAGTGCATTGGTAACTGGAAGTTAATTTTGGTGCAACTGCATTGAGGTAGATAGAAGGTCGCTGTGCACTGTGCATTGTTAACAGGCTGTTATGGCCACTGGACAAGGGTCCAGTCCTTCCTCACCCCTAGGGTCCAAATGGACCCAGTCCTGTCGCCTCTGGCACCAGGCTCATGAAAAAGTGTGCCTTGCACACTCTGTGCTTAAGGCACATGCAGCAGGGCTGATCATGGCCATAGAACATCCTTGGAAGGCACATGCAGGAGTCCCTGGGAGGGGCAAAGTCGAGCCACTAGGTGGGGCTAAAGGGAGGGGCCAGGGCCTGCCTATATAAGGCCAACCCATCCACATGCCTCCGCTTCGTGTTATTCTGCTTTCTGCAGCGTAACGCTTACCGCTGTCCTTACCTGTGCATCCACTTGATTCCAGCTGCTCATCTCTGAAGACATCTTACCGGATTCCAGAAAATCCATTGTTGAAGATGCCTTTTACCTGAACCCAGCTACTCCACCGCTGAAGACATCTTACCGGATTCCAGCAAATCCATCGCTGAAGACGCCTTTTACCTGAACCCAGCTACTCCACCGCTGAAGGCGTATCTTACCTGATTCCAGCTACTCCAACGCTGAAGGCGCCTCTTACCTGAATCCAGCTACTCCACCGCTGAAGGCGCATCTTACCTGATTCCAGCTACTAAGATTCAAGGAAACACTATGTCCATACTGAGATTCAAACTCCTTAACTCGGGTGGAGCTAGCTTCCCAGTTCAAGCATCGAAATTATGGAATAACTGCCCGCGCTCCTTAGGTCAGAACCGTCCTTTAATCTATTCAAACGTAACACGAAGTGCTGGCTTCACAACATGGACACGACAGCCTAAAATTCCCAGATCATGATCGACTGACTGCCCATTGCACATATTGTAAATAATGTATTTTATTTTAGATTATATTTTATCGGCAGCCTCCACTGCCTGCCACATGAACATTGCAACATGTATGTTTGTATCTGTAATACTAATGTATGTATCTATCTGTAACCGTAACGTAACCATTGTCTTCTTCATTCAAATGTAACTGTAACCAGCTCTAACTTACGCGCCCGTATGCTCCCGGGCCTGGCTGCGCTTTACAAATAAATAAATACAAATACAAATACTCTGTCGCTGTAGGCGCCCCTTACCTACTTCCAGCCACTCCATCGCTGTGCGCACCTCTTACCTGCATCCCATCACTATCAGAGTCGGAGCCTTCGTCTCACCTGATCCGGGTGCCCAGCTACTCGGAGCTCCCCTTCTTTTCTTCTCCTTCGCATTACCTTCATTCTGCAAATGCAGATCTGTGCCGAACATCCAGGCTTCGCTCTACGCCGCCGGCCTTCTCCTGCAAGGGAAAAAGAAAACAACAGGTTAGAAATCATATAGATAACGAACGCTTGGCTGCGCCATACTTGAGACTAGAATTCCATCATAAAGGTCAATTTACCAGCTACTTTGGGAGCTCCATCATCCTAAGGGGAATCCCCGGATTCGCTCCACGACTCGGATCTGCATCTCCACACCTATTGGGAAGAGATAAGACATTGCAAGAATTACGATTTATGATCAAGACAAAAGACATTATAATAAATGAACTATAATCATAACCAAAAGACTTACCTTCTAAGTGGATTGGTTGCAGCCGGTCTGGATCAACACTTCCACGGACCAGTGAAGCAACTAGGTCCACTCTACGCGCCCTTGCTATAAGAAGCAGGACGGATAGCTCAACATTACAACACAACAGATGAGCTTGCATGGGAAAACGATTGCGCACTTCATTTTGGCAAGAGAGGGTCGAGGGAAATCACGACACCACCACACCATTATCATTGCCTCTCATCTTCTCTCAGGGGCAAAATCAGCATCCAGAACAGAGAGAGGCAATCCAGGGGAGCCAAATTGAGGGAGGGCTCCAACCGTGCCCCACAGAGACCAGGTGAGTGTAACACAGGCCACTGTAACGCTTGACCCCTGAGTTCCAGGGAGGTGCATAGGTGCTGAAAAATAAGACTGTGTAGAGTTCTAAGTTAAAAAAGGAGATTGAGTAAGAATTGATTTTTGATTTGGCATTGTGTGTAGAAATAAAGCAGCAACAGGGTGAATGTTGCCTCTGCGCTAAGAAAGTTTTACAAAAGTTGCAAAAGCCATTTTAAGATAACTACAATAGAAGTGTTTGATGCCCAGAAGCACCTCCTGGCTAAGCTATTCATTTGGGGAGAATGGGATGAGGGCATAGCCAGGAGCTGGCATACCAGAATGGTGCAACAGGTCATCTCAGTGAGCACTGACATTTTGTGTGAAGGTGGGATATTGCACAAAGCATTAGAGGCATTTTATATTATACAATATGCTTGTGAAGAACTGAGTCAAATGGCTCAGCTCACAGCTTATTTATACATCCAATTGCAGTTTGGTGGAAGAGCGAGTGCAAACGAGTGAGGCTGATGTGATGAAGCAGACTGAGGCCTGGAAACAGGCTCAGAAATAACTCACACAGCTTTGAGATAACATGCAGCAGAGTCAATGTTTTGAGTTAAAACAAAAAAGGCTAATTGAGCAACTACAAGATGAGCTAAAAACGCAACAGGAAGCCAGTGCAGAGAGAGATAGTGTTTGCTGCACTGCATAATGCATGTACGGGGGGGGCAGACACTGTAAGCCGCCGGCATTCCCAATGAAATGACCATCTCAGTCATAACAGATGGTTGTTAGATGCCATTATGGCCTTCAAACAGCAAATCATGGAATTGTAAAAGGACAATAATCAGTCAATCATTAAATAAATGGACTCACAAAAGGAGTTTGATTAAATGCAACAGCAGGATTTACAACTGGCCAAAGACCAAGATGCATTCAGGTTGAAAGTGGATACAGAGAAGAAACAGTCAGGTCCTCAGGAACTGACAAGAATTAGAGAAGAAAGGAATGAGCTAGTAGAGCGTGTGAGACAAACAGAAGCTGAACTATTAGAGGCAGGAAATTGTAGCAAGAGAAAGTGATTATTCTCCTAAAGGAAAAGTGCCTTGAATATTCATGCAGCATGCAAGCCTCACAGAGGGATAATTAATCACTTCAGCATGAGTTAGAGCAAACAAATATCGCTTGGTAGCTCAGAGCAGGGTGCTTGTCACTCATCAGGCCTTATTCATCAGAATTAAAAGCCAGCTCTCTGATTACCAACAGGAAATAAGGAAAGAGATATACAGGTGTGAGAGTCTTACCAAGAAAATTGAAAATCATAAACAGGCTCTGAGATACCCTGACCAATAAGGATTTGGGACAAGGCCCACTTATCAGCAAGGGTCTCGTGTCAGTCATTTGCAACCTCTCATGTACCAAATGGGAAGCAACCTCATGCATGCCACCTATCAAGAACAGGGTGACATGAGGCAGTTAGACTTACCCAGGTCTAGCCAACTGATCTAGAAGGGCAGACCCTATCTGATATTGATGAGTATTCATCTCTACCACACGGAAGAGAAGGTGTCCGGACCAGTGTGTCCTAGGAGACCAAATGGAATCTTGTGAATAATTCTGACAAAAACTCCTATCATGCCAAGATCAGGGAGTTAGACTTGCAGAAGATGAGGATTCAATGAGACCACTTGGCCTTCTTTGCTGGAAGAGAAAAGACAGATATTCGACCCAGGAAAAGCATATTAAAAACCTCCTTCCATTCAGTGGGATGAGGGGATTTCCCCAGACTATCCGAAAGGAGGGAAGAAGAGACGGAGTGTAATCCTGGGCCTGAAAGTAACTACTCGGAAAGTGGCCCTGAAAGTTCACTTTTGCCCAGGCGAGAAGAGTCCTGACCTGATGTTCTGGGAGATATTCCCAGTCCAATAGAGATAGCGAGTGCCAAGAAGACAGGGAAGGGAGTATCACTAGCAGTTCTGAGTCAGAAGAAGAATGGACTCTGGTGCAGAAGAAGAAAAAGACAGGGAAACAGAAGAAGGATTTTGTTAAAGACCCAATTTGACAGATAAATGCCATAAAGAGATTTTTGACTCCCTACCACAAGAATGCAAAATATTCGGTATGGGAGTACTTAGAGGTTTATGTTGAAATGGTGACCTCATTTTGGAATCAAAAATGATGTGAATTGTACAGAGTTTGTCAAGTGGACATTCTAGCTCGAATACTCCAGCTTCTTTGCAGGTCTGGAGGACCAGAATCACTACAAATGACCCACCTATAAGGTGGCCATATTGGAAAAAAAATCCACCCACCAAACCCGACAAGAGCCTCATAAGGCAGCATATAACTGGCAATGTGAGGAAGACCAGGCACCTAGGGAGTTTGTGCAGGATTTAAAATGAGCATTTGCGCAGACTTTCCGACACATGAACACCCATAATAGGAAGTTTGTGACCACCTACTTCCATGCACTCCCCAAATACATCATGATTCAGCTGGTGTGGGATATTCATGAGCACCCACTGGATTGGGTGATTGAACAGGCCACCAGGATCTATGAGGTCCAGAAGCCCGCTGAGAGTAAAATTACCCCCAGAACCATCTAACACCCCTGCTGCTGAGAATGTGGCAGAGGAATGTTGCAGAGGTAAAAACGAGCCCTCCGTTGGATCTGGAGATGGGGGGGGCTAAAAATCTCCTTCTGCCAACAAGCAGAAAGAAAGGCAGAGGCGACCCTCTGACCCAGCCCAATCGATTGACCCTGATTGACCCTGCCACTTATGTAAGCCTGAGATACAAGGGTAATTGGCCAATCCTGGGGTAGGTATATACTCCCCCGGCACATAGGGGTAGGCCCAAACAGGTATGTACTGCCCTGGGAAACCTCCCTCCCAAGTTCCCTCTGGGAAGAAATATTACTCCACATGCCAACCTGAACTTTTTCCCATAGGTACCCCCGAACCAGAACCTCCCGAATGAATCCTGCTCCCTCACCCCGCTTCCAGGTCAATAGATCCATGAATCCAGGAGAAGGGAGACCCAGGATGGAAAAGTATGGGGAAAACTTCCAATACCCAAGCTACTCTGGGAAAAGGGACAGTTACACTTTCCGGGAGCAGCAGAGGTATGACCAGAGACCTCCTTACAACTCAGAAACAAATTCCCAATGAAGTGTGGCAGAAAGGTTCTATCTGTTCTCTTTCACTCGTAAGCTGCTGTGGAAACATTGTAACGTTGGAGTGAACCTTGCATTTGGGAAATGCTACTTTCTTTCTGCTTGTTGGTCGGAATGTGTACTGCAGCTTTGAGGGGGAAGGATATATAAGCCTTCAAGCTACGCAAAGCGTAGTGAAGAGTCATAGAACTGTTCTGCCGTGTTCTCTTTCACTTGTAAGTTGCTGCGGAATGTTGGAACGTTGGAACGTTGGAGTGAACATTGTATTTGAAAATTGCTTCTTTCTTTCTGCTCGCTGGCCGGAATAAGCCTCCAAGCGATGCGAAGCATAGCGATGTATGGCAGAAGTGTTCTGCCGTTTTCTCTTTTACTTGTAAGCTGCTGCAGAACATTGGAACGTTGGAGTGAACCTTGTATTTGGACATTGCTACTTTCTTTCTGCTTGCTGGCCGGAACATGTACTGCAGCTTAAAGGGGGAAGGACATATAAGCCTGCAAATCAGCACGAAGCATAGCGAAGTGTGGCAGAAGTGTTCTGAGATGTTCGGTGGTGGAGGCATATCAGCTGCAGTAAGTGTCTCATTTCATTTTTCCTCAACCAACGTTTCTTGCTGACTATTAACCACATATTGCTGGAAAAGTGTGTGCTGGACTAGGCAACGGTGCCAACTGCTGAGTTAATTGAAGGCACTGGGGTGACTGTTGATACTTGTTACCTTTGAACCACTGCAGACTTGTACTTTTCCAAGCCTGTGCATCCATCCACTCCAAAAACTCTTAACAATGTGCCTGTTGTCCAGGAATTGCACCAGACTGGGAAAATGTTTGTTCTTTTACGCCCTCTACGATCAGCAGAGCTGCGTAGGTCTCTTTGATTTCAATCTCAATTTTTTTAGTTAAAGCTCTTCGGCATGGCCCTTAAGCTGAATTATTTCAACTTATTCCGGCTGCTGAATCCTGGACTCTTAACCTCTGACACCCCTCCAGGTGAGTAAGTAATATACCAGGGCATTACAGGCTGACTTTATTGCCTGATTCAAACGCAGAACTTGGAACTGAACTTGGAAGGCACTTGCATATGCTGGGGTGGGGTATACGTAGGAGTGCCCCATGTATAACCTGAGGAGTGCGGCCTATAGGGATGACTGTCTGGCCATAGAGGTAAAGCATGAGAATTCTGGCCGAGTTATGTTGGAGGCTGTCTTGTCTCATAATACAGGAACTCCCCAACAGCCTTCTGTTAGCCCCGCCCCACGACAAGCCAACATAGCCTGTTTTTGCTCGAAGAAAGGGGTAAACAGCATTTTGGGAACTCTTTATGCAACATTTTGTCTTTGTCTTCCATCAAAAGAAAGATAAATTAGCGCAGAACTGCAACTGAGCCCTCCTTTCTCACCAAATGATCTCAATGGGCTGGATCCTGCAGTCCCAATACTCCAATGGTTTGTGGGATGGTACCTTCGTCTGAATTCACGGTAGATGCCTTTGCTCTCTCGGACTCTGTTTCACCTCCTCAGTCACTACTAGTGGTTCTGAACTTTGGACTAACGTCCATGGTCAAAGTTTTCAAGCTGTTAAAATGAGAAGTCCACTTGCAAGCTGGCACTCTAATGGAACTCACAAAGGAAGTGGGGCGGTTGTGAATCCTCCATATTGGGCTAAACACTGCAGTTATTACAGTATTTGCTGAGAATCTTGCTTCAATTAAGAGAGAGGCTCTCTTGCAGTCTTCCACTCTTGCAGCCCTTCAGGCAAAGGTACAATCTCTTAACCTTCAAACTACGAACATAAATGAGAAAGTGGACAGAACGGTTGATTTACTTCCCAGCTTGAAACATACAGATTTAGCCTCCAGGTCAGCTACACATCCAGATGCACTGGATGATTCTCCACTTTCTATCTCTAAAATGGAGTTTATCAGGCTTGCTTAGATCACACATGAACAGATGCTGTAGTATGGGGATCGGGGCACCAGAGCATACCTAACGAGAACCAAGCTTTAGACCAACCCGTGTTACTCATTGAGGAATCTGTATTACATGAAATCAAACAGAATAAATCTAAGCACAAAGTGATTGGGGAAAGAGTAGGCCCTCGGCTTGACCAGAAGAAAACTAAGAACCAGAAATTGGAAAAATATAGAGGAGAGCAGGGAATCAGCAATTTTTCAATGCCATGGATAAGGCAATTGAAATTCCAGAAGCAATGGACCTTCCCCCTCAAGTTTTTTCCCCGAAGGCTTAAAAAAGAAAGGGAAAGTCAAATTTGAGGCATGGTACAGAGCGTAACCAAGATTCTATCCTGCCTGAAAATCAGCCTGATGTACACTGGGTGGATTCGGCATCCCAAACAGATGATTCTTTGGCCTTGGCTGCATTGTAGCAGTTC
The DNA here is from genome assembly GCF_040938575.1 of Ambystoma mexicanum. Lineage (NCBI taxonomy): Eukaryota > Metazoa > Chordata > Amphibia > Caudata > Ambystomatidae > Ambystoma > Ambystoma mexicanum. The sequence goes on from NC_090922.1 coordinate 363,692,648, forward strand.
CCACACCTGAGAATCTGAAAAAGATAAACAAGTTGGCTCTGATTTTCTGCAGGGGCTGGAAAGTAACTACAGGATCTTTAGTTTCGGGGCCCCCATCCGTCGGGATTCCAGTCCAAGTAACATCAGACTCCCTGGCTGCGAGCTCCCTTAGTACAGCGGGACCGACGAATGCTCCGGCGGCTGCATCACCAATAGCAGCGGTAGTGTCTACCGTGGATGTTGTGTCAGCTCCAGCAGCCAATGAAAGTACATCTGTACCTTTCAGGATTCCCAACATTTGGCTAGATTCTAACAGAATGAAACACCAGGGGCAGGCCTTGAATAGGAGTTCGAGTTTGACTATCACCAACAAAATCCCATTGCTCTGCCTGCCTTCTACGAATCATATTGAATACATGTGCTTCCCATACGACTTGAGAACTGACCTAGTGGAGCTGGGTTTGAAATCTCGCCAGGGGGTCGAAGCTTTATGGGCAGTGGCAGACGATTTGGAGAAGCTGAGTCTGGTGATTATGAACTCTTTATCATTAAACTCCAAGGTCAATGTTGAAACCCCAAAGGAGGATCAGTAGGGGGCTGGAGGCGGTGAGAGTAGCCAGCTGGACTTAAGAAGGACAACATCCTTGCTATCCTCCCTTCTATCCTGACCAAATTATTTCATTGATTTGGATTGACTGAGTAGTGGCTCTAGTTAAAGACCAGATTAGGATTTTGAGTTGGAATACACAGGGTTCCAGTAGTTTTAAGAATACTCCTACGCTCCAATTTATATTTTGAGGCTTTGATTTGGTCTGTCTCCAGGAGACCTGGCTATTGAATTCCATTAATGTAGATGTCTTTACTATTATAGAGCAGAAAGCAACACACCGGAATGGGGACGCCTGTCCGGTGGCCTATTAATAGCCATTAGGATTTCAATATTATTCAACAAAGCGGAAATTCAGGTTAAAAACCAAGGTATTTGCGCTGCACGTGCTCCCTTTATGGTACGTGTCCAGCTGTTTTGCTTAATTGTGATCAATGTCTACTGGAACCTGCAATTTCAACACTGACTGATTACTTTGCTGATCTCTCCTCTCTCCTCTCTCTTGTAACGAAAGATGGGTTGCCCACAGGAATAATATTGGGTGGAGATCTGAACTCCTCTTGCCTTACAGCTAAGACTAATGGTAATGTGAATATTAATTCTTTGTTGAATGGTGAAAAGTTGTTGAATTTCCTGTCTGAATGGAATTCGTACATACTGAATGGGTGTATTGGGGAGAGGAAGCGTTGAGGTCAACATGGTCCAATGGTCGCAATTGCTCAGTGCTCAATTACTTGGTTTTGTCTCAATCCCTATTGGACTGTTGTGTCAATTTTAAAATCAATGAGACAGAAAGAAGCAATCACAACATCTTGACAGCTAGCCTCAATTTGGGAAAAAGCCTGGCCCGTGAGGTGTATAATATACCACTAGAAGTGAATCAGGGTGGAAATAGGATGGTTACATTGCAAAGAGGGGGAGAATCTCTAAATTTAAAACTGAATCGCTTCCTGGATCATACGGACGCAATAGATCTAGTTCGTGCTTGTAACTCATTTAATTACACTGACCTTATTTGGGGTTTGGAAGCCCCCAACTCAATGACCATAAACGGTGGGGCTGGTCATCAACATGATTTTGACAAAGAACTTAGAATAGCAATTTGACCATAGCTCTCAAACGCAAATCCATGTGGAAAGGCTATACAACATGGTCTAAAGGCCAAAAAGTCTTGAAATTCCAAAGGGATGGGCAGTCTATGTTAAGTGCTCTGTCCAAAAACAATTCTAGGAGCCGCTGGGAAATAGACAACTATGGCAAAGAAAAGCAGTTGGGGGCTCAGTGTAATGTGGTCCGAGAGGAGGCGTGGTGCTCTCACTTCGAGAAGCTGCATGGTTCAATGACCAAGGAAAGGGTCCCCTGCCCAATAACGGTTTGGTAGAGTTTGACCATCACAAGGGAATGTATTGAACATGTGATACTGAGAGCCTTGTCTTCAAGAGCCCCAGGGATGAATGGCCTATCATATTCAATTTTGAAATCCAATGCCTCAGCATGGTCAGTGGTGTTGTATAACCTCTTTGAGAATATCATTGAGTATGAGGAAACCCCTCCCTCAAGGAACTCAGCAGTAGCTACTCCCATCTTCAAGGGGGGCGATCGGGCGGTGGCAGTAAACTATCGCCCAATCGCTCTTCTTGACTCTGATAGTAAGATCTTTGCTTCATTGATTTTGGTCGAACTAGAAGCCTGGGCTGAGGTTTGTGGAATCCTCCAGAAACACCAGACTGAGTTTAGAAGAGGCCTGTCCACATCGCTTAATGGGGCTTTAGTACGCACGTTGATTAGTAAATCTTGGGCCAGGGGCGGGCCAGTCCTGTACGGAGATTGGATCGACCTGTCCCTGGCCTTTGACACAATTAACAGAAACAAGCTGTGGGCTAAATTGGATGCCTGGGGTATCCCGTGGTGACTCTTGGCTATTATTCGACATCTTCATGAGGACACAAAGATGCAGATGAGACTGGATGCCAATGGCAACCTCTCCCGTTTGATCATGACTAGTAGAGGTGTTAGGCAAGGTTGCATTTTGGCTCCCTGCCTATTCAACTTCTACATGTCAGACTCAGGTAGGGCCCTAATTCTTTTTGCTTTGGTTCTCCCTAAATCAGGATTCAACCTCTGAGCTGGCTAGAATACGTGGATGACGCGGTCCTAGTTGACTACTCCCCAATAGGTCTTCAACTTCTTATGAAGGGGTTTGAGAGCTATGCAATGATCAATGACTTAATAATCAACCCGATAAAGACGAGTATTGTGGTTTTTCAAATTTGGGTAAAAACATCCTTAAGTTTCAATGGAGGTTAAACAGCCTTGTTACTCTCATGAAGGAGGAGATTAACTACCTGGATCTGATTCTCTTTGCTAATCCTTCAGTTTCAAAAGTAGCAGCTCGCCTGGAATCAGTAACTGGCTATTTGATTTGCGAGATGAAAAAACTCTTGTCAAAGAATTGCAAAGTTTCCTTGGTCCCCTCAATATGGTTTTACAGGGGGAAGTTGATCCTCAAATTGCTTTATGGGTTAGATTCAAACTTACGGGCATGATATAATATGATATGATATGGCATTTATAACACGCCTATAAACAAGTGTTTCAAGTGGGAGGTTAAAAGGGAGAGACTTGAGTGGCAAATTTAGAACAGGGTGCTAAATCTCCCGCAGTCTCTCCCGGTTTCCATCATACGATATGAGCTGGGCCTGTCATCACTGGTGGGCCTATTGGAGCAAAGAATACTTTTACTGTATTGTGCTATCATAGCTCCAAAGAGAGGGTCCCTGTATGAAGATGTGGCTGCTCACCTCAGGCAGGGTAGGTCTCCAAAATTAATTAGACAGAAAGAAATTGTCCTGAACAAATTAAGCAAGCTGGACAGAATTCGAGAGGATTTGGTGGGGAACCCGGAGAGCCTAAAAAAGCTCTATTAGATTGATATTGGATTAAAACAATCGATAGGGTCAGAAATCTGAGGCTGGCTAAGCCATTCTCATTTCTTGATAAATTCAGGGCCACGTTGCTTGGTTATTTAATCACATTTCCGAGCCAAACAGAGAGATCTAACTTCCTCAGGTTTCGCTTGAATGTTATTCTGACTGACGAGGTGAGGGCTGATAGAGGCAACTCTGATACGGAAAAAGGCCTTTGCTTACTGTGTGGGGGTGGCAGGACACAAACTGTACGACACATTGTGATTGACTGACCTACACTGAAAGATACAAGAGTTAAATATCTTTCTCAATTAGTTTATAGCTAAGACTTGCTTTCTACCTTTGTACTGCCTCTGAACATAACAATAAAATAACCATTGTGGTCTTTCATTTGTTGAAGTCTGTTTGATTGATGTAGCTGTCTCTGGCTGTCTGATGGTTTTTTATGTATTTTCTGGACATAAAAATGTTTTTTCTTTTTCTTTCTTCTCTCTTCTTTTTCATATTTTCTCTTTTTTTCTTTGAAGGCTCTCTCTTTTTTCTTCTTCTTTTTTTAATTTGTTCCTTTTCTTTCTGTGTGATACGAAATTGTGAGATGCAAAATCAAAGTTTTATTGTTATGACAAATTTGTTTTAAATTGTATATTCTAACTTTCTGTAAAAAGCTAATAGCTTGGCTAAACACAATAAAAAACACTTTAAAAAATCCCAACTGGAGTGATAGCTCCAGAAAATGACCAATGACCTGGAATGCATGCTGTGGGCTCAGTCAAACCTTCAACTGGAAACTGCTGCCCAGAACACCCCAACACCTTGGCTCTGATGCTGCAGGGGGGAAATGACAGGAGGAAATGTCCAACAAACCACAGGTTACTGTGGACGGGGCACAAATGGAAGAGAGATGCCAAACCCTAGAGGAAGCTTCAAAACAAAACACCTAAAAGCCTCCCAGCCTGAAAGTTTCTCTTCTACCCCCAAAATGTTAGAACCCAAAGAGCAAAGAGTAAATAGGAGAGGCCAATGAAGAACCCACTTTGTAGAGGATCTTAAGATTATCCCCTTTGAAAGAGAAGAGTCCCTGGAGGACTCAGTTAAACAAACCTTCTCTTTCAGGGATGGGGGGGATCCCTCCCAAAGAAAGATGGGTCCCAAAAGACCCTGAAGTGTGAGTATGGATAACGACCCACAGCAAGAAATCCAACCCACAAAATGTATGCCAGACAGAATTGAAACTGAGGGGGTGTCCTTTCTCCAAACAGGTTCCGAAAACTGTTGCCAGGTAAAGGTGCACGGCCGAGGGACTGGGGAAAAGCATTATTCCCCAATGAGTCCCATTGAGAGTTGCAACGTTTTCTTTACAGATTCCTGAACTCTGACACAGAAAATTTCCCAAGATCACACAGTGTCAGAGATAATTATGAAGAAAATGACCACTGGGCTGTCAAATAACTCACTTTCTTTGCACCATGGAGGAGAAAGAAGGTTGTTTTTATGCACCGGTCAAGGTGTAGTGTCGGTGTGAATTATCAGCTCTGGTGGATACTGGATCCCAAGCCATCCTCCTATCCAAAAAGGCGATTGACCAACTAAAGTCAGGAATGGGGGAGGGCCTCCAAATTCCCCACACACCACTTTGACTGTTATGATATTTCCACTGAAGGGACAGTGGATCTGGAAATAAAAAATATCTGGTGATAGCTGTGCCTCTAGAGGGCACACCTTGTTTACTGGGGAACAATCTCCTGAGGAGGCTATCACCTCTGATTGACTCTGTCCACACTAACCAGCCTATAAAAATGAGTACCAACTATGTAAGCAGGAATGGTACCTGTCCTTTAATTGATCAACGTTCTGAGAATGTAGAATTCCATTTCCAGAATAACCAGGTCCCAGACATGACTGTCATCTCTGTAGGAGAACCAACTTGTGATGGGAGCCTTTCTCCATTCTTTAAAATCAACCTTTCTCCATGTCTTAAGTGGCAATCCACACTGGAGCGAACCCCCTAAAAGTTTACAAAAGTGTAAAATCAGAAGAAACATTGAGTCCTGTGAAAACCAGAAGAGGAAGAACCCGCTCAAAGTCTGAGGTACATTCATAAAAAAGAACAAACAGTTGTTTTACCCCATTCAGTTAAATGAGGGGAAGGAGCCGGTGCTCACCAGCGTTTGCCTGAATAATGGAATGAGCTACATCAGCAAAGAATTATTCAGGAAACTCCTAAAAGACCAGACCATTCCCACATTTAAACTTATTGACAAATGGGAAGTTGGTCGGGAAACTCCAAATTCCAAACATCTCCTGCCTAACAGGTGTATGCTAAAAATGCCCATTGGCAACAACAGTATAGAGCATAATTGTAGGGTCATGAGAGATGTCCCTTCTGCCTTTTAATTGGGCAGTGACATTCTCAATCGTGTCACAATCAATGTGCACCTAATTAATATTGAAGCCTGGTCCTGACTGCGGGGTAACCCCATGGGCTTTCACAACATTGGAAAAGTAATTCATTCTGCTCAGTTGCTGCATTTTGCCATTGAAGTCCAAGTGCGAGAAGAGGTTTCCAACCCCGGACAGGTGCGACAATTCACTCTTACCCTCAAAATTAAGTGAGGACTGAACCTCAAACATCGGAACACCTATATAAATCTAAATTCCCATCTCCAACAACAAGGCCCATATTGAAATCTGACACCTCTACTAGACCTCGAACACAACACCATTTGAATATTGGTGGATAACAGCGACCCTCAAAGTATCACTTTGGGCGCAGACAACATTACTGGAATGATGGTTGATGCCCAGCATTATTCTATTGATTTAGGTAATGAAATAATGGGACCAATCCCAAACGACTGTTTCGACATCAAGACAGTATTCCTCCAGAAAATATTTTTACTAGGCATCAAGGGAATTACATGGCATACTCTTCCTGCCCCTATGGGGTGGAACAGGCGACCGGTGACATTAGGAGGGAGGAGGTAGTGTTTAGAGTCAAGGACCACTACCTTGAATCCCATGTCCAGGTCAACACCATCAAGAGCGATATCTCCACCCAACTTTCCCGGCTTCAAGCAGATGGTCTAGGAAAGGATCAATCTTGCTGATGCCTGTGAGACTGAGGAGCAAAGACAAAAGCTAAAACAGGTATCTTGGAATTCCACAATATCGTTTCAGTGGACTCATATGACTGTGGACGCACATCCATTCATTTAACCACTATTCCCATGGACCCTGCGATGGCTCCAGTATTTGCGAAACAATACCGGTAACCTCAAGCGTCCATGGAATAACTCACAGAGATTATTAAGAATTTTAGAATCCTGTGTAATAATTTGTCCGATCCACAGTACCTTCAACAACCTGGTACTGGGGATACACAAACCAAACAGCCAATAGAGACAATGGGCAGACCTGAGGGAGTTGAACAGGTGGGTCCACATGCCCAGATGGCCACTTCCCTACATCGAACAAGGGCTGGCACAGATCCAAGGGTCAAAGGTGTACACCGCCCATGACCTGACCAACGGTTATTGGCTTTACCCATGAGCAGGGAAGACATTGACATGCTAGCCTTTACCTTCGGGGGCAGCAGAACACATGAATCCCCTATGGATACATCAACTCCGGCAAGGAGTTTAACATCTTTCTACATAAGGCCATGGCTGACTTGGGCGAAAGGGAAAACCTGGTCTATGTTGATGATGGTCTGATAAAGAGGTCAACTGTGGAGGAACATATAGCAGATTTCTGCTATGTTCTGACCCAGTTACAGAAAACCAGAGCAAATCTGACCTTTCAGAAGGCACAGTGGTGTAAGACCCGAGTGTACTTCTTAGGGCACAAGATCACCCCTGAGGCTCTCAATCCCCAGACGAAGAAGTTGGGAGCCTTACTGAAATTAAAAGACCCACCTACCCGGCGAGAATTAAGAAACCTAATTATAGTCGGAAGTTAATTTAAGACTACACAGAGGTCACTCAATCATTGTTCCATTTATTAAAGGCCAGAGTCAAGAGTGAGTGGGGTCCGGAACAAGCCGAGGCAGTTAAACAAATGAAAAGAAGTGTTTCCAAGGCTCCTTGATTGGCTTACCCTAAAAAGAACAAAGAGTTCTTCTTGAAGACAGGGTTCTCAGATACTTGACTTACATTAGTGTTGTATCAAAAGCATCACAAAGTCACAAAGTCAACAAAGTAATCTTGTACGCGAGCAAGACTTTGCAGTTTGTGGAGGAAAAATTCAATGACTGCAAGAAGGAACTCCTGGCAACGGTGTGGGCATTCAAAGATTACCATCCGTTCATCCAGCAGGAGCATATCATTGCCGAGACCCCTCACTAACCCTTGCAATATTGACAAAGAGAATTTGGGCAGGGAATGTTAGTAATTCCAGAATTACCTCCTGTACTCTGTCCATGCAAGGCTTTCCTGAGGAGGTTAGATATGGCAAAAACAAGAAGAGTCCCATACCGCAAGGGTGACCCGACTTGCATGATTGTGCTCAAGAAAACGTTCTCGAGGATGAAAGCCTAATGACCAACAACAACATGGAGGTGTACTTAACTTCCCCACACAAGGTCTATAACAAAGAGGATACCACAGGGGATACCCACAGTTTATGTGGATGGGTGCTCCTACCATTTTGATAACAACATGTACAAAGAACTGGTGGCTGGTATTGAGAATACCTGCATGAATGATATCCCGATGCCCTGTGCTGGCTATAAAATAGAACCCTGAAATAGTCAGGTTGCAGAGTTGATGACCATTCATCAAGCCATCCTCACTGAAGTGCACCACCAACTCAATGAACTGGTCATAAACATTGACTCTGATTATGTCAGGAATGGGTATGTGGAACACCTGATTAACTGGAAGAATCAAGGCATGCTTTGTGCCAACAATAAACCCCTAAAACATGGCAAACTGATCTAGTCAATTGGTGATCCGGTGAACTCAGATGAGATGACCATCTATTAGAAAAAGATAAGAGGTCATCCCAAGATAGAGAGACCACATAAAACCGTGAATGACCTGGCTCACCAGCGGGCTAAAACCAGAGCTCTTCAAGGGATTTCATAGAAACGGAATCCCTGCTGGGTGAAATCCAAGTTGCCACTGTCACCATGTCACAAACCTGTGCAAATAGTGAACTCTCGACTGCCCAGTTGAGTAACATTAAAGACCCCATAGGCTCTCTGAGAGAGTCGGATTATACCGCTTAAGAGGATTTCCAGGTGTTGATTCAGTTTTCCAAGATATTCCAGATCACAGACAGTTTGTTGGTAAGGAGAGCCCTATCTGGCTGTGACTATTGGGTGGAAGCTACCTCATTCCGAAGCCTGATGTTGAACCACGCCCACGACGCAGCCACTGAGAATCATAGGAGGTTTAAGAAGACATTAGAAATCTTGCCTGGGGTTGCCTGGTGGCAACACATGGCCAGGAGCTCGACACTAAAGGGGTTTCTTATGTGCTCAATTTCAACCTAGTTCACTCCCACACAGAGCTCCCCTACAAAAAAGGGGAATGACACTGCCATGGTCAGATTTGCAAGTCGATTTCATTGGGCCAGTAATTCACTCCTCTAGAGGAAATAAGTACATGTTGACTGTGACATGCTTTTTCATCATGAGGTGACGGCAAAGATGGGAGATTGTAGGTGTGAAAAGAAAACTCCACATTGGCTACCGCCTTATCTCAAGCAGGTGGGTGGTAGCGAGATACAAAAAAACAGTTTTGAGTATGTGAAAGCAGTTTGTGGCAGACTCTGGACCCAGTTGGTGCATCCGATTACTGCTTGTCCTGATTGCTTTTAGGTCTACAACATCTTCTGCAACAAATCTCATTATCGGACAGAAAATTGTGTTACCGCGGCATCTGCTCTATAGCATTCAGGAGCAGACACTGATAAATGCATCCACTATGCATGAGTACGTTGAAAATTTAAGAAAGCACCTCCAGCACGCTTTTGCTTATGCTTAGCGCAATTTAGAAAAGTCGGCTGAAGGAATGAAGACCTATTAGGCACTAAAGACCACCAAGAAAGTGTATGAAGAAAGTGACAGGGTTTATTTGTACAATTTTCAAAGGAATCAGACCAAACAGCAGAGAGATCTCCCATCTTGGTGTGGTGCCTTTGAAATTGTAGATAAACTATGACTGTTTGCCTAGAAGATACGCATCCCAAAAGGAGAATAGACAGAAGAAAAATTAGTCCACTTTAAGCATTTCAAAACCTGTCATGCCAGAACAGCTTTATGACTGATTGAGGAACCAAATGAAAGACGAGTAGAGGAAACATCTGAGGAATGAAACGGTAGGAAGAAAATTCAAATGGAAATCAAGATATGTATATACAGGGAGTAATTTACTTAGTGCTCATTTTAAAATGGAAAAAAATAAGGTTTTGTGAAATGGAGAAATGTCTTTTTAATTCTTTATGTTGTTTTGTGTATTCTTTGTAAATCTTCTGTGGAAACATGTGTGTAATAAGTACTGAACCTCTTTTTCTTCTATTTGTTACAAACTAGGTCCACTCACTTCCTGTCTGGAGGCAAGAGGGGAGTCAGGAGAGGACCTTAGGGAATCCGGAAAGAAGGAATGAAGGGGTGCTGTGCTACATCCCCAACCAAAAGATGAACGGGGAGGCTGGAGTACCCACTACCTAATGAAGGAAATTGAGCAGGATGGGCTCCAACAGAAAGAAAAATATAAGAAAAAGAAAAAAGGTACATCGGATGAAACCCCACTCTGCCCTGCTCTTCCCCACACAGGAATCATGGAAAAACAGGGGAGAGGCATTTGGGGTGTAATCAAACGCATCAACTAATGGAACTGAAGGGCCCACTGGTAGGTGCACACCTTATTGATTGCAAACCCACAGACCACTGTAGAAACAACAATGCTGTAAGCTACTATATGCCAATGTTGCATTTGAAGAACAGACAATGAACAAATTACTTACTTCTCTGTAATGTTTTGTCTAATGGATGTTCCTTCCATGGATTCCCCATTACGGAAATCCTATCCACAGCACAGCTGTTCTTCAGAAACTTTACCGCCACTAGGGGGCACAGCGTGGCTCTGCCCCAACCTCTACACTTCCGGGCCAATATATATCTAGGCACTGCTCCCGGTGACCTAATTTTCACCCTTTTCAACTAGCAGTAGGAGTACTAGCTATCTGCCAAGTCAGGCAGGTAGGGAGGGCGATGAGAAATCTGTCTGACAAAAATCCATCAGAAGGAACGTTACTATTATTTATTCTTCTAATGGATTCCCTCCTACCACATTATCCCCATCTATGATAGACTCCCATAGTAGAACATGGATCTGGAGGAGAGAGGAGAGCAAGGACACCATCTATACCAAAAAACAATGGAGGCCGGCCCTACCAAAGCAGGCTTCCTGCCCTGAGTTTGGATCAGGGCAGTAATGCTTGGCAAACATGTGCAGCAAGGCCTATATCGCTACCTGGCAATTGTCCATAACAGGGACCACTCTCTACAAGAAATTCCTCGGAACACACATCACAGACACTCACCATGCCTGCCTGTACTGTGATTCTCAGTACACCTTATTTAACTATGGGTAACATCAGACATTTTTTTGGACATAATTCTTAAGAGATGAGTCTGCCTGGTTATGCTTATGAGCAGGAATAATTGCCCCTAAAGTACAAGAACATTTCAGAGTCAAGCTATATGTAGACCTCACGATTCATTAACACAAATCTCTAGCCTTGTGGCCAGTCTCAGGGACATTGAAAGTGAGCATCCCCTAAAAACAGAGTTATGTCACCATAATTGCATGCATACATCTATATTACATGGCCATGGTAGTGGCCGTGTAGTTATGGTTAAGTTGTTGTTTCCATAGGAAGAGCACTTTTTGGGTGGCTTATAACTCCTCTCCCCCTGGACGAATCCTCCCCAAACTTTGCAAAAAAAGTGTATGGCCCATTTTTGAGTGAGGTTTGGTCCAGGGGGGTCAAAGTTAAAGGGGGAGTCCCAAAACTTATCTTTTTTGCCATAGACTGAATGGGGGAAAAACTTTGCGCACGGCTACAGAGGAAACCGCTGGACGGATTTTCACCAAATTTGCAGCAGGAGCAGCAGTTTGGTACCGAAAGCGTGCTTTTGTGAATTTGGTGAAAATCCATTCAGTAGTTTTATTTAAAATGATCAGAAAGTGGGTCTAAAAAAATTAGTGATATCTATGTCTACTCCGCGGAGACACTTGCCTGTTCGCTCCGTGAGCAGGACACTGAATGGCTAATGGGCTCGCGTCATGTCCGCTGACACACGATGTGTCTATCGATTGGCTGGAGTGAGGCATGATGTGCATCAGATTGTTCCGATGCGCCCGCCATCTTGGATCCGCCGACAGCGGGGCGGCGAACAGAGGCCAAATACAGTTTTGGGGAGTGTTTTGGTGTGCAAGAGTGCTTGGGGAGGTTTAGGGAGGAAGAGATGGGTGAAATACTGTATTTATACCTATTGTTGTGAAGGTTTTCTTACCAAGTGATACTTGACTGTGTGTGAATCCAGTCAGCTTGCAGTTGTTTTTGGTACGATCTGCATTGCAACGTAGAAGCATTAGTATTACGTAGTTACTATGGCCCTCATTACGAGGTATGCCAGTAAGGAAAAAATGATGCCGGCATGTAAATACCGGTATCATTTACCGTTCCGTAGCATTCCGACCTGGAACCCCGGTATTAGCGGCATACCAAACAACGGTGCCGCTAATAGCGGCATAGGCGCGTACACGTGCCTCTTCAGGTAGTAAATACCGCCATGCCGGTAATAGGAGGTAATTTCAACCCATGCATACATGCAAATACCGGCAATAATGGGCTGCATGATGCCGCCAAAACAGGCATCGCGGACCACCCGCAAACAACAAGCAAGATACAAGGCAGTTGCCACAGGTGCACACAATCCCCACAGGTGGAGTCAAAGGAGGCTGTGCCAGTATGAACTGAGCACACCCACACACCACAATCCCCCCCCGGTGTAGGCAATGCAGAGTTGCCCAGTACAAAAGGAGCACAACTAAACACCACACCCCTTCCTACACCAAAATGCCACCACTAGCATTTGCAAACATGGCGCAGGACGACCTGCCTATACTGATACAAATACAGCAACAACTGCAACAACAACAACAGCAGCAAGAACAGGCAGCACAGAGGAGACACAAGAGGAGAAAGAGGTTGAGACAGGCCCATCCATTACCACCAGTGCAGCCACCAGAGCCTTGTAGGCAGCCAGCAATACCTCGCACCAGACCCAGCCCATTCAACCCTACCCCTGAGCAGATCCACACCCTGTACCGGTTGGACCGTGACACCATCACCACCATAGTGCACATGATACAGAACGACATTGCCAGCCACATACAAATATGCGCTGCCATCCCCCCACTACTAAAGGTGGAGTCTGTGCCACACTTCCTGGCCACAGGCACCTACCAACACACAGTGGGCCAGCTGTATGGCATTTCACAACCACTATTTTCACGCATGCTGAACCAAGTGCTGGGTGCTTCTGAAGCATGCAAGCACCCACATATCCCTACCACGGACTTCCCAGGAGATAGCCGAAACCAAAGTAGGCTCCCATGCACTGGCAGGCATGCCCAATTGTGTCGGTGACATCGACTGCATCCATGTGGAATTGATAGTCCCCCATGCCATAGAGGCCGTGTACTGCAATCGCAAACAATACCACTCCATCAATGTGCAAATGGTATGTGACTCCAGGAAGATCATCACCCATTGCTGCGGCCGATTTCCTGGATCAACACATGATGCCATGTTACTGTGTAAATCCACGGTACCCCATCAAATGGAGCTACATGCCGGACCACATGCCTGGCTGCTTGGTGAGTTGCACAACCATCCTATGGCAGTGCTTTGGGGTACTGATGTGTGGGGATGCATGGGGGGGCAATACTGCACCTGGGTGGGAATAGCAAGTGATTGGAGAATGCATGCAGAGCCAAACACTCCTGACCTGAACAAGTCAAACGGTACATGACACTTCACTGGGCCACATATCACAAATAATGCATATCAATGAGAACAAGTAAGAGGCACAACCAGGCCACCATGGTGATGGCAAGCAATGCATGAATGAACAGGACGGCAAGTGTGGCTATGTGGGCAGTGTGACCATGCATAGTAAATAATGAACAGCATGAATTGGAGTCAAAACATTGTTGCACTACCACAGCATATCTGCCTCAGCATGCATGATTACACCCTGCATCATCTATTGAATGCCAACCAGACTACCACACCTCATGACAGATTGCACCTAGATAACATTTTTTCATGCTTACACGGACATGTGCATGGCCACACCCAATAGCTGGCGGCATGACTGTGCTCCCTGAATTACGGGAGTTCAGAGTGACACACACCTATTTGAATTTGCTTGCAGGTGATGGACGATATCTCTTGAGGCCATGGCTACACACCCCTGTGCCTAACCCGCAGAATGGCCATGAGGAGTGCACACCCGTACTCAGCAGGTCTGGTGGGGCACTCCTATATAGGCCTGAGAAGGTTGCAAAGATCACCATGGCCTGTGTCATGCTGCACGACATGTGCGTCCGGAGAAATGTACCATTGTCACCTGCCATTGACATGCATGGGCCGGGTGAGGATGATGAGGACGGAGACGGAGGTGAAGTAGCCCCACTGCTAGTACGTGATGCACGGGATGGCCATGCTGTACGGCAAGCATGAATTCAAGCATACTTCTGAAACACAGGGACTATGAAAGACTTGTGTCAGTCAGACACTGGGCCAATGAGAACATGCACACAGGGAATGTTGGGAGTTGGGCACTGAACACTGTAACACATTAAATGGATGCACATGAAAAATAACAATGTCCAGCCATGGATTTTTCTTCTCACAACTTGTGTATTATTTAAAACTGCAAAAATGTGCCCACTCCCCCCTCCCAGACCCCTCCAACAAACTCCCTCACCCACCACACAAACCCCAGAAAATACCCCAACAAACTCCCTCACCCATCCCACAAACCCCAGAAAATACCCCAACAAACTCCCTCACCTCACCCACCCCAGAAATCCCAAATGTCCCCATGTGTGCAACAAACAGTGTTCCCTTCACCAATGTAGTTCTTCACATTGTCATTGCCCATACTGTTATTTCTTTGAGACTTTTGGGTCTGGGGGTGCCATGGCCGAGCGCCGTGCGCTCCTCCGTGTTAACCGCACAGGGCTCGATTGCACCGAGGTGGAAGGGGTTGTTGCAGTGGAGGTGTCTATTGTCAGTCCCATGGCTGGGCCAAGGTGTGGCCGCTGCATTTGCGGGATGTTTGCAAGAAGGGCCTGTGTCAGTGACCCCATGCACTCCCTGAATGCACACGTAGATGCCTCCAAAGCAGCTGTATTGGCTGCAATGGCTGTGGCTATGGCCCTCATGGCCTCATTCCCAGCGTCGACCTGTTGACGCATGATTTGCGGCATTGAATCTTGCCGGGCCTCTACCCTTGCCAGGCGAGCCTTGAAGGAGGTGTCGGCCGCAGGTGTACTGGTGGCTGGCAGGGTGGTGGCTGGCAGGGTGGTGGCTGGCAGGGTGGTGGCTGGCAGGGTGGTGGAAGGCACCTGCGTGGGGTCCTCGTCCTGGGCACTGTCCTCCTGGAAGATCCCAATGTCTGATTCTCCAAGGTCAGAGTCATGGAGACACGGATCGTCCTGGCTCTCAGACTCCGCAGGTGGGTGGGGGCTGACAATGGGGCTTAGGGTGGGTGTTCCAGACATGATTCCAGCCTCATCATCCACCTCTGTGGACACAACGTCCATGGTGGCTGGCGAAACAGCTCCCACTGTTGTGGGTGCCTGCTGCTGTTCTGTCGCTGCAGGTGCCCCCTGCAGGGTTGATGCCTTGCGTGGCACACTGGGTGTTGCTGCAGGCGTTTTCTTGGCCGGGGGGGTGGTGGTGGCCCTGGTCCCTTTGCGTGCACTGGATGTACTTGCACCCCTGTCCTGTGTTCCACCTTCCTCATCGGTGCCTGGGAGATAGAAGAGATGCAGGTCATCAGTGATGTTGTCAAATGGCAGCTATGATGTATTGCGGTGTGATATGTTCATACATTCAGACATCATTTCATTTCTGGTGTGTGGTATTTGGTGTACTGAGGGGACATGTTGGCAATCAATGCATGGCTGGTGGCATAGCATTGGTTTGGTGTCTGTGTGGTGGGTCCCATGGGCATGGTTGGTTCATGTTGCACCTCTGTTGGGATTGGGATTTTCACTCAGTATGCGTGTGGTGCAGGGTGTGGCACTCATTATTCTATGGATGTGTTGATGTAGCCTTGGAACATGCATTGCCTTGCCTAGTCTAACTTCCACATCATTTGTGCCACATCATGTTTTGGTATACGTGGATGTGATGGTTCACTCACCTTCCTCTGTGGTAGTTGCAGCGCCGAACTCCTGGTCTCCTATTCCCTCTATGGATTCCGGGTCAATGAATGCACTTGCGGTCTCCTCCCATGCGGTGAGCTTCACAGGGGAGTGTGGGACACCTCCTGTCACCATTGCGGCCTTCCTGTTCTCTGCCAGGATCTTCCTGACCCGGAGGCGGAGGTCGTCCTAGCGCTTCCGGCAGTCACGTACACTCCTTGGGGTGCTCCCCACTGCCGACACCCTCTGAGCGACCTCCTGCCAGACCTGTTTTTTTTTTTTGTTTGGGCCGCATGCTTGAGGTCTGTGCTCCTGATTGTGCCTATGTTTTTGTATTAGTAAGGTGGAGCGATCATCTCAATTGCAGGTAGTACATAATCTGCTATGGTTTGTATTTTGTACAAGTTGCAGAAATGGAATGGATTCACAATTAGGTATGGATACATACACAAATCGCTCATTAGGGATTTGTTCTTGTGTCACATTGTTGCAGAGAGTGCATGTATGATTCCACATGTATGAAATCTGGAAGATTTCATTTATAGGTATGTTTTTGTTTTCCAGTACTTGTAGTAAGTACATTAGAAATTCTTGTGGATCTTCTTGTGAGTTTATAGTGAATTTCACCATTCCAGCACAGTAGTCCAATTCTTGTCTTATTCCGTGAACACTATACGTGTTGTCAGGATTGTTTGTTGCATTTCTACGAAGGACTAACATTTGCAAACACAATTGGTCTGTACTGTGTCAACAATTGGTGGCAATTGAAATAGAATATTAATTGCTACATTTTCCTAACAACTTACACCAGTTACATTTGAAAATTTGAATGGCCCAGATAGTTCTGTGCCCAAGTTATTTTTTCGGAGTATGTGTTGCTTCTTTGAAGAGGTACCTGAGTTACTTTGACTAATAGGTTATTCTTTGGTTATGGCAATTGATGAAGTATTAGCTTCTTTTACTCTGTTTGGAGGATTTGCAGTCATATTCTGTTGCATTTCAGTTTGAATTAGTTTTCTTTTACAACGTTTTCCTTTTTGTGGAACAGGATATGCTTTTAGGTGGGGGGTGTATAGTGAACATAGTCTATTGTATTCTAGAATGCAAGGAATATCAGGGTTGACTTTACTTACATCAAAGTTGATTAGAAATAGACCGTCAAGTGTACGTATGCGTGATAGTGCTACGTAGGTCATGGCTTCTTTAAAGACTGTGTTACCAATATCTATCAATGCTTTGCCTATGGTAAGACCTTGGGATTTATGAATGGTGACTGCATATGCAAGAGTTAGAGAAATGTTTTCTCTGTGTACATACATGTCTTTGAAGAGAAGGAATCGAGCTGTTGAGCACCCTATCCTTTTTACTTCTGAAATTTTGTCGAAGAGAATATTGACAAATTGAATGTTGTTGTCACGTGGGTATGTTTGAAAGCCAACAACTGTACCCAGTGCTCCATTAACTAGTCCTTGCTCCACATCAAGGTTACGTTTAAGCATTACTCTACAGTTTAAGGATAATTTTAATATTTTCTCCAACCCAGCTGTGTTGGAGATAGAATTTTCTAAGGTATTTAGTCTTGTTGTGACTTGTTGACACCTTGGTAGTGTCATACCATGTACGTCCAGTTTGTCTGTGGAGCAAATTTCAATTATTTGTTGCATTTCTTTTTTTAACATTGTTTCATTGAATTTGGAACAGCTTGCAAAAATTGGCATTAAGGCCATACAATTGATTCCATAACATCTGTAGCACATGAGTTATCGCCATAAAGTGCATGATTGTGCCGTGTTTTTAATATTGTTTGTGCTTCTTGAGATAGTACACCAACTCTAATACTTTTTAAAATGTTGGCGTAGGTGAGGTCTGCAGATTGGCATATGTTTTCTGTTAATTCTTTGTATTGGAAATGTTGCCAAAGGTTGACATTTCCTATGCTGCCAACAGTTTTACGGCAGAGTTTGTGTCCTAAGGTTTTAAAAATAGGTTCACCTTTCACTGGTGTCAATTGAAGAAGATCTCCGAAAACAATAATGTGTTTTCCTCCAAAGAGTTCTTCTTAATTTGTTTTATGTACTTCTTGCAATCTGAGGTGAATTTAAGCCAATATTAGGTTGGAGACCATGCTCACTTCATCTATTAGTAGCATTTTCATTTGTTTTAATACTCTGCGTAGTTCCATTGCAGCTTCTGTAGAAAGTTTGTATAAGTCTAATTTGTTTTGGTGTTCTACTGATAGGAATAGTAATCGGTGTAAAGTGACACCCCCTATGTTGTAGGCAGCTAAATCTGTGGGGGCAGTTACAACAGCTGACAGTTTGCTGTTTGTCAATTGTTGAAGGAACTTGCTGATGATTTTGATTAAGAATGTTTTGCCTGAACCAGCTTCACCATTGACGTATAGCAGTATAGGTTTGTAATTTTGACAGGTACATTCTTTATTTTCGTGTTGTACACATTGTGCAATTTCTTTTGTTACTTCTTCAAAAATGGTGCGCTGGTCTTTGTTAAGTTTTGATTGTAGTACAGTTAAGTCTTCTGTATCTTCTTCATAGTGACACATGGTGTTTTCTACTTCTGTCATAGCTTATTCTGCCTCATTTGCTATTAGTGGCTGTCCCAGTGGTTCTTGGCTTCGTGTTACAGAGGGTTGAATACTGTCGGAAGTGTCCTTATCTAGTTGGGCCTGGAGTTCTTCTTCATGTTGCTGTTCATTTTGCAACATTGTTTTGTACTACATCGGTGATAGTGCTTTTATTTGCTTTGAAAGCGTCTTCATAGCAGTCATAGTTATCTAGTATCTATTCTTCTTTTCTCCATGGTTTAAAAAGTTGTAGCAGGGACATGTAATACAGTTGTTTCTGTTGAGGAGTTTTTATTGACAATTTGATATGATTAATTAAGCTTCGTTTGGTACATTTAGTTAAGCTGCCTTCACAATCTGTCACTCTATGTATACCCTTGTTTTCATCGTGTTTTATATTATTATTGTATGCAAAGTTTTGGGCTATGTGGTATAGACACATGTTTTCCAAAGTGGTACTCCTGTTCGGGTAGTATGTGTCTAGTAAATTGTTTTTCAAAATGTCTTGGCTGTTGGGATCATTTTTGGCTATTGTTTCTATGTCGTCATATGATTTGAGAACTCTTTTTCTAGATTTATCAGGATCAAGACTTAGCCATACTATATTTTCAGATTTTCCAAACAAAGCAGTACCGGTTAAACGATCTGCAGCTTCGTAGGTGCCACATTCTCTATGAGAGAGCATATTTATGCCAAAGCTGTACAATTTCTGAGATAGTGTTTTGTCTGATGATAGTTCATTCCAGAGGTCTTGAAGCTCTGTTTTTTCTGCTTTTGTTAAGTAGGCTATAACATATCGTGCAACTGCAGTGGAATTATCTGCAATGTACTGCACATCTATGTTTACATTCCATAAGAGGGCAATGATTGCATTGTAATCATTGATATATTTTGATTCTTCTGTTCTTTTTATGTAATACGTGTTCTTAGGTGATTTACCTTTAACACTATGTCTAACTGAAGACATGGAGTTGTTCACTTCACCTGTTTCTGTAACTGGTCTAGGAAAACCAAAGCAGCATTTGGTGTAGTATTTCCCTTTGTTTTTGTATGTGCGACGACAATATTTGCCACATTTGTGTCTTTGAAATTGTACAATTTGTGCATGAAGGTCACTATGTCTCGTTTGTGAAGGGATTTCACAAGTGACATATTTTTGGATGAACTGCAAAACAGTGGCATCACTGTCCTGACCAAATTTAGGAGAATCTTTAATCCATGAAAGCATGTGGATATGTGTTGCTCCTCTGGCTTGGTATTCTTTTCTCCAAAAAAAGTGTTGCACTTCTCTGAGGGGAGGAACAGTTTTATTACAAATAAAGTGTAGCATAGCAATGAAATATCTTGAAACATTAACAAGATCTAGAGAGAAAAGTTATCCAGGTGTTAGTATATCTATGTTTGTTTTGTTTTTGTTTGCTATGCGTAGGAAATCATGTAAATCTTCCCATGCATGTTCTGCACAACTTAATGTAACAAACCAAGTGGGTGGTCCAAGGTTTCTGATCATGCAACGTACATCTCTGTGACGTCGGAACCAGTATTGTTTTGTACCACGTATGTTTGCAAACAGATTTGTAATGCTTGATTGTAAAACCTCATCTTTTTCTTGCACTTTTTGTATTAATTGCGTAGCTGACATATTTTGAAAGTGGTTTCCCGATTTCAATATGTTTGCAACTCCGTAACATAGAGTTGCTGGTTCACTTTCAAAGAGTAGGTGGAATATGTATTCCACATTTTTTAGTCGAAATCTGGGATCTTCAGAATACATTCGTATTAAGCGGTATTCTGATGCTGTTATCTGAGTGGGTCTATCATCGTACCTTCCTCCTTTGCCAATAGGAAATAGTAGAGGAAAAGCACGTGCTTCTATACTTTTTTCCCATATGCTCATTGGTGATCCTTTGGTTTGTCGCATTTGGTACGTTGCTACTGCATCATCTATGCTGTCTCTAGAGTGCAATGGATGAATTGTATAATGGTCTAAAATATTGGATACTGCAGCAGGATCCAGAAGTTCAAATTGACCAGTTTCTGGTGACTCTTGAATTTTTTCAGTTGTTCCCCTTAAGTTTTCTTCAATATTTATTCCTTTGTAGTACTCATTATTGTCTTTTAGATGTTGCAAGGCTTGTCTAACTTTATGGAAGTCCACAAGTTGTTGCCAAATTTGTGTTGTCTTTTGTTGGTACACCATTTACTAAGACAATTAAATATTGCTCTCTTGGACGTTGCACTCCTAGAGTGTGCACATTTTCTGTCAGATCAAATGGTAAATAAACTACTTTGTCACTAATGCCTTTTACAAATTCCGAGGGAGGTAATTTTGCTGTTTTTTGTTGAAGGCGTATTATTGCTTGAAATGGGTGTACTTTGATGCTCTCATATAAATTGAGTTGTTGCAGGTGTTTTGGTAGTGGGAATAATTCGAAGTTATTTGTGATAGCACGTGAAGGAGTTTTGTTGTTGTCAAGTTTTGTAGTGCAGTAACTGCAAAGTATTAAGGGGTCATTTATTTCGTATTTTTTTTCTGCTAAACGGTAGAAATCTAATTCAAACCATTTGGAATCTTCATTGTCTTCTATTTTGTATGTTACGTTTATAGTTTTTGTGTTACTTTTGTAAAATGTTCGCCAGCAACACACACACACACATGGTTTGGTACTTCAGCGGATGTACTTTTAAATGTTAGTATTTCTTTTTTGTATGTGTGTAGTAGAAGGTTGCTATGTGCAGAATTGTTGCTAGTCTGTTCTAAAGCTATTGCATTTTGTAAGTGGCTTTCACTTCCAAAATATTTTCTCTGGATACGGTCGATTTCTTCCTGTAGGTCTTTGGGTGTACCATGCAGAAGAGTGTCATTTAAATTGGCTAGGTCTAAAGAAGGACTTTTAGCATAGTACAATTTATAGACTAGATTTCTTACAGTTGAATGATGTGTTGATATCATTTTGATATAATGGCAGTTGCTTTTGCAAATAGGTCCTGAAATGCAGGCTAATGAATGTCCTTGAAGTCCTGTGTATTTGCGCACTGGACAGGCATCCATATTTTGCAGCACTTTCATTTTGATTTTGTCTTTACCTTTCACATACTGATTGAGGAACTGGCGTAAAGATTTTAAAGATTTGTTGGGAATGTTACACATTGACATGCACGGCCATTTGTATACTGGACGTTCTGGTTCAGTCAAATGGAGAGGTAATTCTGAGTTTTCTGGGGATATTTTTATAAGCAGTGTTTCTTGTTCCATGATGGTATTATCAATTGTTTCATAACCTTGTCCACTGCTATGGATGGCAATTGTGGTTGTTTGTTTTTGTTTTTATGCTTCTTCATTAAAATATGGTTCTGTGCTTGTGGTGTGACTCCCTTCACCTCCACAGATATTTAAGAAGTTATTTTTGTTGACATTACGTTTATTGAGAACTTTTTTTGTACTTTAGTACTTAGTTTTGTTAGTGGTTTCATCCTGTATGAAACTAAAATAAATAGCTTCCTTTTGAGAAGGATTGCACTGTCTACGAGAGCTTCTAGAATTAATTTTCTATAGTAGGTTTTAAGGGTTGTGCATGATTTTGCTCCTGTTTTTATCAGATTCTGAAGGACTCTGTGGCGGAACATTTTTGCTAAAATAATTTTGGTATGGTTACTTGCCACTACATCAACATTTATAGGAGCAGTGTTATCAGTAGTGGTAGCTGAATTCTTGTTAATCACTTTCTGTTTCATTTTACATTTTGATGGAGGAGGCAACGTTTCTGTACTAGAAGCTTCTTTTGTTCATTAAATGACTGCATTAGCTGTTTTGTTGGAACGTTTTGTACAAACTCTGGTAGAGATGGATGATTATTTTGGACACTTTTATTTTCATTTGCTCTATTTCTGCGTTGCTTTTTACGGACTTGCTTTTTGGTAGGCATTCTTTGGGGTATGTTGAAAAAAAAAGAAGGTATGGGTTGGTTTGTTTTGCAATGTATGTGTGCTGTGTGCATGCGTGTATGAGTTTGATGGGAAAGATGTATGTGGTGGTGTGTGAATGTGCATTGGGCAGTTACAATGAGTTTGGAAGGCTATTCTTCCTTTTGTATGTTACTGCACGGCAGTTCAGATGAGAGTAGAAAGTGAGCTAGTGGTGAGGAGAAGCATTAATAGTAAACATAATGGTATAAAATTAAAACAGTTCTTTGTTTTGTAGTACTAATATTCTAAGGGTTGAGTGTGTTATTTGTGTTCCAAAAAAACAGGGATTTGTGTGCCATTCTGCCTGCTAATGTCTGTTTAATAAATGCGGATTTGTGGGCAGAATGGTTCAGAAATCGATGTTCTTTTTGGTGCGCATATTACATGAATGAACCACACAGTGTCTTTGAGGAACAGAAAGAATATAAAAGTAGTATTGTACATACTTTTTTTGTGGAATGAGCAGGTTTCTTCGGATATGTTGTTTGTAGTTTAGATGCTGCTTATTTTCAGGAGAGTGGTCTTCACTGCAATTGTAAAAGGAAGAAGTCAGTAATTATTTGTGTTTACAGCACTGATGTTAATGTACACGTTGATTTTTATGTTTTTGTGGTAGTATTCTTGTTTGATATTTGAACATAGTGTATGCATTGATTTCATTTGAATATGTGCAGTCTTTATATGTTATTTACAGTATGTTAGTTGAACATGCTTCGCTAATGAGTAGAATTTTAAGTTCATTAAATTGACTTGATTCTTTTACAGCTGTGTTCTAGATAGCAGAGAGGTTTGGAAGTGATAGGTCATTATAGTAGATGGAACCAATTTGAATAATTTCATATCATAACTAGACATGCGAACAAATCGGGAGCACCTGAGAGGCAGATTTCACCAGAGCAATCAGGAACATTTATTTTTCTCATACGATTGCATTGGGATTAGCATTAATTTAGGCAGGAGATGATAAAAATTGTGACATTTTTCAATGAAAAATCGAGTCTCGTGCATAAATCGGGAGGGTTGGCATGTATATTTAGGTTATGCGGGAGACAGTAAAAAATAGCGTGATTTTTCAATGAAAAATCCGGAGTCTCACGCTTAAATCGGGAGCGTTGGCATGTATGTATTGGCTATGCAGATTTAGTGGCATTACTTTGTTTATATGGAATCATAAGAGTTGTACATGTACTCTGAATAAAATATGCATACCTGTACTTTGTAATCATGCATGTGGATATGTATGGCGCTGTAAGTAGAAATCTTCGAGACTTGTACAGTAGTTTTTGTAGTAGGTGCTTTCCAATGATATGAGACTTGTATTCAGAGTGATCAACAGTACATTTGAAGTGCAGAACTCTGATGATGGAGTTAGATGTAGAGGTCTTGGATGTGATTGGTGGATGGTTGTGTGACCGCTTAGCTGTATCCAATGAGGGAATGGAACCGAGAGTGATGTGGAAAGGGTAGAAGGGCTGGCTAAGAGTTAGGTACAGCGTTGACACTGCGGCTGTCTGCGGGTAGGCCGTGCCACATACAGGGTTTTCCAGCAAATCCAGCAGGGAAAGGGGACTGTAGGGATCAGCCAATCAGATGTTGACGTTGTTGATTTGTCTAGAAAGAGAGTATGTGTAGTGAAGATGGCAGAGGTGGAGAAAGTCAGGGTGTTGGTGCTCGGAGATATGTTTGTCCATGGTTTACAGGAGTATTCTCAATGCAGGCATGTGGCAAACAATTTCGATGTTAGAGGAGTGGAGGTGGTGTGGATTGCGGTGACTGACTGCAATGTAGAGGCAATTCTCCAAGTTTGTAGAGATATGCGTAGGATGAACAGTCCCCATGTGGTAGTTTTGCACTATGGCGCTTTCCATTTGGGCTACGTGAGTTCCCCTACTTTGTTGGCAGATTTGGAACAGTTGGTTCAAGCAGTAATCAACATCATTCCAAATGCGAAAGTAATTTTTTCTGGATTACTTCCTAGTGCAAAATGGGACAACAGTTTTGTTTTTTGTCCTGATCAAAGCATTGCTAGGTGTGCAATTAATCGAGGCATGCGTGCTTTCATGCTAAGAGCTGGTATGTTTTTCTGTAACAACGAGAATATTGTTTCGAGTAATGCTGCTTATTTTGAAGCAGATGGTGTTTCTCTATCTTTTTTTGGGAAATGCCATGTTCTTTTGGAATGTAAGGGTTGCTTTGGAACAGGTTATGTGAAACTTTTAGGAGTAAAGTAAGAAGAAAAAAAAACCCAAAAAATACAAAATAACAGGTGTCTGTCAGGCATCTGCAAAAAATCCCCATAAAACAGCTCTTTTCAAAGCCCACCTTAAAGGGGAAATGGGGAACACTATTTACAAGTACATTCACCATGCTCAGATCTTCTACATGTCCACAGACATGGCGGTAGTCTGCGGACAGCGTGTATTAAATACGGGCATTCTGGGGTGGAGCAGCATGCAAATGAGAATGAGCGGAGATAGGGATTGGTCAGTAAAGTTTAGTGGGTGTGTTGTGTAAGGAGAGATTTACTGAGGACGTTTTTTTCGTGAGAGAAGAAGAGATAGCTATGGCTGTGTGTTTTCGAAAACAGATTATCTGGATTTTAGGAGACTCATGGATACATTGGTTGGCGGTGCGTGCAGAACCTTGTGGTGTATCTGCAGATCTTGGGTTCCCTCATGGTGGAAGTGCACTGGTATGGAGTGCGTGGAATGAAGTTGCTGGACTTTGTACCTCTCTCTGCTACTTTACAGACAGAGCGTCATCCTGACATCATTATAATTCATTGTGGAGGGAACAGTTTAGGACATGTGTCTGGAATTTCTTTGCAATTTGCAAGGAAAGAAGGACTTGAGAAGGCCATGGACATGTTTCCAAATTCCCAAGTAATTGTTTCTCGTATTGCGCAAAGACAAATGTGGCTGCGTTCTTCCTCATTTGGTCCACAAATGGAGAAAGCACGACACAATGTCAATAAGGCTGTTTGTGCCTTTCTAAGAGATGTTGGCATGTCCTCTTTTCACAATGAAAATTTATGTTTCGTAGCATATTCATTTTTTTTCGCAGAGATGGAGTCCATTACATATGCTGGCAATCAGATTTTTCTGAGAAATGTTGCGACCTTTTTTGGAATTATAGTCATCTATTTTGCAGTAGTTGTTGACGATTCCAAGTTTTTCAAACACACAAAAACAACACCAAAAGGCTCTTTTCAGAGCCACCAATTACTCCCAGAGAAAAGTGCATTTGTTTTGCTATGGCAGCACCCCAACATTTTTTCTGTACTAAAACTGTCCGCAGACTTTTATAAAATACGCAGGGACCTGCACTGTTTATTTGAAAGTTCTATTTTTAAACTGAGAAAGGCGGCTCTGAAAAAAGCCTTTTTTGGGGGATTTTTGTTGATTCATTTTTATTTGGCTTTTTTACACACAACACACTAGGAGAGGAGGGCTAAGGAGGTAAGGAAGGGACACCAACCACGGTGATAAGAAAGGGCAGGTGGAGAGAAGAAGATGTAGGGTGGGCCTTATTTAGGTAGATAGCAGGTCTTCTGGTGGTCAGTGACTGTAGTCTCGAAAGCACTTTGAAGACTCTCCCCCCTGCAGAGTACTGCGTCACAGTACATACACAATATTGTGACCCTCGAAAGGTAAGGATCAACAGCATCGCGAATGGCCTGTGAAGCAGCTGGAGGGATGCGCTCTCCCACAGGAGTGTCTGTTGTGGTGAGAAGAGCGGAAATGGATGATGCTGTGGAGGAACTCAACCTATTACCTTCATCACAAGGTACAACCTTTCAAATGTCCGCACCATGGAACAAAGTTAGGTGTCGCTTCATGGATGTAGTACCAAAGCTGTATGGACCACGTCTCCCACAACTCAGCACTAATTTGCACTGGTTACAGGTGACCTTGTCTGCACATGCTTTTGGTACGTTGCCATAAACGGTAAACAACCGCCACACCCAAGACTCCCAGCGAGTGCTGGTAGTAGGGCGTTCCTCCACCTCATTCTCTTCATCCTCTTCATCCTCGTTCTCTACATCCTCACGCGTGTTCCCCTCTGCATGCTCTTGGGGAGGTGGTGGTGGTGGAGGGTTTGGGGGTGGTGCTGAGGCTGATGTAGCAACAGCAGCGATGGATGCCATTAGGTTGTTGAAGTAATCTCAGCTAGAGCACTAAAGGCAGCAAAAGTCAATCTGCAATAGCCAGAAGCACAATGAAGATCAGCTCCGGGGTGTGGCTTTTTATAGGGGTGGAGGGGTGGGCCTCGAGAAAATATCGAACACTCAAAAGCGTTCAAAAAGTTACAAAAAATATGTGGAAAGCCAGGGCCATTTTCTAGGACATGTGAAATGGTGATTTTTTACTTTACAATAATTTGGATTATCTGAATAAGTTCTTTTAAAATGTTGGCCATCCGGACAGAGTCCGCAAATTAGGACACACGCTCAGCATGGGTGCGGTCACATGATGACGTTGGGAACACGTCTGCGAATGGAACGGGTGTCCGCAGGACAGCAAGTGCATAGGAGCGGTCATGCGCATGCACAAGGGTGTTCTACGGACAGTGTTTGGGTCCTGAATCTAGTTAAAAGTGGGACACAAGTGAGACGGACAGTTATGGACAGGTGCAATGTTTGCAGGATGTATGGGTATGATGCGCATGTGCGTAGATGTTCTGCAGACTGTACGGCGAGGTATAGTGTCCTTAGGACACCTCCATTTTGTTTGTATACGGATATCCCAGACACCGCGCCTGTTCTACGGACAGTTCCATCTTAGTTGCGGACGGTACGGACAGGTATAGTGTCCTTAGGACACTTCCATTTTGTTGATTTACGGACATCCCGGACAGCTGGTGTGTTCTAAGAACAGTTCCATTTTGGTTGTGAATGGTACGGAGAGGTGTAGTGTCCTTAGGGCATCCACATTTTATTAATTACTGACAGGCCGGACAGGCGCGCTGTCTGATGACATTTTAACTGCTTTTTAAAAAAAAAATAAGATACAAAGATTTTCATTACAAGAAATATAACATTTTTAATTTATATACATATACACAAATTATGAAAGAGAGGGAGAAGCAGAAACTGATACAACAATAGAGGAAATAGGGGTTTGGAGAGGATGGATGGGTGGGGATGAAGGGATGGAAATCTCATCAAAATGTTTATTTTGTTGTTCACAGTTTGGGGATAGTTCACTGGGACATGGAGAGGGGGCACAGGTACAGGTGGGACAATGGTACTTATTTTTTTCTTTGATGTAGTCCTCCACTAACTGTTTCAAACTATAGAAATTTTCCTCAAGAATGTCTACTTTCTGTTCAATGCGTTCAAGAGTATTTTCCATTGTGTCTTTTGGAGTCACATTTTCAATCTTTGTATGGTCTGTAAAAAATAAACATATATATGTTAAGTACACATTAGGTAATGATTATTAATGTCCTTGTGTTGACAAGTGTCTACCATTATTTTCACTCTCTTCAGACATTTCCTCACGTGGAAAATGTTGTTCCAGCCACTCCAAAGTACTGCACATTTCTGTGTGAAAAACAAAAATATATTAATTATACTGTACCTCACACACAGTAGAGCAATATATACAAAAAATGAAGTTTACTTACTAGTTTTTGGAAAGTTGTATTCGTTGTGTTGTGTAGGTCTACTGTTGCTTCTAGCTCTGCAGTTTCTGTGAGGATTATGTTGGAGGTATATATTTTTTGTTATGGTATACTCCATTTTATTACATATAGTATTTCAATGGCTAGTTGATGTGTTAAATATGTAGGATCCACGGCTTACTTATTAATATATATAATGTGTATATGTGCTGCTTTTTCAACTTGCTTAGTGTTTATATGGTATGATAGAACAATTTCAAATACCCCCTTCTTGTTTGGGTAGTGTTGATGTCGTCTGTGACCGTCCGCGGACATCAAAATCATTAGCGGGGTGTTCGGTATGCTCTAAGTTAATTGTATATAAAGTAAGGGAACTCTAGTACACATCTATCAAATTTACACTATGAAAATGTATATTCAGTACAAAAACTTTCTTAAAGAGATGTTATGGTTAATTTGCGCTGCTAAAAACCTATGAAATTCAGTACAAAAACTTTGTTAAAGGGATGTTATGGTTAAGTTGCGCTACTAAAAACCTATGAAATTCAGTAAAAAAAACTTTGTTTAAGGGACGTTATGGTTCCAAGTAAAACCGAAAAACCCCTGAAATTCGCCAGTTATGGTAAGCAAAGCAACCATAACTCGTGCCACCACTGTGCACTCCTAAGACTAACACCCAGGACATCAAAGATGACATCACAAATGTCATTGATGGGGTAGACAGTTTTTTGAGTGTGAAGCACAACTTTGACAACCTAACTTTCAGGAGGCTGCTGACCTTCTCAACCATGCCATTTGATTGTGGATGATAAATAGTGCACAGTTTATGTGTTATTCCTAATTGTGCCATTAGTTCTTTGAATATGATCATTAACAAAATGTGTGCCGTTGTCAGAGAGAATTACATCGCAAATCCTCCAGCGCAGAAACACTTCCCGCACCAAGAACTTTGCAGCGCACTTCGCATCTGGGTGGGCGCACGGTCCTGCTTCCACCCATCTCGAAAAGGGACAGACCACCACTATCATGTAGCGTAACCCATTACACCTTTCTCCCATATCTGCATAATCAATATGTAGTTTCCTGAAGGGGCCTGTTGGTTTGGGCAATGTCCCTCGCAATGTTCTTAGTGTCATTCCTGAATTATATATCTGTTGTACATTCCATAGTCAATTTTGAAAGTTGCTCCTGTAGCCCTGGGATGAACCAATTTTCTTGTATCTCCGTGGCAATGTGCTGTTTGGCCTTGTGGGCTGGGAAGTGGAGTTGATGGAATGCTATATCTAGTAATTTGTGGGGCATTACTACTTTACCTGTATTGTCCTAGCGGCAAAGGATATCAGTGGACGATTGGCTGCACCCTCTTTTTTCCCATAACTCCTTTTCCTCATCTGATGCCCATTCTTTCAGTTCTAATATTTGGGATATGGACATTGAATTATACCCATCTGGGTGGTCCTCGTCCACATGTTTCTGCACTAAATACTCACGTGTTTTCTCTTTTGTTAAGTATGACGCTTCTTTCGCAGCAGCGTCTTCTGCCGCGTTTCCCAAAGAGATGACGTCATTGTTGTTTATATTGGCCTGGCATTTCACTATGGCCACAACTGTAGGTTCTGTTAGTGCCTCTATCAATTCTTTAAGTAACTCAGCATGTTGCACAGGGGATCCGTCTGCTCTGTGGAATCCTCTTCTCCCCCATCTGGCCAACCCCCATGTACTGTTGGAGTCATGTATGCTGAGTCTGTATAGATTGTTACTGCACAAACCTTGGCTACATCTAAATGTTCAATGAGTGCTACTAACTCTGCTGCTTGTGCAGAGTAATGGTCTGATAATCTTTGTTGGATGAGTACTTCATATTCACCTTCCTCTAGTCTCACAACAGCTACCCCCACATGTTTTTCTTCTGTTTCTGAATTTATTGATGCTGACCCGTCTATGAAATATACTTCTCATTCTGCCAGTGCATTTTCACTTACTGTGGGCGTGTTCCCATCCTCTCCTCTGTATGTTGCACAATCGTGTGTTTGCATATCCTCCACTGTGCATACTTCTGTGATGAATGTTGCAGGGTTAACTGTTTTACACCTCACTATGTGTATGGTGGCGCTGGATAGAATAACTTCATATGCTTTGGCTCTTTGTGTTGTCAATGTGCTCTTTGATCTTTCTAATATTGCAAATAGTGAGTGTTCCATGAACAGCATCACAGAACACCCCATCACAATTGTTTCACTCTTTTCAATTGCAAACGCTGCGGCTGAAAGAGATTGCTCACAAGCGAAGTGTCCTTGCATCACTACATCTAGTGTTCCACTGTAAAAGGCCAAGGGTTTGTGCCCCAGAGATGGTTTTTGTGTCAAAACTGCTGTCATGAGTGTCCCATTGCAATGTGAAAATAAATAAAACTTGCGTTCGTAATCTGGGTTCGCGAGTACTGGTGCCGTTGAAATTAGACCTTTAAGTGTGGTAAAGGCCTCATGCATTTCTGCTGACCATTGATATCAGTTGCCCCAAATACAATACTTCTTTCTGACAATATTGTAACTTCTCTTTGTCTACTTTTTAAACTTTGTGGGCCAACAATGTCAAAAGTGTAATAGAATCCTTCCTGCGCTCCTCCTCACCTTTTCCACAAATCAGTAGATCTTCCACGTGTTGAATAATTGTGCTTTCTGTGACAACATTTCCTAGATCTTCATGTAAAATTCTGTTGAACATACTTGGGCTTTCACAGTATCCCTGGGGTAGCCTGAAATGCTCGTATCTCTTCCCTCCCAATGTGAATGCTGTCAAGTATTGAGATTCTGGATCTAATGCTACTGAGAAGAATCTGTTCTTCAAATCCATCACTGTGAAACAAGATGCATCTTTCAGTATGCTACACAGAATTGATGCAGGGTTAGGAACTAATGGGATTTCATTCTATATGATGTCATTAAGGGGGCGTAGGTCCTGGATCATCCTCCACGCCCGGCCCTTTGCTTTCTTCATGGGGTAAATGCAAGTATTGCATGGCGAGTTTGAGGGCACTATTATTCCCTGCACTAATAATGCGTAAATCATTTCTTTTATCCCTTCTTCTGCTTCTCGGGACAGGGGTACTGTTTTACTCTGGGCAGTAGTGCCCCAAGTTTGAGTTTTATCTTTACTGGTGTCACCTCATGCAACAGACCTACATCATGCGGACCCATGGTCCATAGGTCGTTTGGCACTAGTTGCGTGTCGTTGTCAAAGAAGAACGGAGGCGCTCCTACCACCGCCATTAGCTGCACTGGCACCTGCCGTGTTTGTATCATGATATCACAGGGGATCGCTATTTCCATTATTATATCCCCATCGCTGTCTGAATCTGTGAAGAGGTCCTCGTCAAACAAATCTCGCAGTGCAATGTTAGCATTAATGCACAACACAGTGCACCACTGACACCCATGTATGTCCATTCCAATAACTGCTAGTCTTTGTGATGATACCTGTACTGCATGCAAGTCTAAGGACATCACTGTTCCTGGCACTATTTCTGGGTGTGCTACAGGACGAAAAACAAACTCTGTGGGTACCCTCCATTCTTGGCATTTTAACTCTGGGACCACTCATTCTAGTGTTTTTAACCCCTGAATGAACATGTCAGGGTCCACCGGTATGCCATGTATTTCTGGTGCTGTGGCTCGTGTGTGTACTACCAACATGACTCGCAATGGGCAGATCCCCGGGGTCGAGCAAACTATCTCCCTCTTTGTGAATGAAATGGTCATAATGAGCTTGCTGAGGAGGTCCCTCCCCAGCAAGTTGATCAGAGATTCTTCATAGTACAGCTGGGGTGCTCATACGGTTTTTCCCCCTACTGTTACATCCAAATCTTCTGTGTAAGGAACTTCGACCACCGCCCCAGAGAACCCCTGCGTTTCCAATTTACGATTCGATAGTGGAAACCTTCCTTCTCATAGGTATGAATTTTCAGCTCCCGAATCTACCATAAAAATGAATTGTTTGTTTCCTACCCCGCCCCCCCAATGGTTCCTCTGCTGCATCGAGGGTCGTTGATAGTTCTGGACACGCAAGTGCTCTATGTGGGCTGTCCTATGCTGGATGCCCCCATTGTCAAAAACATTTCCCGATACCACAGCCACCCCGCCAAAGAGTACAGGTGCACCATTTGCCATCGTGGCGAAAGGGTTGCCCTGTGTGTGTGCCATGTGCTCGCGGCATTGTGGGTGCTGCTGAACATTATGGGGCTGTACCCTATCCTCGTCTGGGTACCTCTGATCCTGCTGTCCTCCTCCCCCTCTACCACCCATTGTCAGCTCATATGGGCTTCCTGGGTGGGGATGGCCATACTGCTGTCCATTTTGGCAGTTACTCATAGGTCTGCTTCTATACTCCCTTGAGAAATATTCCCAACTCCGCAATTCCAACAATTCCCTTGACCCCCTGTTGGCCTGGACCTCTGTACCCACCATACCCTCCATACCCTGGACCACCACTTCTTTGCCCTCTGTATCCACCTCTTCCTCCCCAGGCGCTCCATGCTTACCACTGCGGCACTCCGTACTGCTCCTGTCCCTTCCACTGCTCCTGCCCACTTCCTGCCCAATTAGCTGCCATTCTACCTTGTATTGCTACTGACCCCTCCTCCTCCTCTGGTTCTCTATCTATGGTGAGAGCAGCTACAGCTGCTGTGACCTTCACCCGTTTCGTCTGTATTAATTTTGCCTCATCTGCCAACTTTCTCTGTGCTATCTCCTTCTCCCTTTCTTTGATCCTTTTGCAGTGGTGTACTATAATGCTTTGTATCTCGGGCCAGCATTTGGCTTCAATCCCAGCTATTTATTTGAGCGCTTTCTGAACTTCTTTTGGGAACACTCTCTTTATTTTAAATTAAACAAGGAGGTTGACTGGTTCCAGGCTGTACCCGTTTCCGGTCTCCACATCTCCTGCACCCGCAAAATGAAACTCATGACATCTTCCCCATCATTCACTGTACACTGCATTGCTGACTGTAAATCTGGGGTGTCTGGGAAGGTGTCTCTTAATGCATCCCAAATTCTTGCTCTTACTGTGTTAAAAGAAGCACCATCATGTCTGTCACAATCTAATTTTATTCCTTGGAATCTGGCTTTTACCCAAACCCGGTCAGCTTGATCACCCACTGCGGATACTAGCAAATCTTTATCATCACCTACCACCAAGGGAACCCCTGCTGTGTGTTTCTCAAATGCGTATATCCATTTACTTGTGCCTCCTGACAGTGGGGACAGTAATTTCAACAAATTGGCCTTATCCATCTGTGACCAAGGTATATAATTTGGCCTCCCTCCTCCTCTGTGTATCAAGGGCAGCTGTAACTTCCCTTGTGTCATCTTCCCAATACTTAACTTTGACCCTTTCTTTCCCAATACTGCCATCATTCCCACTCTGCTCCTTAGTCTTCCATTCCATTCTTCCATTGCCCTCCCCAGAGGTGATTCATCTAACCTCACTGGCGCCCCTCCTGCCGCGAACCCTATTCTTCATCCTTCTAACTCATCTTCCTCTATGTCACACCATAACTCCTCCGCCCCTCCTGTGGTCATTCCTTCTTCCACTCTCTCTCCCTCGGGCGTGCGTTGCACTAGCTCTATTATCCTGGTCGATTCATCCTGTATTCGGAATAGTATCTCTCCCTTTTTCCACCCTTCTTCTATAGACCTGTCGGATGTTTGTACCCTCTGTGTTTGCTCGATACTAGAACTGCCTGATCCACTCTGTTCACATATATCTCTTATCCTAGACAGTTAGTTTCTGGCCATTGATAGTCTGGAATCTAAATCTTCTGTGAATTTTTCAATATCTATTGTCGGGGTACTCCCCTGTCCATTTGTTCCTGGGCATTCATATGGTGGAGGTGCAGTGGGTTGTGGTGCAATCGGGGGTTGGGGGGTTGACACATACACTGGGTCACAGTATCCCTCAGCGGGCACTGGTTTATTCAAAAGGGGATGTAGTTGTGTTACTTCTCCTGACCCTTCCTTCCCTTCGCCCTCTTTTTCACTAACTTCTGTTGCCTGGGGAGATGCAATGTGTTCCTTTGTTTGTTCCTTTCTTTTAATTGGGGGCACTTCTTCAAACAGCTTCCATAAGTCTAATATCTCTCTTCTATTCTGCAATTGTTTTCCTTTGTATTTCACAAACAAGCATGTGGCCACCATGTCCATCACGCGTTTATCAAACGATCCTCCTTGGGGCCATACCTGGGGTAGCCCTTCCCCTTTTAATTTCGTGACCCATTGGTCATGGTATTTTGTTATATGTTCCGCATAACCTGGTAGATTTTGGCAAATATGGGCATGTGGTGTTCCACCCCCATGCTGCTCCCCCATCCCTCACCCTCTTGTGACACCCTGTTTTAATGGGTGTACTTTATGTACACACTACTAGTGATGGTAGTATTCTAACACTAATGTACCACTTTTATATAGCCTGCGTACCAAATCTCAGAAGCTCACACTTACAATGACCAGTTCTCTTCAGGACCTTACACAATCATTTTATCACTTCACCAAAACATTGTGATCAGAAAATAAACATAACATATTCAATACATGACATTCATTTAACAAACATTTTACATACAACATGTAACATATACCTCCCTTTCTTCCCTACACTGTTCTTCATCCAAAGGATCCCGTTTACTTTAACCCATGTGAGACTCTTACTAATATTATCTCTGTTTCACTTATTCCCAGTATTAGTCAAGATAGCACTATGCGGTGCCGCCTTCTACCCCCTTGCAGAGCTATGTTCCCGTCTTCCCTTTTTCACCTTGTAATCTCCTTAACTCATCCTAATGGCCATATGCAAAAGAAAGAAAAAGAAAGAATGAAAGCACCAACTGTTTTACCCTCAAAAGAGCCCCTTTAACTTAACTCGACCTCAAATACTATTATCTATATCCGACTCCTTTTAATAACGCTTGCACTTGATACTCATGTGTCCGTCTTGATTCGAGACCCTCTGGACCTGGTCCGTCCAGGCGGCACTGCCCCACGCTCAGTGGCCGCCCCCGGCAAGCGGTACTATGGGTTTTGTGAAGTGGGACCTGTACCCTCTTGCCCTACTGCGTGCACATGTCTAAGCGTACCGGTTGCCGTAGGCGGGCAGCTCTCTTGAAGGGGCACACTGTGCATCTCTGCTGTGGCTGGAGACATCTCGTGCCAAAAGGAACAAAAAGACAAATCACGTCTAATGGGTCACCACTTGAAAGTGAGCATCCCCCAAAAAAGCATTCAAAACTCTACAATGGGAGTCAATAATGAACACCACCTCGACTCCTCCTAACATAGGCCCAAGAAAAAGTAAAACTAGAACTAAACCAGCCATTCACACCATACACCCAACAGCATCTCCCAACCATCGCACTCCCCGCTCCAATACCGCCTCCCCCCGCACACTCAACAGAAACCACACCAAGCTACCACCGAAACAATCAAAGGCACACTTATCAACGCTAGATCATTAGTCACCCATGCCCTAGACAAAGCCGACATCATCTCTCTCAATGATCTAGACTTCATAGCTATTACCAAGACCTGGCTCCACGCAGCATCAGGCCCCACCCTAGCACTGGCCATACCTGAAGACAACACCATCTACCACGCAGACAGACAAACTACCAAAGGCGGCGGTGTAGCCATTATTGCTCGAAGCTCCCTTATCATAAGACACATACTAAACCAATCACTCCCATCTGCGGAATTACTCACCATCAAACTATCCACATCTCACACAAGCACAATCACCGCCCATCTTATCTATAGACCGCCGGGCCCCATATCCTCATTTAACACCGATATAGCTCTCCTGCTCTCTAACAACACCAAACCCAATTCATGATTACTTATTCTAGGTGACTTCAACCTCGGGTTCAATGACAAGAAAAATGACAAAACAAGCACTGCACCATCGCTATTACTATCTCAGAATTAGGACTCACCCACCACATCTCTCAGCCCACACACAACAAAGACAGCAGCCTCGACTGGATAGCAGACCTCAACTGCAAGACCACCATCCTCTCCAACACACCATGCGCCAGGACTGACCATCACCTCATCACGTTCACCATCAACAAAGACAAACAAACACCTGCGTCCATACCCAACCCTCCACCCACACTAACAAGAAACAGCAAAAATATCACAGTCAAGAAGCTCCTCCCTCTACTCCAACCCATCATTGACTTCTCACCCACCATTACCAACCCCACTGAATTAGTTGACCTCTATAACACAACCATTCTTAAGGCCATAAATACTGTAGCACCACTCAAACTATGCAAAGCCAAACCACGCACGCATCTCAACTCCTGATTCACCCCTGAACTAAAAACTCTCGGCAAAATCAAAAGACAAGCTTAATCAGCATGGAAACAGTCTCCTTCAGCTAACAATAAAACATCCTACTCCCTAGCCTCCAAAACCTACAAGTCAGCAAACATCCGAACAAAAAAAACATGTACAATGAGAGAATCTGCAATGCCAAATCCAATACCAAAGAGCTCTTTAATATCCTGAGAGACCTTGAGTCCCCATCTCCCATCCCAGACACATGTACCAAAGACATCGCTTGGTGTACCAACATACAAGAAGCACTCCTTGGCAAAATTGCTAATTTACAAGCCAAAATTGAGTCAAAGAAAGAAAGTCTCACCTTCACAGACAATCCTACCTCTCCCACCCACACCTCACAAATGGACGATACCAACCTATTCGAATTCTCCACCATCACCACCAAAGAGGTTGAAGACATAATCAACTCTCTGAAACCCTCCAAATGCCAAGGTGACATCTGCCCTGCGCCAGTTATCAAAGACGTGGCCAAACATCTTGCCCCCTTCATCACATTTCTTATAAACTCATCCTTCACATCCAGCATAGTACCTAACAATCTAAAGGACTCCTGGGTTCTACCTCTACTCAAGAAACCCACGCTAGACTCTAGTGTCCCCACGAATTACAGACCTATTACTACTGTGCCCTTTCTCCTAAAAGTCCTTGACAGAGCTGCCTACCTACAGATCCAGAACCACTTATAGAAAAATAACTTACTAACTTACTAGGACTAAGACAATCCGGCTTCCGTCCCAAACACGGCACTGAGACATCCTTGGTCGATCTCAAGACAAAAATGGACAATCTCAAAGACAACGACAAACTAGCCCTTCTGCCCCTCCTTGACCTGTCGGCCACCTTTGACTCGGTAAATCATGACATTCTCTGTTAACATCTAGCCTCAGCAGCCAAATTCTCCGACAAGGCCAATGCCTGGATTCAGTCATTCCTGAACAACAGATCCATGAGGGTCTTTGCTCCTACAGCCTCTGCTGAACCAGCCCCCGTTACATGCGGCGTCCCCCTGGGCTCCTGTGTTTCCCCCACACTATACAATGTGTTTACAAAACCTCTCTCCGATATACTGGACCATTTGGGTGTCATCTACACGAATTACGCAGATGACACTCAAATACTCATCCCACTAACAGGCAATTACTCCACCGACAACACAGTACTCAACAACATTTATTCCATTATCCAAGAATGGATGGCCAAACACGGCCTCTGCCTCAATGACAACAAGACCGAGCTTCTTCTCGTAGGCTCCCAACCCAGACTCAATAAACTCGACAAACACTACCAGACATTCACCATTGATGGCAACAACGCCATCTCATAGACCTTACCTCTTGACCTCCAACTGCACCACCTTAGCCAGAGCACTAGCACTCTCCAAAGTAGACTACTGCAACGCTATTTACCTGGGTACCAGCCAAAATAACATCAACAAGCTGCAAGTTATCCAAAATTACGCACTAAAAGCAGCTATGAACATACCCAAACACGAGCACATCTCTGAGACCAGACGATCCTGCCAAAGGCTATCTATACCCCAGAGGATCGAATATAAAACACTCTCTCTCACACACAAATGTCTATCCAACCAAGCACCTGGATACCTCTCAGACTATTTCATGCACCACACCCTATTTCGCTCAACTAGATCAGCCCAAACACACTGCCTAAACATTCCAAGATTTAAGCTCCAAAAAGCAGAAGGCAGTAGCTTCCCTGTGCTTGCCGCTAAACTCTGGAACTCACTACCAGCCGATCTCAGATCCGAACCATCCTTTCACCGATTCAGACACAGTGCCAAAACTTGGCAACTGGCCAAAGAAGCCTAAAACGTCAACTTATCACTACACAAATGTATTACTGCCTGCATAATCTGTATAATTTCAAATCTTGTAAATATGTTATAATGTGTATATTAGCTATAACTGTTTTATAATATCTAGACTACTTGCTTGATGTACCTACTGAACATGCTTGTAAAATATTGGCTACGTTGTAACTAAGGCTAGCGCCTGGATGCCCCAGGGCCAGGCGGCGCTATATAAATAATAAACTAAACTAAACTAAACTAGACACACCCCAGCAGGGAATGAGACCAACAACAAGTGCGAGTGAAGTTATCAAAAGTTTTATCTAAATCAAAATAGGGCATACTGAGGACTCTGCAAACTCCAAGAGCGCTCTGCCAGACAGTAGAAAGACATTCATATTTATTACAAAAAAACATCATCGGTGAGGTGAGCTAAAGAGGGCACATAGTCGTGGGGATTGAGTGGGGAAGTCTATCTACTATATATGGTATAGGGGTGGTGCTCCATGATTGGCGGAGATCCAAGTGGTGCCAAAACGGGGTGCTTAGGTCAGCTGGGCTCATCGGGGTTGAGTACCAGGTCACAGGCTGTTCGAGTTGATACATCTCGGCTGCACTGACATTTTGCCCTTGTGGCCAAACATGCACATTCATTACTAACTTCTAATTCAATCTGTCATATAAATCCTACAAGTTGTTAATCTAACATCACAAATGAAATAGCATATAACTCTAGGTCTTCTCAATACATCATCATTAAGTCATTGTTAACAAAAGGGGCAGGCTCATGAGTCCAGGTGTCTTATCAGGGGCATGGGTCGGGGTACCTTGATCATTCTACTTTGTTAGATATGGTAAGGGATATTTTTATAGTATTTTAGTACAAGAGTGAATAACTGCCACCTTGGTCAGTCGAGGTTGGGGTGAACTGAAATACCATTAGGTCAGGGAGGCACCTAGCTGGTAATTCAAAAGGTGGTGGCATGTGGGGCCTTGCTGCTCATAATTCTTCTAACCAGAGCGCGGAGGTACACAGTGATTTTAGGCTGGCATCGGGTGTCAGGGGGAATGGGGGGAAGGCAATATACCTTGTGCGGGTTCAGCAGGAAAGCAAGGAGGTGCATCTGTATTATTCGAACATCAATAAACCAAAGTCCTTCAATCCCCAGCCAGGCCTTGGAGGGAGGAGGGTGGTGGCTGTGTACGCAGCTCTCCAGGGAAAGGGAGAGATGGCCTCATATTTAGTAATGTCAGCATAATTGCATGCATATATATATATATATATATATATATATATATATATATATATATATATATATATATATTACATGGCCATGATAGTGGCCATGTAGTTATGGTTAAGTTGCTGTTTCCACAGGAAGAGCACTTTTTGGGCGGCTTATAACTCAGCTCCCCCTGGACGAATCCTTACCAAAGTATATGGGCCACTGTGATTTTTTTTCCAAAGTTTGGTAAGGATTCGTCCAGAGGGGGTAAAGTTATAGGGGGGGTCCCAAAACGTCTTTTTTCCCCATAGACTGAATGGGGCAAAAACTTTGCGCATGGCTACAGGCCAAACCACTGGATGGATTGTCACCAATTTTGCGGCAGGTGCAGGGGCTTGTTCCCCAAAGCGTGCTTTTGTAAATTTTGTGAGAAATCGTCCTGTAGTTGCCTTTAAAATGATCAAATAGTAGCACCCTAAGAGTTAGTGATATCTATGTCCGCTCTGCGGTCCCACTTCCCTGTTCGCACAGTGGAGAAGATTTCTATTGGCTAATCTATGGCATGCTGTACGTCAAGAGGTTGCGCTTCCACCGATTGGTTCTGCCGCAGCGTCAAGTGCATAGCATTCTTTTGTTACGGCCGCCATGGTCATTTAGTTTTTGTGTTGCACGCCGAAATCCCCGAAAACAAACCCTTATGGAACACTGTGTCAAAAGGTTAGCATTACTTATATGCAGCAGTAGAAAGTGAAACAGTGCTTTATTCTTGTTACCACTATCGTACCGTACAGTGAAACTTGGTAGGCAATTTACGACAAGTCCTTAATGCGTCTATGTAAGAAGCCACCACCAAAAGTACTGCGGTTAGACTGGCGTCCTATATTTTGGAATCTGAGGCAGCCACCTGCACAGTTTTGTAAACACAGCGCGTCTGCACGTGGTCGGGAGTGACGGTTCTCATGATTGACTGCTGATATGTTGTTGCAAAATGAGAATGTATTTGCGTTCGGAGTGACGGTCAGTTCATTTAATTTCATTTTTTCACTAGGCGCTCAGTATGGTCACACATGTACCAAACCTCATAAGGGTCAATTGTTTTTCGACCTTGACGTACAGGGAACAGAGACAGAAAGAATGTAGGGAGTCACAGTTTGTGAAACATTCCCTTTGATAAGTTATGCTTCAAAAAGGTTTGTGAAGCACATGAAATATCAGTTCCCGAGGACATAACATTAAATGTTTATAGAAATGTTATGTGTTACACCTTACATTTCCACAAAGGCTTTGTAGTGATAGATCTTTTTGTTATTTTCCACTCAGCTACTTCCTTCCGTATTGCGAATGTCATGGATTGCAGCATCCGAGTGACGGTTTCTTTAATCGTCAAGTGAAGCTATTCGTCACCGGTTTGTGTGCCATCATTGAATGGGATGACTGCATCGGACCTCTATGTCCGTACGCAGTTGTAGCAGTAAGAAGCAACATTCCATCCTTTCTGGTGTCATAGTTCGCAGCCATTCACGTCACCTTGTAAATCACTGTGACAGGAATACAACGACTGTGTCAACAACGCATAATTTCTGTGTGGTTAAACAACAACGTCACCATTGCCACTGACATTATAAGTAACATACCATACTTTCTGATGGACTACATCACAGCGATTGACGTGTCTTGGCAATGAATGTGAGAGGAAACCGACTACTGTGTCTCCACTGCATACTGTGTGTGTGATAAAAACTGTGCAGCAGAGACACAAACTTCCAATTTCTTTGCAACTGAGAAAAGGGCGATGATTTAGAGCTGTGCATTGTGAAATAAAAGTACCTTACTACTTTTTACATGTTAGTGTGTTTTTAAACCATTTCATGTTCCCCTTCACAATCTGCCATGCTACGTTGCAGGTTGTAGTATGTTCTTTAATTGGTGCCGTAT
This sequence comes from Ambystoma mexicanum, assembly GCF_040938575.1. Classification (NCBI taxonomy): domain Eukaryota; kingdom Metazoa; phylum Chordata; class Amphibia; order Caudata; family Ambystomatidae; genus Ambystoma; species Ambystoma mexicanum. The sequence goes on from NC_090922.1 coordinate 363,734,155, forward strand.
CACAGTACGTAAGTCTTTATGGAATCATTTGTTTACGCTGCCAAGGTACGTTATCCAGAACGCTATTGCACACCACTTGCTGTGGCAACTTAAGGCTCAGGCCCATCTATTATGCTTTTGTGCCATTAGGGTACTTTCTGTTACACAGATGCCCCAATTACCAAGATTAGTTCTGCATGAAGACGCTATGTTGTCAGATTTGGTATCTTTCTGAAAGTGGAAAAATGAGATCAGGTGCAGTGAAAGTGTTTGCTGTACAGAAACATTTTAAAAGCAATGCTTCCTTATACCTTCTCACTACACATTTTTTCACCCTTTTCACCTTGTGGCACTTACACAAAAATGTGTGCACAGGTCAGTGGTAATGGTGTTGCTTGCAATATTTCTTTCATTAGTGCACTTCACTTCACAGGGTTTGTTGTGATTTTGACTACTTCTTTGCCTTCTGTACGCACATTTTTGCCAAACAAATTCCCTTTATGTTCCACACATTTATGTAAAGGTCATTGCGCACAAACACCTTTGTGTTTTACATGTGGTAGTGTTTTCATACTTCACAAGTGTTGTCATGTAGAAGAAATCAAAAGTACGCCTTTCGTCTCTGAAGGGTACGCTGAAGGTATGCTTACTGACCACAATGCCGGGGAGCTAAATATTGCCATTTACTGGTTGGGACAAAACATTGCATTGGAGTTGCCATGTCCACCAGGCACTGGCTTTCTGTTAATGGTGTTGCTGATAACCACACATCGCCCACTACGGTGACACGTTTTCCTTTTTTACTTTCTGGCAGCTGTAATGGAAAGCGGAAAAAGTCTTTCTATGCAACGGCCGCCTTCCCTTTCCATGGTGGCCATCTTGGAAAAGGATTTGTTTTCTTCAAACGGGAACGCCGGAGGCGTTCCGGTTGAAGATAAAAAAATCTTTTTTTTTTGGTGCAATGGGTTAGTGCCGTAAAATCTGTATTGGTAATGGCATTCAGCCCCCATTTTTTTTAGGGTGGAACGAGGTTTACTGATTCAAAGACCTCAGTATGCACTCTTGCTTCTATTGTGGTGCAAACTTGCGCTGGCGAGTTGTGAACGGGAATTGTTGCAGTTACAAGTTCGTAAAACAATATACAATGTCCTTCCGCACTATCAACGACTCACCCATATTATTGTGAAGTGTGTATGAGTTCTGCGCGATGTGGTCATGCTGTGCAACAGCATATGCTACTGTGCAATTCGTAGAAAGATGGGCAGTGAAGTCAAATGTTGCCTTACAGTATGCTCATGTTATGCTTACTATTGGAATCCTTCTCAATGCTCAATAAAAATGTTGGTCAACTTATGTTATAAATCACTTACAGTACTGCCAACCTATGCAAATCATTCAAAAAACGTTTCTCAAATGGACATTATGGTTACGTTGCCTTACTAAAAACATCCAAAATTCACTACAAAATAAACTTTGTTAAAGGGACGTTATGGTTAAGTTGCCCTATTAAAAACCTATGCCATTCTGTACAAAAACTTTGTAAAAAGGACGTTATGATTACAAGTAAAATCTAAAAACCCCTGTATGCAAATTAAGTCTGTGCTGGATGCCTCCTATTGCCCCATGCATGTGTACCATATGTACTTTAAGAACATATGAGAAGGTTAGCGTTTTCATGTACAGCACCTTTTGAATTTTTATATTGTGATTGTCAGTGAAGAAAACCACCTGGCCTAGATTTTTCAATGACACAATATAAGTAAGCCAGACATTTGATGTCATCAGTGATGTCATCAATGACATTTGTCATGTCATCTTTGATATCCTGGGTGTTAGTCTTAGCAGTGCATGGTGGTGGCGCGAGTTATGGTTGCTTAGCTGACATAAAAGAAAGGGGCTAAAGATGTGATGGCGTCAGTGATGGCATCAATGACATGTGTGGTGGCATCTTTTATGTTCGGGGTGGTAGTGGTAGCAGTGGAGAGTGCATTTGGGAAAAATGGGTGATAAGCCTACCATAACTCCCGAATTTCAGGGGTTTTTAGATTTTACTTGCAATCATAACGTCCTTTTTACAAAGTTTGTGTAGAGAATGGCATAGGTTTTTAATAGGGCAACTTAACCATAACATCCCTTTAACAAAGCTTTTTTTGTTATATATATATATATACATATATCAATGATCATATGAGCTTTATTAACACTATTTGTATTACACCTTTACAAGAGTATGCAACATTCTACGTAGTTCATGGGTACCATATTTACAGAATCGATGAAGATTTCAATAGCATCACATCATTCCCTGGGCTGAGGTATTACATCGGGGGGTGGGGAGACATAAAAAAAAGTTAGCTTTAAAACATTAGGTAGAACTATGTTGGTGTATACATTAGCGTGGGCAAGAGTCTGCGGTACTTTACTTATAGTCAGCCTAGTGTAAATGGTCAAAGGTTAAACACTTACTTCAAACGATATTTCATTTAATACAAGCGGCAATTATTACCTTTAAAAGACCCTTTAAAAGACCCACACATATTACAACACTTTAATTGTCCACGTCTGACCTTGTGTATCTATGAGAAATCATATGGTACATGGGGATCTCACACATTGCTTTTTAACTATTGTGCAACAACAATAACCCATGATTGGTAATGGCACATTAGAATACACATGCATTTGATGGTTTTTATATGTGAGTGTTCTGAGACGAGCAAGGGTCGTCCCATTTTAATATGAACAATCAGCCTTATGGACTTGAGGCTGTTTCTTTATCTTTACAGATGAATTAGCAGCATAGGGAAAGAGCTGGGTGGCACACAGGTTAACATATGTGTCTGCAACTTCAAACAGGGAACAGGGTTGTGTGGGTTATTCACAACATATATTATAGTTGCAGGGGTCTGCAGGGAGACAGGACATGTTTTATGGAGGCAGCTTTGTTTTTCTCAGACCCCGGCTTTTGGTCCAGTCATCAAAAGGTCAATAATGTACTGCGGAAGGTGAAAGATATAGTGCTTGTAATGTAGCCTGTTCATGCTTAGTCTTCCATGAGAACAGGTCTTTAGCTGAGCCGCCATGGGGAGAAGGGTGAGGAGAGTGCTGGCTCGCTGTGCGTGGTCGAGTGGGGAGAGCTGCAGCCCTGCAGGCCACTAGTGCCACTGAGGCCTAGAATGTTATGTTCAAAATGGAGTCTAGGTGTATCACAAAATGGAGTCTGTATCATGCTACAGGGTGAGCCGTGCGGTCCCATGCATCGCTCCTCAGCCATCCCGCACCCCGGGCCCAAGTGCATAGATGACTGCTGGCGAGTCATAAGCCCCACGTGGGGGAGAAATGTAGGGGGAGGGGGGTCCTAGAGACCTTTCCTCCCATACATCATAAATAGAAATATGGAAAATAGCCCAAGAATAGTCATATGGAGGGAGGGCAAGTGCCATGCATTACCTTAGATACTTTTAAGAGTCAATTGTCAGTTAGAATGCCAGTTTATATTTGTGATCACAACATCTCAAAACTAGTCCAAATTCTTCTCCTTTTCAACAAATGTCTTAACTAAGTTTGGTAGCAAGCCTAGGTCTTCTAACCAGATGGGTGCTTTTCATTTTCTAAAGATTTCCTTTTTAGACATGTGTTTGCTCCAGGTTGTCTCTGTTTTAATATCCCCATATAAGAAGGTTGTCGCGAACAGACAGGTAGTGTATCCTCAATTACCATATGTATTGTCCCACTTAATTGCCTCCATATGTTTGACAACTTCTCAGATGACAAAAACATGTGTCAAAAAGTTTGTGGACATATCTTTCATTTCTCAGATGATGATCTTTGTTCATGTTCTATAATGCTTCTGATAGCACACTGTTTATCCACTGCATTTTTAAGTCCCTGGGGAAAACCTTGTTTTCAATATCTTATTACATTGCTGCTCAGTCAAAGTTGCATCTAGATTAAAATACCATATAGTGAACAGTGAATCCCAAATTGTTACATCCGGTCCATTGAACTGCCCGAAGCAACAGTTGGACTTTTTTATTGTCTTTTCTGACAGTTTGGGGTATCGAGATGACCCGTGAAGATGTTTTCACTAGGAACATCTGAGCGGCAGTAAAGACGCACCCAATTCTCTCCTTTTCTGTCAATCCGGAATTAGTTTGTACCTCCAGAAAGCTTGTCATCTTATTACTTGTCAAGACCTGATTTATATTATACTGACCTTGATTGTCCTTCCTCCATCTTGATTTAAATTTGCCGTAGGGATTACACAAACTTGGTGTAAATAATAGTCTAAGGGTAGATATTATGTGATTTATCGAGACCAAGACATTCTTTTCACACTTGGTAAATAGTTGATAGGTGTGTTCAATGTGAGGAACCTCATTTCAATATAGAATCAGCTTTGGGTTCTGGGTTTAACATGCTTCCCACTAGCTCACACCAGATATGGGGGTCCACTCCCTCTGATGAAACCCAGATCAGTGATATTCCTTGAGGTCTGAGCGAATAAATCCATCTTTATCAACAGGGTCAAATAGCTTCCTTAGTGAGATATATACGTTTTTCTCTGTCTGTCAATGGAAGTGTTTGATCATGGCATTCACCCCCTTAGAGCATATTTGCTGGATTGTAATGGAGAGTGCCCTGAGTTTGAAGAACATTTTCTGGGGTACATTTATATTTACACATTTAGTCCTACCCCAAAGTGACACATTTTGTTTTTCCCTTTGGTCCAAATTGCTCTCAATGGCTCACAATAGCCTTTGAAGTTGGTGCTGACCTGGCTGGAGATATCCCAAGAAAACACTGTTATCGGGTATTTTGATTTTTCTGTCTCCCACCATATCTGCCAGTTTACTATGTGATGTTTTGTTTGATTTTGTATTATGATCATTTCCTGAAGTTCTCTAAGGTTGCCAAATGTTCTCGGATGGTTGATTATAGATTTTAAGTGAAGATCAATATGTTATCTGCATGTCCAGCGGATCTGTATCCCTTGCCATGGAGTCCTATTTCTTTGATGTTAGAATTATGAAATAGCAGCAGCTGGGGCCAGCAATGCTTTTTCAAATAGATACATTGAAAGTCGCCACTCCTGTCTTACACCCCTGATCAGGGTGATACACCCTCAGGTTTCAGGATTAACAGTTATTCATCTGTACTGCGCTCCATTGTGCATCTGTACTGCTGTATACATTTGTAAAACGCTCTGTTATGTGTCTGTATTGTTGTATACCTCTAAATACAACACTACTAATACTGCTACTACTACTACTACTTACACTAATAATAATAATAATAATAATAATAATAATAATAATAATAATAATAATAATAATAATAAAAATAATAATAATAATAATAATTCATGCTCCAGTGACTTCAACAAAATTTCCATTGCTCGTGATCAAATTCCTTCTGTGTATATTTCTAGATGGCCACCAAGGGGCCAGGCAATGGGCAACCAATCCTTTTTAGATTTAGAAAAAGCCTTATATTTGTATTTCTTCTTGTTTATTCTGGGCAGAGTGTTCTTCCGTCTGTTTTCCGCGATCCTAGTGTAGTTTGTACATCCATTTTTAGGAATGTTATGGCCTGCAGTTTGAACAGTAATTTTCAGGCTTGCCTCTTTGTTGATTAGCATAATGGCAGACTGTATCAACTTTCTCTGTTTCTCCCAGTACATTAAAGAAGGTGTCGTAAAACTCTGATTAAATCCTTGCCACTTTCACTGCTGCATCTTTGACATTCCCCTTCCAGGTTTCTCAGACTGACGCTTGTGCCTCAGGGCTGTTCTTTTTGCTGGAGAAATCTGGAGCAGTTCTAATTGGCTGAAGAAAGTATTCTCTTGCGTTTTAGACAATGCATATTCCACATCATACAGATGTTTATGAAATGATTTACATCCTTTGCAGGTGTCTCTGTTAGACGATAACCCACTGATTCAGTCTGAAGGCCATTAGTCGTGACGCCTTTTACCCTGATTCGCAGAATGCCTGCTACATTCTATAGCATCTGTATTCGTATGTCCTCATTAAGTCATTGTTTATTTTAGCCCCAGAAACTCATGCAAAGTGAGATCAGAAGGGTTATGTTGACAGCTTCCAGGGAATCATTTCTAGTTCGTTTTTCCTCTTTATGAGTTCTAAATCTCAGAAGTGCTTCATTCCAGCTGAGGGGATATTTTTCACATTTCAAATGGTCTTTAAGGTTTTCCAAACTGTACCTATTGAGGAAACGCTTCCAATGTTAAATTCTAGGAACTTCATGATCAATGTATCATACGAATGCAGATATGAACATAAAATGGGTCATAGAGAAAGGTTATATTGAAATGTCATCCCATTGAAGTAGTACTAGTATCCCCTGGGGACAATGACAGTAACACCAAATCATGATCTGACAATGCAATATTGTCATTACAAGGAACCAAAAACACCTCTGAGCAATGACTCAAATATTGGAATGTAGTCAATTATGTTCTCCAGAGAGGAAAGAGCCTTCACCAGTGTTTAGAATCCAGACATCTTGCAGGAAGTGATGTTGCCTCATGTATAACGTTGCCTTTCAGGCAACCTTCCATTAGTGGATTTGCGTATTTGCTGAGGATCGGCTACAGAGATACAGTAGAATTACCAGCCAGAATGATATTGTTACAATTCATATCAATGATCATGTGCAATATATCATTATTGCATGAATTGTCGTCTTTGTTCAGGGCATACATGTTGCCATGTTCATATTTATTGTGCTCTAAAATGATTCTTGCTGGCAGGAACCGGGTTTCTTTATTAATTTCTGCTTTAATCACTGGGATCTTCACACCCTGGAGTTGCAGGTAAACAAGTGAAGTAGATTAATTTGTACCCAGCCTTTCTCAAGTTTCTCATTCTCTTCTTGTGCAAGTTGGGCTTCCTGAAAGACACCAATACCCGTGTTCCTATTTTAAAAAGTCACCTTATAGGGTATTCTTTGGAAAACTGTGAATCATGTCAGTGTGTTCCATTGCATTTTTCCTTTGTCCTGCTACCTTTGCCCTTTCTACCATCTAAACATCCTGTATTTATAGGATCAAATAGCATCCTCAGGCGTTAGCTTCAAAAGACATCTTTCTTAACCCTCACCAACTCTCAGTTACTTTATATCCTTTTTTTAGTCAGGATCTGTAATGACATCAATGCTGTGAATGTTGCCTGATATTTCTCTGTCGATTCTTTCCCTCTTCATGTTTCGCCTTCCCCTTCACCAGGATTCAAAATTGAGCCTCAGTGCTCATCTTCATACATTTAATGTACCCCACATCTGAACCTTTACTCCGATGTGTTCCTCTTTTCTCTATTCATGATCCAGAATGCATCCACATGGCCAGGTTGCAAACATCACCTCATTGCTCTATTTCATCCTCCTCCAGATGCTGCCCTCTCCTCCTCAAGTCCCAGTTCTCTGCCATATTGTGAAGTGATTTGTATTGAAACACAGCACATTGAAAAACACCAATAATGCATAAATACATAATATCATGAATAAATAAATACAAATAAAGGCTTCTCATGAGATGGCATATTGCTTTTCCTCTTGTTTCACTTGTGCTTGTAAGCAACACAGGGGACAGTTTAAACATGACATGGTATTGCACTGCTCCACTCTGTGGATGTGCTCTGGATCACAAATACTTAGAGGCTTCTTGATCCATCACCCTTTCTGTAGCAGGGGGAAGAGATTTAATGAGACCAGGTTTTCACATTAAAGAAACTGATGTGGGAAGATAAACTGGGGCATCCCAGGTACTAAAAAAAAAAATAAAAAAAAAGAAACTGATGTGTCCCTCATGAGACAGGTATAAGACCTTCCATTTTCATTTATTTAAACGGGGTATTTCCTCATGTAGTCACAAATTGCTCTGTAGGCAACAGAACAGCTGAAACTACAAGGGAATCGCTGACGTTTTCCATGGATGAGCACCCCCTCCCTCCCTTCTATAAATGACGTGTGTTTTCATCCTGAAACTGCGAGTGGAATGCCAATAGCGTCTTCCTATGTCACGCTATGTGAAATCTGTATAGTACCTTACTGCCATTGTCAGGCCCTAGACGTGCATTATGTTCTCGACACTCTGAGCCTGAACAATATGGTAAAACGGCACAACGCTTTGCAGGGGAAGAACATTCCATAACACACGTGAATATTGCAATTGCAGTAACATTGCAGTTTCTTTAGCAGAGACGGTTAGTACTGTAATGGTACTGTTTGAGATTTGAATTATTTGTTGAGTGTTTTGATCATTTATTGAGTGTGGGTGCTATGTGTTTTATCCTGCAAGTGAATACGTGCTTTCTGGATTGCGATGCAAGGGCGGTGTTTCTGCACTGAAATGTGGCGCAAGCAGCACGTACACAGTGACTATATACCCCTGGAGCAACTGTTCGCTGTTGCATCTCTTAAAAGGCATGCTAAACACTACTTATTTGTGAAAGAATGCCATCTGGTGAGGGCTGTATAGCCTGAACTTTATTGATTGGTAGAAATAAAATGCTGCAGGTAATTCTGTTCCTGAAAGGGAAGCATTCTAATTAGACCACCCTTTCCAAATGCTCCATGCCAACATCATAGTGCACTCATATGTCTTTGCTGTTACTATCTCCTGACCTCTCCAGCAAGTGCCCTGTATTGGCAGCCGGGCAGGTTCACAGGTCACATGCACATTCCTGAACAGTTGCTTGAACAAAAAGTTCAAACATACAAAGTTGGCTCAAGTCATAATAATTGTGTACCCCAGTTGCCTGGTGGGCCATTAAACTGACAAAATAAGATGTATCTAGTTATGACATGCTGTCTTCTCAGGTTACAGAATTATTCAGCCATAGCGTTTAGAAATCATAGTACTGTGAGCTTGGTGAGGCACTTTATTCATGACAGATCAGGGTGTTTATTAGCTGTCTGGCCTCAGAGAACTCACAACAAGCACGAGGGACCTTTACCAGTGTGCTACCCTTTAATCCCCCTGAGGAAGGCTTCACGAACTTCAAGAAAATGATTGGGAGCTTGAGCGGCCATCACTTTTTCATGGGTCACTATCTCAACTAACAGACATTCAAATTGCAGGGATCACAATACTCATACTTGAGACTTTCTATCCATTTTTCCAAAGCCCATCATTGGCATCTGACTAATATTGCACCACCACCACCAGCCCCTGTAAGGCAATGGCCTAGTATATATATACCCAGTCATATTGGCCCACTAAAAGTCCTATCCCCATAAGAGTTCCAGAGGCTTTTGAGGGTCCCTGTGTCATGTCAGACCGCACTCTTTCCTCTGGGCTGTGATAAAAGCAATCCCCAAAGGGTATTTGACACATACTTACCACACCACAAGTCAAAGGCTTAATGCATGACTTTACGTACCGCGTCCTTTTGGGCAATCACAAGCTGATGAATGGTTGTGCCCCCATTGATCATGCAAAGGTACTAGCCTGACCGACCTGGCATATACCAAGCCTCAACAGAACTGCATCTACAATGAATAACACTGCCCCATTGTTTCCTGTCTTCCCGTGACCACTCTAACAGGACAGGCTGTTTTTTTTATTTCTCCCTTCTCTTTAGTTCCATTGTCGAATGTTCCATTCAAACCTTGAAGACTGCAATGTGTGGAGAATTTAACATTTGAAATGCCTCCCTCTCTGAACGAGTTACACATCAGGAATAGAGAGGGGTACAGATAAGGAAAAATGCAATTTCAGAAAGGGCTTGTTAAACTGTAATGTTATTTAAACACTTTATTTCATCTCTGCCTGAGAATCTGATCAAGACCATGAAAGAACACAAATAATTAAGGTATCGGTTTGCTATTTTCTTTTTTAGCAACACTTATCACATTACCCTTGGCTAACACAGTACAAGCAAGTTTTTATTTATTTATTTATTGTGCATTTGTTGGGTTATTATACAGTACGTCAATTCTGTTTCTAAGCGGCAACAGGGCATCAGGGAGGGAACATGGGATTGAAAACAATGAATATAGTGGAAGATAAAAGACAAAGCTACTATGTCTTGTGAGTATTCAGAATGTGTAAGTGCAGTGAGAAGAAGGGAACGTGGGTGGCGGGGGCAAGTGCAGGAATGTATGTGCTCGTGGATGAGCAGCAAATGAAGTGCATAGTAGGGTAAGTGCTATGCAGCCTAAAGCTGCATTGGGTAGAAGGTGCAAGCCTACAAGATTGAGGCCAGTGGCAGCTGAGTAAAGTGCTGAGAGGTAGGAAGAGGCTGTGGTGATTGGGTATGGGAGGCCAGGTCTCTGAGGGACAGATAAGGGCCCTGGCCTGCAATCACAGCGGCTCTGAGATTAGCAGAGGAGGAATGAAGGGAAGGAGGAGGTGAAGAGGAGAGTCTTGAGGAGCTTCCGGAATTTGAGGAAGTCCTGCTCAAGACGAAGAGGAAGGGGGAGGCTGTTCCATAAAAGGGAGCCAGCTGAAGAAAGTGATTGGACTATGGCCGTCTATTTAGCGAAACACTTTACACACACAGAGTTAGTGCCAAAGGACCACAGAGGTCTAGAGGGAGAGTAATTAGTAACAGAAAGTTGCTGATAGAGTGTTCCCAGGATCCAGACAGCCGTGTGGATGATGCAGAGGGATTTGAATTTAATCCGTGCTGAAACCGGGAGACAGTGAATAGTTTTTAGGGCAGCAGAGATGCGGAAATAAGTTGAACTTTAAATATGTATATATACAAATTCAGTTCAGTTAAGAGAGAATTAAGGTGAATATGTTCAGCAAACTCTTTGAAATTCTGTAAACAAACTTTAATTGAAGTTACATTTATTTAATTGTTTTATTTTTATTTTACTGTTAAAGCACAGACCTAGCTTGAAAGCAGCGGAGCGCTGTACAGTGTTTGGGTAGCCAACATTTGGGCTGGCATCTTTTAACAGTAGTGCAGTATGGTTAGTTGAGGTCTTTGCATCGGTTTGTGCATCCATTGGAATTAGTTCTTGGTCCGGTGTTGTTGAAAAAGCCATGTTTAAGAGAAATGTGGGGGCATTCCGAGCTGACACAGGGATCGAGTTCCAGAGGATGGGTGCATGACAAGAGAAGGGCTGAAATTAAAGTATTGCCTTAACACAACAAAACTCCCTGAATTTTGACAGGTGTTGGAGGCGGTTCCATGTCATTTCATCGCGGGATGTTTTTTTGCAGGTTTTTTTACCACGGATTTCTTTTGAAAAAAACTCATTGAATTTTACATTTTTTTTATTTTTGGGGGGTTACCCCCAAACCCCCATCCCCTTTAATTTTTTTTATATCCCCGTACACCCACACCCAATTTATATCATTTTTTTAACCCCCTGCAAAAAATGTGATGATTTAAAAAAAATAAAATCCACACTAAAAAACCCTGCAAAAAAACATCCAACGATGAAATGACGTTGTACCGTTGGAGGCTAGGCTACTTTAACTATGAGTCCCCTGTTGCAAAGCCCATAAGCACACTGTTGAAATCAAAATGTAAATTACTGATAACGTCACATATTACATCACTGAGGGCATCACACATGCTAACAACCAGTCATGGTGAAACATTAGCATACACTAGTTCAGGGCATAAATGATATATTAACACACATGTAATATACCCTCTGTGTTTTGATGCATACTTCCAAACAATACTTTCCAGGATTGTAAATATTGATGGAAGAACTTTAGAAAGAAGCTATTGCTCATGAGAATCGAAATATTCATATATAGTAGATCTGGCGTCGGCAACCAGATGTTTTGGACTCCAACTACGATCAACTCTAGTAAATGCTGCGGGATAAATTCCTAGTCCAACACATCTGTAGAGCCACATGTTGAAGAACCCTGAGAAAGAAACATTACAACTTTGTTCAGTGCAGTAAGTGATCCACTTTTGACCTGATAACCCTGTGTCCCAAAACATGTAACTTTATTTCCTCATTGCTGATCTTTACCGGCCACCGGCCATAATCTTTCACTTTAGACATGATTAGGGCCTGCCTTTTGCTTGGCCATTTTGACTGTTAATTTGTTCTGAGTTGAAAAAGAAAGCATTTTGGGAAACAGTTCCGTCTCATTTACGTCACTATTGTTATGCTACTTACAATCTCTGCTAACTGCTTCGTTGAGTTCTGAAAGACTAGGGCCTCGTTACAAGTTTGGTGGTTTGGTGAAAAAGTAGCAGTAATTCTTTACCACTACTTTTTTGGCAGCAATGGAATTACTGCCACTGTTACTGCACAGCCACATGTTGAGCTTGAAGTGGAGGATACTCCTCCAGCGAAATGCACGAGGTAAATCCTCTACTTTAACACCTCAACTTGGCAGAGTGAACGCAGTGGAATTACTGTTTGTGGTAATTGAATGGACTATCCCCTGCCGTCCTATGGACTCAAAACAGGGGCATTTGCACTGCCTTGTCAACGCCTCTTGTCCCATGGAAAATCCAATGGCCCGAGTGGAAGTAATGGTAACGGCTGCTGGTGGGTTTACCACTAAATTGCTGTCAAACTCGGACTGAGGACCTATAACTTTGTCTTTTTAACGTGCATCAACATCCATACAGACCACCGTTCAGCATTTCCTGAAATTTGGAATTATTCCTTTGAGAATCCAAACTATTAGACAGGGTTTCATGCAAAGGGTACAGATTTGAGGACAGGGAGATGAAGACACTAGAGTATCTTTTCATTGCAAATAAGCATTCCATACCGTCTGACCTGACTGCGTGAACAAGCCATGGATGTAGTCTACGTTATTTTGGTGGCTTGTCCCTCACTGTGGGACAACACAGCAATACCAGTCCATAAGAGAAAATGGTAATTTACAAACTGGATACCGCCATCAGTGATAAGGGTTAGGGATATTGGGTACCACTCACGTATTTCTACCCTTCTGAGAATTATGAGTAACGTAAATTGCGTAAACACAACCGAGAGATTATGCAACATTTATGCAATAATCGAGGGTTGGAGGACACGTATTCTTTGGTGACTTCAGTTATAAAACTAGTTAGGACATCCGAGAAACACTTGTGTATGAGCGCGATAGAAATAAAATATCAATCAACCAAAAAAATCCGTGGCCCTCATTATAAGGCTTTGCCGCAATTCGGTTGGCCTTCTAATATGAAAGCACTTGGCAAATAAGGGCATTATGACAGCGAAAATCGAGTGCCAGCCAGTTTTAATTTCTAAACTTGTATTTTTTTAATTTTCTGAACAGCTGCAATTGCCTACATGCTTATTGAGTGCAGAAATATGGATAGTTATTAATGGACCTTTTTTTAAAAAAATATATATATTTTCATTAGCCATTGAAAACGTTTCTTAACATTGTTTAACATTCATCATTTCAACCTGGTGCAATGATCCTGCTATATTTCTAGCACTGGCTCTTTTCATTGAAATACATTTCCTGGGTGTCCGATCACTGATTTATTGCAGTGCTTGGTAAAACTACGCGCACACTGGATAAAATACAGTCTTGCTCCACTTGTCATCAGATCTAACGCCTTATCGGTGATTGCAAGCCCGGCTGCTGGATCAAAATAAAGGTGATTCAAGCATCAATCTGGCTGATAAAATCAGAGTCGTTTCTGCCACCATTTGACCTTTGCGATGCCTTTGGTAGTCGTGTCTAAGTCCTCGCAACAATTACCAAGGGACAGTTTGAGAATTCGGATTTAATGGCGCCGGCTGGAAATACTAGCTGCGTCACAAAAAGGAAAGGTTAACCCGAGAGATTCCCTGACTGAGGGAGGATTCGGCAGGACTGTTGTTGCGTTGAAAAGTAAACAGGGCTGCCTTGCAGCCACTGACACGCCTCTCACGAATTCCAATCATAGAGTACGATTTATCTTAACTGGTGCATTCTGATGAGAGGAACATTGGGTATTTCCCACTGAAACTTAAAGAGGGTAATTTCCCAAAATGTGTTAATTGCATCGAGTGGACTCCAATGTGTGCACTTGGGTGCATTTGTGTCCCTCTCTTTCCATTTTTTTTCCTTTGCATTAAATAGTGCAAATACGTGTTGAATGAATGTTTAAATGTCTCTTGCCAGAGGCTTTCACAACGTATGACTGTGGAATCCAACTGCTTTTGACAGCTGCTAAAAGCAGGAAAATTGTATAGGAATCCCATGGATACCGCCATCATTAAAGTGATATGCTGGCGGCAAATCATTCCGATTTGACAGAGGGGGAATAGCAGCAGAAATGGTAATTCACCCCTCCCCCCTACACTTTACAAAACATACAGAATCCCCTGGAACTCACAAACTGGTGGTAATCCAGCAGTGGCATTTTCATGCCTGGTGTTTACACTACTTTTTGCACTGAAGGCACTTTCAAAATATCCCCAATGCATACTTACTCCAAACACTGGATGTCGAATTTATTTGCTCAAATTTGGTTTCTTCAGAAACCTACTAAATCATCAGATTAGTGTGTGGACCATGCTTATAGGGTCCAGCTATGACAGACAGGTTCAATATATATTTATTAAACGGCCTGCGGTAGCTGCCATGTAAGTTATGGTTAAGTTGCTAAACCCATAGGAAGAGCACTTTTTGGGCAGCTTATAACTTCGCTCCTCCTGGACGAATGCTCACCAAACTTTGCAAAAAAAGTATATGGCCCGCTCTGAATTATTTTGGCATGTTTGGTGAGGGCTCGTAAAGGGGGGGGGGCAAAGTAATAGGGGGGTCCCAACATAATTTTTTCTTCCATAGACTGAATGGAAAAAAATGTTGCTCACGCCTACAGCCCAAACCGCTAGATGGATTTTCACCAAATTTCTGGCAGGAGCAGAGGCTTGGTCCCGCAAAATGTGCTTTTATAAATTTTGTGAAAATGTGTCCAGTAGTTTTTATTAAAACAGGAAAAATATAGGTAAAAAAATGGTGATATCTGGCACTGCTCTGCGGACCCATTTCCCAGGACTCCCATTGATCTGGAGGACCTTGTCATGTCCGCGAACACCCAACGCGCCCACTGATTGGACAGAAGCATGATGTGCATCATATTTTTTGGAAACGCGCACCATATTTTATCCGTGGATATCCACACATACCGCTGCACTGAGCACAGCTGAAAAACATGTTTTGGGGCATCTGGTGTTTGGTAGAGGGGCTGGAAAGGGTAGGGGAGTGAAACATGGTTCATATGATGTATTTGTTTAAGTGGAAGAAGACTGTGTTATGTCTGGGGTGTTCGCAGACACTGCAGCAGTTTGCAGGTAGGTGAGCAGGTTATGTGGTGACTGCAGGCAGAAGGGGAGTGGAATGTAGATGATATGAGGATGTTTGTATAGGCTGTATCATGCTGTGTTGTTTGTCGGCCGCTACTAGACTATTTGGTGCATGGCGGGAGGCCATGCACTCTAGAGTCTGCCCACTGGTTGAAGTACTGTGATAATATGTGCAGAGAAGTGTACAGGGCTTCAGCGGGCTATCATATTGCACCCAAGAGTCTGCCGAATGGTTGCAAGTACTGCAATAGTATGTGTATAGTGGTGGACAGGGTCTTTGGCGGTTGCGTTATGTGTGTGAGTTGTGGCCAGTGTGCAGATTGTTGGGTGTATGTCTGTATTATGCTGTGGTGATTATGGCCAGCGACTAGTCTCTTGCACCCACTGGCTGCAAGTAGTGTAATAGTATGTGTACAGAAGTGTACAGGGTGTGTGGCGGTTGGCTTATTGGACTGTCCTGAGGGTTGTGGCCGCTGTATTATGCTGTGTTAATTGTGATCAGCTACCAGAGTCTTGGGCACCCAAGAGTCTGTCCACTGGCTGAAAGTAGTGTTATAGTATGTGTAGAGAAGTGGATATGGTGTGTGGCAGGTGGCTTATTTGACTTCCCTGAGATTCTTGGGTGTATGAGAGTCTGTGCAGCATGTGTAAGTAGTGTAATAGTATGTGAATTGAAGTGGATAGGGCCACAACCAACGCAGCATAATATGGCCATGCACTCAAGAATGTGACACTGGCATATGGATTGCACAAATATGTGTATAGAAATGCAATTTGCAGATTATAAAGAAGCATGACACCAATAATCATATACTCACTGTATATATTGTTGAGGCACTGTACACCTTCTTTGAATTCGGTGTAGAATACCGTTGAAGTGGCAATAGCAGATTTGAATATTGTGGCATGTGGAAATGCAGGAGAAATCTTTGTTTCATTGTCAGTGATAAAAGAAAACATAACATGTTAGAGTAGTTAAATGTCATATTACATTCCATCTGAGACATTTATGAACTTTGTGGACACTCATAATTAGTACTTTACTAGTACTGTGCTTTAAACAAGTATACTGTGTAATGTGCACAGTTCCTGTGTTTGTTTGCATAATCATTGGGTCTGTGGGAAAACAATTCATGCAGGATTAAAAACAAAACTTCTACATTAATTTATTGTGATGTGGCACACTTTGTTACATTGACGTGTGCAATACTTACATGACTGTTTAAGGTGCATATCTATGTGGTCTTGCTGCTATAAGCACTGTTGCAGTAGGAGGAATTGAAATGGTGTATGATTTTCCTTTTGGATGTGGTGGTTCTATGGTTGCAGTTAGATACCAGTTGGCATATTCTAGCTGTTTATCTGTTTCCTCTTTTTAGCAGCATCTGTTTATGCGTTTGATTGCTCTTGGTGTTTTCTAAATACTGTAGGATTGCAAACTAATATTGCAGGATTGTGGGGGCAGTTAGATACCTGTTTGTGTATTCTAACTGCTGGTAGTTTGAAAGTTGTTGAGGGTATGTTTGTGGAACTGTTATTGCTGGAGGTTGATTTTGGTAGTATGAACGCTGGAAGTAATATTGTAGTACTGCGGGTGCAGTAAGATAACAGTTGGTGTATTTTGGTTGTTTATACTTAATAAGTGTTGAAGGGTTTCCTCCGAAGAACTTTAATTTTTTCTGGTGGATTTCAAATTGTGTAGTAATGGGAAGTAATATTGTAGTATTATGGTTGTGGTTAGATACCAGTTGGTGTATTCTAACTGTTTACATGTTCACAGTTTTGCAGGGTATGTCTTCAAGCATGTTAATTCTTGTTGGTGGATTTCTATTTTTCACTATTGTGAAGTGCCTTTGCAGTATTATGGGTGTAGTTTGTTTGTTTGTTTCTTTATTTGTAGCGTGCACCAGACCCGAAGGTATCAGGACGCGAGAACAAGAATACTATAGGCTTACAAGTTACAAGGTTACATAATCACAGAAGTGCAGATCAATGGTAATACAGCAGGTAATACATTTACATAGCAGAGAAAGGGTACAGTAGAACGGTCAGGTTGGCTACTAGTCAGTTAGCAGGTAAAGCTAGCCTATAGCTTGTTTCCTTTAAGCCACTTGATGAGGTTTATGAGTTGATGAGTTACATGCAGTTGCATATTTATTACAGTGGTATGGGCATTGTTAGACAGTTGTTGCCTTATTCTAACAGTTGGTTGTTTCACAGGTCATTGAGGACAGTTTGTAGACCCTCATACTCAGTACTTTTCTTTTTAAGTACAATGTGGGACACAATATTAGTGTGTCCTTTCCACAGTTGTTGTTTCTGTGACTATAATCATTCGGTCATTGGGGAAATAATTGTATAGCAGCACAACTCATGTCCTCATGGGCCAGTTGGTGTATGCTAAGTTGTTCCAGGTTCACAGGGCAAAATGCTATGTTATGTTTGCAATTACATATCTGTTGGTGGGGATTGGGCAGTAGGTTATGATACTTTTGTAGATTAGTGAGTACATTTTGGTTTCAAGAAAATTAAGTAGGCATTTGCAAGATTTGCTGGTAATCTCTGCTTCAGAGTAATGGAAGTATCATTGTATTCAAACCAGCCACATTTCTTTTTAATATATGCAGTATAGTTACCTGCAGTGGTTGTGGCACCCATGTGGTAGTATATGCCTACTGTTGTGAAGGTTTTCTTGCCAAGTGATACTTGCCCGTGTGTGAAGCTGATAAGCTTGCAGTTGTTTTTGGTATCATCTGCATTTTAGCGTAAAAGCATTACTATTACTTATTGGCTATGTGACTGTATCTGTAAGGTGGAACAATTGTCTAAATTGCAAGTCATACATAATATGCCATTGTTTGCATTTTTTACCAGCTGTTGAAATGGAATGGATTCACAGTTAGGTATAGATATATACACAAAGTGCTCTCTAGGGACTTATTCCTGCCTCACATGGCAGAAGAGAGTGCATGTCTATTTCCACATGTATGAAATCAGGAAGATTTATAGGTATGTTTTTTCTTTCCAGTACTTGCAGTGAGTACATTAGAAATGTGTGGATCTTCTTGTGCATTTATAGTGAATCTCACCATTCCCGTGCAGTAGTCCAATTTCTCCCTCATTCCTGAGACACTGTAAGTATTGTCAGGATTGTTTGCTGCATTTCTATGAAAGAATAGCATTTGCAAACACAACTGGTCTGTGCCGTTTAAGTACATTTTTTCAATAATTGGTGGCAATTGGAATAGAACATTGATTGCTACATTTGCATAGCAATTTACAGCAGTTGTGTTGGAACATTTCAATGGACCAGACAGTTCTGTGTCTGAGTCATTTTATGGAAGTTTGTGCTTTTTTTTTGAAGTGGTACTTATCTTTGTTTGTGCAGTTGGTTATGCATTTGTCTTTTCAGTACATCCTTCTGTTGTCATGGTAAGTGATGGAGTACCAGCTGCTTTCAATTTCTTTGGAGGTACTGTTGGGAGATCAAGTATAAGTTGTGTTTGCACTAGTTTTCCTTTACAAAGTTTGTCTTTTTGATGAAAAGGGTACATTTTGAGATGGGGTGTGTAGAGTGAACGTAGTCTGTTGTACTCTACGATGCAAGGAATGTCAGCCGTGACTTTGCTTGCATCAAAAATTACTACAAATAGCCCTTCAAGTGAACATAGGAATGACAGTGCAGTGTAACTCATGCCTTAATTAAAGACTGTGCTGCCAATGTCAATCAATGCTTGATCTAGGGTTGGATCTTGGGATTTATGAATAGTTACTATGTATGCTAGAGACAGAGAAAACTGTTCTCTGTGTACATACATGTCTTTGAAAATAAGGAATCGGGCTGTTGATCATCCTACCCTTTTAAATTCTGAAAGTTTGTCAAAGTGGATGTTGACAAACTGATGCTGTTGTCATGTGGGTATGCCTGGAAGCCAACAACTGTACCAAGTGCTCCATTAACTAAACCTTGCCCCACGTCAAGGTTACGCTTTAGCATTACTCTACAGTTTAAACACAATGTTAACATTTTCTCCAATCCAGCTGTGTTGGAGATAGAGTTTTCTAAGCTATTTAGTTGTGCTGTGGCTTGTTGACATATAGGTCCTTTCATACCGTGACGGCCAGTTTGTGTGTGGAGTAAATTTACATTTCTTTTTTTAACATTATTTCATTGAATTATGCACAGTTTGCTAGTGTTGGCGTTAAAGACATACATTTTACATTTTTGTGTGATAATTGTCCAATGACATCAGTAGCAGATGTGTTATGCCTGTATAGCTCATGGATGCATCTGCTATTTAAGATAGACTGTGCTTCCTAGAGAGCACACCAAACCGAATGTTTTTCAAAATGTTAGCATAGGTGAGGTCTGCAGACTGACACATGTTTTCAGTTAGTTCTCTGTATTGGAAATGTTGGCAGAGATCTATTTTTCCTATGCTGCCAAGTGTGTTACGACACATTTTGTGTCCTAAGGTTTTAAAAATAGGTTCACCTTTCACTGGTGTTAATTGAAGAAGATCTCTGAAAATAATAACGTATTTTCCTCCAAAGAGTTCTTCATAGTCCGTTTTAATTACCTCTTGCAATCTGAGGTGAATCAAAGCTAACATTTGTTGGAGACCATGCTGACCTCATGCATTAGGAACATTTTCATTTGTTTAAAAACTCTGTGTAGCTCCAAAGCAGCTTCTGCTGAAAGTTTGTAGAAGTCAAATTTGTTTTGCTGTTCTACTGGAAGGAGTAGCAATTGGTGTGAAGTAACACCACCTATGTTGTAGGCAGCGAAACATGTGGGGGCAGTTACAACAGCTGAAAGCTTGTTGTTTGTCAATTGTTGGAGGATCTTGCTGATGATTTTTATTAAGAATGTTTTGCCTGAACCAGCTTGACCACTTACTTACAGGAGTACAGGTTTATAGTTTTGACAGGTACTAGTTTTAGTGTCGTGCTGCACACCATGTTCAATTTCTTTAGTTACTTCTAGGAAAATGTTACGCTGCTCAACATTTAGCAAAGTTTTCTTCAGATTCCTCATACTGACACATGGTGTTTCTAATTCAGTCATGGCTAATTCTGCCTCATTTACTTTGAGTGTCTCTATAGGTTGTTCTTATCTTCCTGTAAGAGAAGGTTGACTGCTCTCAGGAGTATCTACATTTAATTGTGCTTGAAGTTCTTCTTCTTGTTGGCGTTCATTGTCCAACATGTTTTTGTACTGTTTAAAGTTTATATCTGTTAGAAAACTTTCACTTGCATTGAAAGCATCTCCATATGAAGCATAGGTGTCCAATAAATCTTCATCTTTTCTTCATGGTTTAAAAATTTGCAGTTGGGACATGTAGTAAAGTTCGCTATATTGAGGAATATTTAATGATGGCTTCATTTGATTAATCAGGCTGTGTGTGGTAAGTTTAACCAGCTGCCCTCACAACTTTTGACTATGTATTTACCTTTTTTCTCATCTGGTTTAATATTATTTTGTATGAGAAGTTTTGGGCTATGTGGCATAGACACATTGTGTCCCAAGCAGTACTCCGGTTTGGGTATTATGTGTCCAATAAATTGTTTTCCAGAATGTCCTGGCTGTTGGGATTGTTTTTGACTATTGTTTCTATGTCTTGGTACGATTTGAGAACTCTTTTCTGGATGCAGCAGGACCTACGCTTAGCCAGACTATGTTTCCAGATTTCCAATACAAGGATGTGCTGGTTAAACAGTCTGCGGCTTTGTAGCAGCCACATTATCTATGGGAGAGCATTTTTATGCCAAAGCTGTATCATTTTTTGACAGTGTTTTGTCAGATGATATGTCATTTGCTCAGTTTTCTCAGCTTTGGTTAAGTAGGCTGTGACATATTGTGCAACTGCAATGGAATTGTCTGCAATGTACTGCACATGTATGTTTGCATTCCACAGGAGGGCAATGATTGCATTGTAATCATTGATGTACTGTGATGCTTCGGTTCTTTTAATGCGATATGTGTTCTTAGGCGATTTGCCTTTCACACACTGTCTAATAGAAGACATGAAGCTGTTTACTTGTCCTTTTGCTGAAACTAGTCTAAGGAAACCAAAGCAGCATTTGGTGTAGCATTTGCCTTTGTTTTTATATCTGCGCCGACAATATTTGCCACATCTGTGTCTTTGAAACAGCAAAATGTGTGCATGTAGGTCACTATATTTGTTCATGTAGGTTACTATGTGGGCTTTCTGAAGGGATTTCACAACTGACATATTTGTGTATGAACTGCAAAACAGTGGAATCACTGTCCTGGGCAAATTTAGGAGCATCTTTAATCCACAAAAACATGTGGATGTGTGGTGCTCCTCTGGATTGATATTATTTTCTCCAAAAGAACTGTTGCACTTCTCAGAGGAGAGGAATTATTTTATTACAGATGAAGTGCAGCATGGCAATGAAGCAGTGATGGAAGTACCTTGACACATTTACAGGGTCAAGAGAGCAAAGTTCTTCTGGTGTTTTCGTGTTTATCCCTGTTTTGTTTTCATTTGCTATGCGTAGGATATCATGGAAGTCTTCCCATGCATACTCTGCAAAACTTCAAGTGACAAGCCCTGTGGGTGGGTCAAGGTTGCGTAGCATACACCGTACATCTGCGTGACATGGGATCCAGTATTCTTTTGTACTGTAAGTGGTTTCAACCCAGCACTCCACCTAAGTCAATGCCTAGTATGGGATGCCCAATGGAAACCCTTATTTATATATTTGTATGTCAAAAGTTATTTTATTTCTCGATGATGTGCCCTTATATAACGCCCCTCTCTTTGAATCCCCCCTGACCTCACTGAGCCAAGAAGTAGGTTTATTTTGCAAATTAAAAGATGTATTTGAAGAATTGAACAATATATATATCACACTTTTATGAATATGGACAATATCTAAATATCACACTTATGAATATTTATACAATGATCATTAATGGGTAGTATTACAATATCAACAATCTCTTTAATCAATTAGGAATAGGAATAGGAAGAATAATCTAGCAGAGAATAACTTTGTATGGGTTCAAGGAAATGCAATGATAGGAAAGAATGCAAATCAAAGACAATGTGATCACTCTTTCCCCCTGATACTTCTCACTCCCCCCAATATGCAATATGAAGAGATGGAATGGGGGCACACAGGTTTCAGGATTAACACTCAACAATTGCAGATTCAATCCCGATTCCCTCCAGCAAGCTTAGAGAGAACAGTACGGATTTTAAACAGGTCAATTGCTTTTAATTGTGATTTGAAATGAATGGGAAAATGCTAAAAATGATTTTAATTCACTAAATAGGATTCAGATCAAGGGAGAGTTGCTTTGGATTGGTGCAGGTAGACACTAACAATGATTGTTGAATGATTGGCAGATGGAAAACGAAATTCAGAAGTCGAAAGCAAGAAATAGCTGTTTTTACATGTGGTGAAATTGAGCCAAATGTAAAATCGTGGCAAACTTTTCAGCACACGAAACACGCGATTATAGCAAGACTATAAGGAATGCTAATACGGTTCTTAGTTTGTTTGAAAGCTGAGGATGTTAGCTTCCAAAAATGACTTTAACATTTAGTTCCTAGCACTTACAGTTCAAAAGTTACAGATGTTTTAATCAAAGTCGATTTTTCTCAAAAGAGTCAAGATTTCAAAATGAAAGATGCACTGTTGAAGATTTGGAACAAAGAATTCTTAGCACTAGGTCGTCTATGGAGCCGCAAACTACACGACAGCACAGCTACCAATCCAAAGGCGCCTCCGGATGGTTTCTATCTGCCTGAGACAATTGCCTTTCTCCAGAAAAAATATATTAATGCCAAGATGATTATCACGACAATTATCACAGGATTATGTGGATGAGCGAAGGAGTCAGGATAGACAAAAGAGATTCAATAATACAGTCTGGATATGTTGGAATGGGTTGGATTGGGTTACTTAATACTAAGAGGTTGGTTATGGACAGTTCTACGCTAAATACACACAACTATGGTTTGGAATGGGCCCGTCAAAGATCTGGTCAAAGGTTTGGCTGGGACTTCACTCGCCCCTGGGCGTGATCTAGGGCACCTGGACTCTGCTCTCAGCAAGGCACTCTGGTCTGCACGGCTTCTTGACTGTATCTGACGGGCTCTGGGTTACATCTCTGCTGGACTGATCTGGATCTTGGGTTCTAGCAAGAGTTCTTGGCCAGAAGCAGCCAACACATCACAGCCAGGCTGTTGAATTGGTTAGGCCCTGTGGAAGTTTAGGGGTTAAAATCAAGTTGCAAGATTTTCAAGGCCCACTGTAAAGGGTTCAGCTTTTGGGTTGGGCCTCTGCTTCAGGGTTCTGGAGTCTGGATATGGAGTCTGGAGATGGTTTCTTCCTGCAGAGCACTTTGCTGGTAGATCAGTGATGAGTGAATGTGTGTGTGTTTTGGGTCCTCAACAGACCCTATTTATCCATCTTCCAAAGGGATGGGGAGGCTGATTATACTATGCCCAACTCTCTAAAAATCTGATAGGCCAGAGAATTCCCCCTCTCCTGATTTGAGAAAGGAACAGTGTGTCATCATGTGTCATCATGTGTCAGAGTGACACTGTGTTTAGGGTCCAGAGAAAATCCCTCCCCTTTGATTTTCCCCAGAAAATCTATTTTTCCCAAAAAACATATTTCCAATATGCAGAACTTGTTAATAATACATATTTACATGACAGATTAACCAAGGTATGTTTCTGTCCAAGCCTCATCTTCCTACAAGTTTTGGTTCACAAATGACAGTTTTTCGCGCTTTTGGGTGGTTACTCAGTGTCAGTTCTGTACCAATTTTTACATATGCATGCACATACCCTCTGGGCATATTCATGTAATTGTTCATGTTCCTAACATAATCACAATAGCTAGAATATGAACAATTTCGTGGTTCAGTCTCTGAATATCGCACAGATTCCAGATTAGTTTTAAACTGTGAGCGAACTTTTCATTTTAATAACCTATAAATTCCATATTTTTAGCAGTTCAGCACAATTTGCTATAAGTCTTTTTCGCAAACATACAGTTACTTCAGTTTCAAATCCACATTTTCAGTCTGGCCCGCCTCCAAGGCTTGGCTGAGCCAGAAAGTAACATGAGCTTGTTCCTGCCTGGGCTGGTTTCTGTCACACCCGAATTAGCATTTTCTTTCAGTTCAAGAAACCCATTGTCTCTTTCCCAGAGCAGCAGAGGAAGTCTCCTCCTCTTCTCATTGGCATCCTCCTGAGATATACTCTCGTTTTGGTGGGAAGGAACAGGGTGGTGTGTTCTCAGTGGAAAAAACCTCTTTGAAGTTTTAGCTAAATCAGGTTAACTTATGGTCAATTGTGACATTGTTCCTTGTGAAAAATTACAGTTACAAATTTAAAATAAGCAACATATCTTCAATTCCAGTCTTTTTCAACATGAAAATCAATGTGTGGCACCTATATTGCATTTGATGGAAGTCCCTTCTTTCCCCATACTTAGATTTTGAGACGCAAGTTTAACCTGACAGATTTAGAGATCACCAGCTTCTAACAGAGGCGAGTAGCGATATTGCATCTATTTCCACATATTTTCTCAAGCAAGCATCTTTACATATGGATTTCCTTCTGATAAATGTACTTCTGCTGACATTATATTTATGTGGATTCTTGAAGCAAAATGATGTTTACCATCCAACAAGGAGGTTGGATCTTTTGTGTGGTTTGTGAACCATGATTTCTGCAAATTTGACAACCAAGAAAAACAGATTTCCAAACAGCGCTATGTTTCTTTTGCAATCAGCATTGCTTTTTCAAGTAGTTTCAGGCTGCTTTGTGGTAAGCCCAATGGTGGATTTTGGCAGTGGTATCCTGTGTTACCACTGACATAGGCAAAAGTGGATGGCGGCCTATTTTTCAGATTTTTCCTGCGCACTTCTGGGTGATTTTAGAAAGTATAATGCTTTCCAGAGGCCATTCTGATGTTCCTGATGCAAGCAGTGCACAGTAATGTTGCAGGGCCTGGATTAGTGGATTGAAACATCCCACAAGCCCCCCCCCTCTTGCGATTTGGCTTTGATCGTCCATCAAAGGGAATTCGTAAGACTGGGATGTCAGTTTCATCTCTTCTGATTCCACAAATGGCAAAATTCATCCTCTTTTCCTCCATCAGGGGTGGATCGATCGGTTCTCCTCGCAAGTCCTGATGTGAGTATTAAGCAATACTCCGGGCCCTTCGGATCTTTCCTCCCAGTCCCCGGGTAGTCCACCTTGGTTAGTCTCCATGGTTTCCAATCAAAACTATGGGTGACAAAACAAAAACATATTTGTAGATATTTCTCCACCACTATTAATGTAGAGGGGCGGACACATACGTTTTGATAAATCAGGACACATTTTTACATGGTAATCATGGACTATATATGGAGTATTTTAGAGTTGGAATTTTATGGAGCTGGAGTGACCCCCTCTGGGGTTTCAGAAGACTCCTACAGTTGCTGCAGAGTGTGCCTAGGACGGCAACACTTTAGTTGATTAATATGGACCCACCTATCTTCTCCTTCTTTTCCAAACTGCCTTTGGGGATGTGGATTTTGTAGGCGACTGGTGAGATTTTGTCTACAATTTCAAAAGGACCCCTCCAGGTAGGCAAAAATGTGCGCAGTTTGGTCTGGTTCCTTTGGAAATTGTATAAGTACAGCCGGTCTCCTACATTGTATTCTTTTCTGGTAGTCTTTACGTCATAGTGGGTCTTCAAGCTGTCAGCTGATCTCTCTAGATTTCGCTGAGCATAAGCAAAAGCATGTTGAAGGTTTTTTCTTAGATTTCAACGTACTCAGGAGTTGTGGAGGCATTCATCAATGTCTGCTCTTGGGTTCTGTAGAGCAGATGCTGGGGAAGCGCCATCCTGCATCCAGTCATCAGCTCAAACTGTGACATTTTAGTTGCAGATGAAGGGGTAGATCTGATGGCCATTAGGACAAGAGGTAATCGAAAATCCCAATTTGGCCCAGAATCTGCCACAACCTTTTTTAATATGCTCACAATTGTTTTGTTGTATCTCTCCACTACACCACTAGAGGGTGCCGATAAGCAATGTGTAGCTTCCTTCTAAATCCCAAGCATCTCCCACATCTTTGTCATTACTTCAATGGTGAAATGGCTACCTCTGTCTGACTCTATCCTTTGGGGTAGTCCAAAACTCGAAAAGATGTGGTTGATCATCAGGGCAGCTGCTGTTTCTGCCTTGCAGTTTGGGGCCGGGAGATATTCCACCCATTTAGTAAACAAGCATGTCACGGTCAACATGTACTTGATTCCACTAGAGGAGCAAATCAAGGGCCCAATGAAATCGACTTGTAAATCTGACCATGGCAGTGTCATCCCCCTCTTTGGAGAGGCGCACGATGTGTGAGGGATGTTGGCTGAAATTGTGCACACACAAGACACCCCTTCAAGTATTGGTCGAGGTCCTGCCCCATGTGTGGCCAGTATGCAACCTCTCTTAAAATTTCATGTGTTGTATGAAACCCCCTATGACCGGCTGTGGCCGAATCATGGGTGTGACTTAACATCAGGCTTTGGAATGAGCTAGGAACAACCCACTGATCATGGCCAGCTTGGGATCTCCTTACCAACAAACCGTCTTGGATTCGGAACATTTTTGGACATTTCATCAACACTCTGAGGTCCTCTTTCCCTATGTAATCGGTATCCGTCAGGGGAAAGTTCTCAGGGTCCTCAATGTGTTGATAAAACTTACCAATTATTGGATCCCCTTTTTGAGCCGTATTCAAATCAGCATCTGGGTCTCCTTACTCCATTGTGCAGTTGAGGGTTCATTGTGAGCATTTGTCTGGGACCTAGTGATAGCAGTGACCTGGATCTCCCCCAACAGGGACTCAATCTCAATTAGATCCCCTTGGATGGCCCCGGTTTTGGCCAGCTGATCAGCTAAGTCATTTCCAGTTTTGTCTGGTCCCTCTACTTTGGAATGACCCTTGATCTTTTTCCAGTAGATGGTCATCCCATTCGAGTTGACCAGATCATCAATATTTTGAATTAATTTCCCATGTTTCAAGGGTTTTTTATTAGCACATAACATGCCTCTGATTTTCCAGTTAACCAGGTGCTCCACCAACCCGTTCGGTACATAATCCGAATCTGTGATTATGACCAGTTCGTGGAGTTGACGTTGGACAGCAGTGAGGATGGCTTGATGCACAGCCATCAACTCTGCCACTTGACTACTTCGGTGCCCAATCTTGTACCCAGCGGAGGGTTCTGGGATATCATTCACCCATGCATTTCCTACGCCGGCCACAAGTTCTTCATCTTCATCAACATAGACAGTGGGCATTCCCTCACACTTGTCTTCTTCAAAGACTTTGTATGGGGAATTGAGGTATGCCTCCATGTTGGCCTTGATTTTTAGACTCTCGTCCTCGAGACAATTTTCCCTGGCACAATCATGCAAGTCAGCCAGACCTTGCGCGAGGGGACACTTCTTGTTTTGGCCATATCTGACCTCCACAGGAAAGCCTTGCATTGACAGAATCCAGGAAGTAATTTGGGAATTACTCACATTTTCGGCCCGGATTCTGTCACTTTGGAGATATTGCAGAGGCTGGTTTGGAGTCTCCACTATGATGTGTTCCCCCTGGATAAACGGGCGGTAATTCTTCAATGCCCACACTGTTGCTAGGAGTGCCTTCTCACAGTCGGTGAATTTCTCCTCCACAGAGGATAAAATTTTACTCGCATAGGAAATTACTTTATTTACCTTGTCATGCTTTTGATATAATACGGCAGTCAAGCATGTATTAGAGAACCCTGTCTCTAAGAAGAACTCCTTGTTTTTGACAGGGTAAGCTAGGCAAGGCACTTGTGAGAGGCTTCTTTTGAGTTGTCTTACTGCCTCGGCTTGTTCTGGACCCCATCCCACTTGACCCCCCCATTCAAAAGATGAATCAGGGGTCTTGTGATCTCTGCGTAGTCCTCAATTAACTTTCTACTATAATTAGTCAGTCCAAGGAGGCTCCTTAGTTCCCACAGAGTTGTGGGGTCTTTCAATTTCTGGAGTGCTTCCACTTTCTTTTCCTGGGGACAGAGACCCTGAGGAGTAATCTCATGCCCCAAGAAATTTACATGGGTTCTACACCACTGGTCCTTTTGAACAGAAAGTTTTGCTCTGGAAGCCCTCAACTGTGTCAGAACATAACCGATCTCTAATATGTGTTCCTCCACAGATGAGCTTTTAATGAGTACATCATCTACATAGGCCAGGTGACCCCTTTCACCCAGGTCGGGCATGGCCTTGTGTAGAAAAATGTTGACCTCATTGCCGGAGTTGATGTATCCGAAGGGAGTCCGGGTCCATGTGTACTGCTGCCCCCCAAAGGTAAAGGCCAGCTTGTATTGGTCCTCCCTATTGACAGGTACAGTCCAGTATCCACTGGACAGGTCTATTGCAGTGAATACCTGTGACCCCTGGATCTGGGCCAGCACTTGGTCAATGTAGGGAAGAGGCCATCGGGAAGTATGGACCCATTTGTTGAGCTCCCTAAGGTCGACGCAGAGTCTCCACTGGCCATTTGGCTTCAATATCCCCACCACCGGATTATTGAAGGTGCTGTGGACTGGAAGGATTATCCCACAGGACTCAAGGTTCTTAATTATTTCAGTAAGGGACTCCATTGATGCGAGAGGCAAGCGATATTGGTTCACAAACACTGGAGTCATGTCAGGGTCCGTGGGAATTGTTGTTGTATGGATGTCGGTGCGACCACAGTCATATGAGTCCACCGCAAAGAGATCTTGAAAATCCATGAAAACTTGTTTCAATCTTTGCCTTTGCTCCAAAGTCTCACAGGCATCGGCTAGGTTGACTCTCTCTTCAACCATCTGCCTGAAGCCTGGAAAGAATTCTGGTTTCGCTATCTCAGCGGCCTCCTCCAGCTGGGTGGAGAAGTCCCTGGTCACAGTGCTGATTTGGACTGGTGGCTTCAGGTGGGGAAGGCAGTCTTCAGGGACCTGGAAAATCACCTCATCTCCCCTGAAGTCACAAGTCACGTCTTCCTTACCATAAGGCCAGGAAGTGTACACCAGGAAGTTCCCCCCATGCTGGGTAAAGATCCTGTCTGGTATTGTATTGTCATCATTATTACTGTCAAAACAGTCCTTGGGGATTGGTCCTAACAGTTCATTGACTAAATCAATGGAAAAATGTCGGTCATCAACCGCCATTCCAATAATGGTGCCTGCGGCTAGAGTGATGCTCTTTAAGTCACTGTTATCCACCTCTATTGGAATGGTGTCATGTTCTATATTGACTAAAGGTTTTGGGTTTAACCCCAACCCTTGCTGTTGGAGAGAAGCATTTAGATGAATATAGGCATCAGGGTTTTTCAATTTCTGTCCTCTTTTAACTTTCACTTCCAGGGAGAATTGCCGGGTCCTTTCTGGGATGGTGAATTCCTCTCCAATCTGAATTTCAACTGCATAAGGCAGCAGTTGAGCTGACCTAAATGCTTTCTCTCGATCATCAAAGCCCATGGGATTATCTGCTAATCGGGACCAAGCTTTAAAGTTTATTAGGTCCAAATTGATGGCATAGCGATTGAGAATATCACTGCCTAAGTAAAAGGCGGCAGTGACGTCTCGCACGACCCAACAATTATGGACTATGCTCTTGTTGACTATGGAAATTTTGATCATACACCTGCTTATCAGGAGATGTTTGGAATTGGGTGTTTCTAGATCCATTTCCCCTTTGTCTATCAGTCTAAATGTGGGAATGGCCGGATCTTTTGGGAGTTGGCAGAACATGGCTTCGCTGATGAAGCTCTTACCATTGTTCACACACACTCGAGCGAGAACAGAGTCCTTCCCTTCATTAAACTGAACAGGGATGAACAACTGCTCTCCAATTTGCTGAATATCAGCGAGGCTCTGAGCTGATTTCTCATCCTTCTGGTCTATAGGAGTGGGAATGTCTGATTGTGGATTGGTAAATAATTCCAGAGTGTTTCCTTCCAGTGTGGAATGCCACTTTAAACTGGAAGGAAGGTTTATTTTCAGAAATAGAGAGGACCCCCCATCACCAGTTTGTTGTCCTACTGCTATCACTGTCACGTCTTGAATTTGGTTGTTCTGGAAGTGAAATTCTACTTGGTCAGAATTTTGTTCAACCATGTGGCAGGTGCCATTTAACCTCTCATGGTTGACACTCTGTTTCAATTTTATTGGTCGGCTAGTCTGGGTCCAGAGGACCTTGTTTATGTAATCTATTAGGGGTGACAACCTTTGCAGGAGGTCATTCCCTAGTAAACAAGGGGTGCCCTCTGGAGTCAAAACTATGACCGGGTGCTTCACCTTGTGTCGCCCAATTTTAATGTCCAAATCCACACTCCCCTCGACAGGAATTTCCTTCCTGTCAAAGTTCTGAAGTTGTCCAGGAAGAGCGGTGAGAGGAATTTGGTAATTCTACCCCCTTCCTGAATTCAGTTCATCAAAGGCCATTTTGGACAGAAGGGTAGCTTGGGATCCAGTGTCCACCATTGCCAAAATTGTACCCTGCCCCTGTACTTGAATGGGGGCATAGTATCTTCCCTCCTTCTCTGCAAGGGGCACAGATAATACATATTTTTGGACAACTGGTGGGTTAATTTTCTAGTTTTGGACATTGAGAGAGAAGAGATTTGGGCAGAATTCTGTGAGGAGTCTTGGGAATCCGAAAAGAAAAGGTGGCAACTAGAGATGGGAGAGGTTTTGAGTTCCCCTGATTCTGGTTCTGGGCCGCCACCCCCCCCCCCCCCTTTTTGGAGGCAGTCACCAGGATGGGTTTGAACCAGGGGATTGTTATGCTGTTGGTTCTGGAATTGGATGATGGGTAAACACTAGCTTAGTCCCCACATCTACCCAGTCTGGATTTGAATCCTTAGGGACCCATTTTTCCTTGGGAGGTGTTCCCCCATCTCTGAAGGAGAAGATGCTTTTCCCAGGATCCTCTGAGGATCCCTCTCCTTCAAATTGGAAGAACAGTACCTCCTCCACAAAATGGGTCTGTTTGGGTTCTTTGTTTCTCCTACCCCCCCTCTGCTCCTTGGGTGGCAGACTTTCAGGGGCAGGAGATTTTGGTTCTGGTTCCTGGGTTTCCAGGGGCTTTCTACAAGTGGGGAAGGAAGCTTCATCCAAGGCTTTACACCCCCCTTCCCCTTGTGCCTCCTCCCTGGGAACCGGTGGGTTGTCAGGGTGCTGCACCCGTCATTGTTCTAGAGCACCAGATCAAGAGTTGGAGGCATTCTGTGCCGGCATGCCCATCTGAGGGTTCTGCTGAGCCCTCAGCATGTGACCCAGATCCTGTGCCATGTTTTGGACCTGGCGCACTAGCTGTGAAACCCGCTCAGGCTGATACAGGGTTCTCATTTCTCCCCTGGGCTGATCCTGGGACGGGTGGCTATCCCTTCTCTGGTAATACTCCTGGTTGGGAAGATTTGGGTGCCCCTCCAACCTTGGCATCCCCTCTCCCAGATTATGCTGTCTGGGCTCAGGAAAGTGGGGAAAGAAGGATGGATGTTTCTGGGGTTGGAAGTTTTGTGGGTACCTGGGGAAAAAATTCTGCTCAGGATTTGGGGAATTTCTACCCTCCTGGGGGAAGTGAGGAGGGAAGTCCCCTTGGGCTGGAGGAGTCCACACATAACCCAGGATGGGTCTGTTCCCCTTGTAACAGGGGCGTACATAGTCAGGGGAGTGAGGGATCCCGTTTGTGAGACTACCTCCTTGGCTCCCTGTCTGTGACTGGGCCGAGGGCCTTCTGGGCTTGGGATTGCTCTGATTTTGTAAAGGCAAGTTTTTAGGCCCCCCATCTCTAAGTCTAAAATGGGGGCAACCTTCACCTCTTCCTCTTTAGCAGCAGCAGGGGTGTTGGTTGGTTTGGGGCTTTTAGGATTTTTCTTGTTTTCTGTGGGCTTTTGCACCTCATAGATTCAGGTGGCCTGTTCAATGACCCAGTCTAGTGATCTTTTCTCGTGAAATTCTCTCACTAGCTGGGTCATGATGTACTTTGGTAGAGCATGGCAAAAAGTATTAACACATATTTTGCTGTCTGTGCACACCCTTCTGGTGGTGTGTGCAAAGGCACGCTTTAATTGCTGCACAAATTCTTGTGGGGCCTGATCCTCCCCACATTGCTAGTTGTAGGCTGCCTTGCGAGCCTCTTGCGGATTTCTATGAACAGAAAAATGCTTCAAGACGGCCGCCCTATATGTGGACCATCTTGAATGATTTTTGTCCTCCAGCCCCGCAAAGAAACTGGAGTATTCTGGTGAGAAGGTCCATTTCACATACTGAATACAGCTACTGCTGTCTTTCAAATGGAAAGTTTCCATCATCTGCTCAAAGAGCTCTAAGCGCTCCCAAACCGAATACTTGGCGTTCTTATGATAAGGCGTGATGACACTCTTTATTGCCTTGATTTGTTTTAAGGGGTCCTTAAGCAATGCCCTTTTTTGCCTTATTGGCCTTCTTGGTTTGGGTCACCCTGGTCCAATCATCCTCTGACTCAGAGGAACTGCTCCCAGAGGTGCCCGTCTGGTCTTCTAGGCTCTCCCGGATTCTGCGAGCCTGGGAATGGCTCACAGAATGTGGGGACCTAGTCTCCTGTGTCCTGGGGTGCTCAGAGTCTTCTGATTCCTCCTTGCTCCCAGGATTTGATGGGTACCCCCCACTGTCCTAGCTGGGCAGAGGTTTTCAGGATGCCCTTAGTGGGCCTACCCTCATGGAGTTCCCCACTAAACTTCACAGTACTTGGGTACCCATACCCAGATGCCCGCCCATCCATTCCTGGGAGGTACTAGTCTATGAGCCCCATACTTATGACTGGATAGTAATCTGCCATCCCCGTGGCACTGGGCACATGTGCGCCAGTGGACATGGGGGTGTCAGAGTCCAGGGACTGGGAGAGATGAAGGCCTCTGGCACTAGGGTTCCTGAGGTTCTGCTCAGGTGTTTCCCTTTCCCAGCGAACCTCATCTCTATCAGCCCCTGCTCCCTGTTGCCATGCAAGAACCTGAGCTTTCTGTTCCTCAATCAAGGCCTTACTAGTCTCTATCAGTCTCTCTTGCATGGCTACCTGCCTGTGGAGCCTACCATTGTTCTGACAGAGAGCCTCATTTTCTCTCTGTGCTTCCTGGTTGGTCTTTGAGTACTGGGCCCGTCTTTGTTGCAGGAGGGTTACCTCCTGAGTCCTGTCCCTACTGGCCTGCTCCTTTCTTGCCAGAGCATCTTCCACCCTCCCGAAGTGCTCTAACAACCTATCATGCTCTTTTTGGAGGTCACCCAGTCCCTGGAGGGCCTGGTGATTTTCTTCCAGTTTCCCGTTTAAGTGACAGACTTCCTGGCCTAAGGGGTCCCTTTCCTGAGCAAGAGCCTGCCTCTGTGCTGCCAGGTCGTCCCTCTGTCTTTGAAGGGCACCAGCTTTCTGGCGCTCTTCATCAAACTCTGACCGGGTGTCCAGGTCTTTCAGAATTAATTTGTTGCTCTCTGTCTTCTCTCTATCTAGGTGGCTTTGCAGGGTGACTATCTGATTGCACATGCCCTGTGAAAATCCAGTTGTTGCTCCAGATGTTTCTGGCTCTGCAGTAGGGAGTCCACACTTTCTTGGTACTCCTTCTGCAAGGCCAGAATTCTGGTATCCTGATCTGCCTTTTCCTGTTGCAGGATATCCATATCCCCTTTTATTTTAACTATATACTGACTGCTTTCATTTTCTGACTCCTGGCTCCTCTGCAGCCTCTGCTGAGAAGAGTCCAAATCAGATTGGCCCTTTTCTAATGCCATCAGTTGCCTACTTTCCAGATCTTGGCCTTCAGCATATTCATCCTGTATGGCTCCCATCTATAAATATAGATATGCCGCTATCTTGGCAATCTTATTTTGCTCATCCTTGGCCTTAAGGGCCATATATAGTTCACTCAGGGCCACAAGTAAGGGACTGTGATCTCTCCAGCTATCTAACCCTGTTGCAGTGATCTGTTGTGTGATTGCCTGCAACCACACATTCTGATCCTGCTCAGTCCATTCACCTCTCACAAATAACTTATGTAAAAGGTGTTCTCTAGCCATCTGTAACGCTCACCTGATTCCCGCAGAGGCGCCGGTCTTGACTGGGTGAATGCCGTATTTTCAAAGGTGATGTGTAACACACGGTTGGCTCTTTTGGCTGGACCTCTGTGCACTGTATGTCTGACTCGAAGAGTAAGATGTCTTAGGTAAGTGAACGCCGAGCTCTCCATCTGCCTCGGGGCAGGGTGCCGTAACCAGTTTCTTCACTGGATAAGGGTGCAGGCCTCTTGACCTCAGAGGACTGCTGTCCGTCGTTAACTGCACGAACGGTAAGTTCTGGGCACTTCAAATGTCTTAAAAGTCTTTTGTAATGCTATCTCTTGTTTTGCAGGGTTCCGGCGATGGCGGATGGCGGGCTGATGAGAGTTGAGGATCGAACCCGCGTGAGGAATAGAAGCGTCTGGAAGCACGTAAGTAAGCGCTTGTAGCCTGCTTCACGATGCGCACTAACTGTCCCTTTTATCTTGCAGGTACAAGTTCGGAGCTTTAGAGAAGCTGAAGGGTGCTGGAATACCCACTGGATTCGGCGTGGGAAGGAGTAATGGCACGTGAGTAATAAAGTTGCCCAATGTCTTTAAACGCACCTTCTTTTGTCTTTCAGATGCGGGATGCAGCGCCGAAGGCCTCCGGAGCGTGCGAAGAGCTGGTAAGCTTTTGTCTTTCAGATGCCGGAATGCAGTGTGAAGACCTCCGGAGCATGCGAAGAGTAGGTAAGCCTTTGTCTTTCAGATGCCGGAATGCAGCGCGAGGCGTTGGTGACAGCCGATGGACCAGGTAAGAGATGCGCTGCCACTGAAGACCGTAGTGCTAACCTGTTCTTTCTTTGTCTTTACAGGTGCTGCTGAAGACTGGATTCCAGGATGGTAAGCCTTTGTTCCCTTAGGCCCAGGATCAGAAGCAGAAGACACGATGAGCGTTCTGCTGCAGAGAATGCAGAATAACGCAAAGCAAGATTCATCCATCGGGTGTGGTTTAAATAGCCTCCTGTAGTGCTTAGGTGTCTCCTTCCACAGCCACGCCTAGGTAAGAAAAGAGTTCCTGCTTTCCAGAAGAGTTCCAGTGTTCTGAACCTAGGGAGTGGCTCCTGCCCCACCCAACAGGAAAAGTAGTCCCAAACAGAAGAGGATCAGGGGTTCAACTGGCAGGTAAGTAAGCAGCATGGTCTGCTGCAGGTAAGTCCACCCAAGCATTATGAGCCCGGCGCTTCCAGCGCTGGGACTGGGCATCTTTATGAGCCTGGTGCCACTGGCGCCAGGACAGGGTCTAAAAGGTCCCAATTGGGACTGGCTGCGGAACCGGGGTTATGGGTCTGCTTCCAAGGGAGTCGGGCAAGTCCTGATCTTTTGGAAGCAGAGATCATGACAGCACCCCCCCTCAAGGCCCCTCCCAAACCGGGCTTCTCCGGGGGTTTGGGCTTGTTAGGAAATGTTTGATGAAATCTTTTGAATAGACGAGGAGCGTGGACATATTCTGCAGGTTCCCAGGATCTTTCTTGGGGACCGTAGCCTTTCCAGTCAATCAGGTAAAATAGTTTAGATTTGGAGATCTTGGAATCCAGGATGCTTTTGACTTCAAACTCGAGTTCTCCATCAACTAGAATAGGTTTTGGAGATGTAGTTAGTCGGGTTTGAGGTTGCACGGGTTTTAATAGAGAGACGTGGAAGACCGGATGTATCTTCATGTGAGGGGGCAAGTCCAACTTGACCGCTACTGGATTTACTATGGTAGTGATGGAATAGGGACCAAGGTATCTTGGGTTGAATGTGCGTGGTCCTTTTAGAGGTAGATATTTGGTGGATAACCAGACTTGATCTCCTACTTGATATTGGGGGGCTTCCTTCCGATGTTGGTCTGCTCCTTTCTTGTATTGTTCTTTAGCCCTTTAAAGGTGAGAAACGGCTTCCTTAAAGGCTTGGGTGATTGTAGAATGCAGGTGGTCTACTGCTGGTGTTCCAAGATCTTGGAGTGGATCCAACTCCGAGGTTCGAGGGTGACTACCGTATAAAAGAAAAAACGGGGTCTTCCCAGTTACCGAGTGGACAGAGTTATTGTAGGCATATTCGGCTATCCAAAGGATATCTTTCCAAGTTTTTTCAGTTTGTTGTAGCATGCAGCGCAAATACTGTTCCAGAGTTTGATTGGTCCTCTCGGTTTGTCCGTCGGTTTGAGGGTGGTGGCTGGTCGAAAGTCTCACATCAATTTGAGCCGACCGACAGCAACTTCGCCAAAAATGAGAAATAAATTGACTACCTCGATCCGAAATTAGAACTGAAGGAAAACCGTGCAGTCGGACGATGTTTTCGAGAAATTCTCGGGCCAGAGTTGCTGCTGTTGGTAAGCCTTTGAGTGGAATGAAATGCGCCATCTTGGAGAATAGGTCCACGATTACTAGGGTCGTATTGTATCCGGAGCATGGAGGTAGATCGGTGATGAAGTCCATAGAAAGCGTATGCCAAGGGCGAGGCGGGATGTCAATAGGGCGTAAGAGGCCGGCTGGTTTTTCCTTTTGACTCTTGTTTTGGGCGCATACTCCACAGGACATTATAAAGTCTCTGATATCTTTTTTCCAAGACGGCCACCAGAAGTAGCGCTTGATCTTTTCCGAGGTCTTGGTCATACCGGGATGTCCTTCCATTAAAGAATCGTGATAACAAGAGATTACCTTTTTCTTTAAATCTGTGCTGGGCAGGTATAACCGTTCTTGGAAATATAATAGGTTGTCCTTCACCGTAAAGTCCTTTCCCTGCAGATGCCAATTCTGTATGTCTGCTGGAGTTACCAGTAGCCTGGCTTTATCCTTCACTTCCTCTATGGATTGTGTGGCGATTACACCTAGAATTCTTTGTTCGGGAATGATAGGTACAGGTTTAGGATTGATCAAATGTTCTTCCACTCCCATCCGAGAAAGGGCATCAGCTTTACCGTTTTTTGTACCAGGTCGATAGGTAATTATGAAGTCAAACTCGGCAAAGAATAGTGCCCAACGGAGTTGCCTAGAGGATTGAGCTTTTGCGGTTTTCAAATATTGCAGGTTTCGGTGATCTGTAATCACAGTAACGGTGTGTCGGGCCCCCAGAAGATAATGCCTCCAAGCCTTAAAGGCGGACTTGATAGCTAGAAGTTCCTTATCAGTAATAGTGTAATTGATTTCAAGAGGCGAGAATTTGCGGGACCAAAATGCCACGGGATGCAACTGATTGGTTACTGGGTCCTTTTGTGATAGAACTGCCCCCATGGCAAGGCTCGAAGCATCAGTTTCAACGATGTAGGGGAGTTCTGGGCAAGGATGTTTTAAGATCGGTGCAGAGATAAATCTAGTCTTCAAATTCTGGAAAGCTTGTTCCGCCTCGGTAGACCATTCAAAACGTTTGTTTTTCTTTAACAAGGCGGTGATGGGCTGGACTATTCGAGAGAATTCGGGGATAAACCTGCGGTAAAAGTTAGCGAAGCCTAACATGCTTTGAACACCTTTTACGGAGGATGGCGATGGCCATTTGAGAATTGCATCGACCTTCTTTGAATCCATACGCACTCCGCTAGGTGATAATATGAATCCCAAGAATTCAACTTCAGTCACGTTGAAAACACATTTTTCCAACTTAGCAAAAAGTTTGTGTTGACGCAATCTCTCGAGGACCATTTTCACGTGTTTCCGATGTTCAGATTCCGATGAAGAATAAACGAGGATGTCGTCAATGTAAACAACAACACACACATCTATGAGCTCTCTGAGGACATCGTTCATAAAATATTGAAAGGCGGCCGGGGCATTGCAAAGTCCGAAGGGCATGACCTGATATTCAAATAGCCCATACTTGGTGCGGAAGGCCGTCTTCCATTCATCGCCCTCTTTTACTCGTACCAAGTGGTAGGCTCCTCTAAGATCCAGCTTTGTATATATGCATGCTTTTCTGACTTGGTCCAGGAGTTCAGGGATCAAAGGTAACGGATATCTATTCTTAACGGTGATCTGATTCAGGGCGCGATAATCTATACAAGTTCTAAGGTCCCCTTCTTTTTTTGGAACGAAGAACAAAGCTGAGGAAGCAGGGGACTTGGAAGGACGAATAAACCCATTTGCTAGGTATTGATCCAGGTATTGTCGGAGGTGACGATTCTCAGGCTCGGTGAGGGCATAAATTCTACTACAAGGAGGAGTAGATCCAGGTATCAGGTCTATCTGGCAGTCATAAGACCTATGAGGAGGTAGAGAGTTAGCCTGATCCTTCCGGAAAACATCTTGGAATTCTAGGTATTCAGGAGGTAACTGGGGAGCCTCCGAGGAAATTGCTGCCAGTGCAACACCAGGTCGAGGGTGACAAGTAGAGACACATTCTGGAAACTGAACCGTTCTTGCTCGCCAATCGATCTGAGGATTGTGCTTCTCTAACCAAGGAATTCCTAGAATAATCTGGAACTGAGGGGCCCTGATCACATCGAACACGATCTTCTCATGGTGTCCATCTTGACTTACTAGCGTCACTTCTTGGGTGGTATGCGTTACTGGTCCGGAGGCTATCTCCGTACCATCCACCATAGTAATGACGTCCTTTACAGCCTTTGGACAAAGAGTCAGATTCATCCTCAAAACCATTTCATGATCCACATAATTGCCGATGGCACTGCTGTCGACGTAAGCTTCAATCGCATGTAATCGATCCGGATGTTCAGGGCTAATGAGGACCATAGGTATCACGAAATGCGAGGTCACGGAACTGGTTTTAACGCTCGGCAAGAGGACCTCTATTCTTGTCGGGCGAGGTCGTTTCCCTGCTCAGAGTTTGTGACCCTGGTAACTGCAGCTCCTACTGCCTTCTTGGCTGGTTTCACCGGACAATCTCGAAGAAAGTGCCCCAAGTTTCCGCAATAGAGGCATAATTGCAGCTGTTTTCTCCTTTCCCGCTCCTTTTGTGTTAGTGGTCCTTTCAGGCCCCCTATTTGCATGGGTTCCCCGGAGTCTACTCCTTTGGTAGGAGTTGGTGGTTTGGAAAATACTCGAGCATCAAACTTGGAACGATCGGCCTTCCTGTTCTGCAGTCTGTGGTCAATTTGAACGACTAAGTCAATATAGTCCGAACAGTCTTGCGGGGGATTCACTACTTGGGCTAACACATCTTTGAGCTCTCCACGTAGACCTCTATAAAACAGCGTAATCCTTTTGTCCTCAGGCCATCGAGTTTCCACTATCAGTCTGTTGAAAGACGCAATATAAGCCAAAAAGTCTTGATTACCCTGTCGCAATGAAAGGAGCTCATTGTCCAAGGCCTGCCCCTGTGAATGTCTTGCAAACAGTTTTTCCATACTGAGCTGAAAAGCTTGAAAATCATGGAGAACCGGATCATCTTGATTAACTAGAGGGATCGACCAGTCTGCCGCATTGCCACTAAGGTACGAAAGCACGAAAGCTACCTTAGCTTGATCAGTTGGAAAGGCTGCTGGCCGGCATAAGAAGTGCAACCGGCACTGATTAATAAATACTGCAAACCTCTTTGGGTCACCAGAAAATCGTTCGGGCGGAGCCAGAGGTACATTCCCAGGTAGGTTGATCTGCACTGGGTTCGTAGAAGATGTTGAAGGAAGATTTGCCCCTGATGCGGGTAACAGAGTTTGTCCGGCTTGTGACTGTAGCAATTGTCTAGCGAGATCGTCTTTTCGCTCCTTGGAAATAATCAGTTCCCTTCTTAGAGCATTCGTTTCCTGACGGGCTGCATGCACTTCTGCTCTTAGTTCCCCAAGTAACTGGGCTAGCTGGTCGGTATCCAAGGTTTCCATAGCGCCTGGGTGGGAGATTTGCGGTAGGCTTTGCGTTCTGTAACGCTCACCTGATTCCCGCAGAGGCGCCGGTCTTGACTGGGTGAATGCCGTATTTTCAAAGGTGATGTGTAACACACGGTTGGCTCTTTGGGCTGGACCTCTGTGCACTGTATGTCTGACTCGAAGAGTAAGATGTCTTAGTTAAGTGAACGCCGAGCTCTCCATCTGCCTCGGGGCAGGGTGCCGTAACCAGTTTCTTCACTGGATAAGGGTGCAGGCCTCTTGACCTCAGAGGACTGCTGTCCGTCGTTAACTGCACGAACGGTAAGTTCTGGGCACTTCAAATGTCTTAAAAGTCTTTTGTAATGCTATCTCTTGTTTTGCAGGGTTCCGGCGATGGCGGATGGCGGGCTGATGAGAGTTGAGGATCGAACCCGCGTGAGTAATAGAAGCGCCTGGAAGCACGTAAGTAAGCGCTTGTAGCCTGCTTCACGATGTGCACTAACTGTCCCTTTTATCTTGCAGGTACAAGTTCGGAGCTTTAGAGAAGCTGAAGGGTGCTGGAATACCCACTGGATTCGGCGTGGGAAGGAGTAATGGCACGTGAGTAATAAAGTTGCCCAATGTCTTTAAACGCACCTTCTTTTGTCTTTCAGATGCGGGATGCAGCGCCGAAGGCCTCCGGAGCGTGCGAAGAGCTGGTAAGCTTTTGTCTTTCAGATGCCGGAATGCAGTGTGAAGACCTCCGGAGCATGCGAAGAGTAGGTAAGCCTTTGTCTTTCAGACGCCGGAATGCAGCGCGAGGCGTTGGTGACAGCCGATGGACCAGGTAAGAGATGCGCTGCCACTGAAGACCGTAGTGCTAACCTGTTCTTTCTTTGTCTTTACAGGTGCTGCTGAAGACTGGATTCCAGGATGGTAAGCCTTTGTTCCCTTAGGCCCAGGATCAGAAGCAGAAGACACGATGAGCGTTCTGCTGCAGAGAATGCAGAATAACGCAAAGCAAGATTGCTCCATCGGGTGTGGTTTAAATAGCCTCCTGTAGTGCTTAGGTGTCTCCTTCCACAGCCACGCCTAGGTAAGAAAAGAGTTCCTGCTTTCCAGAAGAGTTCCAGTGTTCTGAACCTAGGGAGTGGCTCCTGCCCCACCCAACAGGAAAAGTAGTCCCAAACAGAAGAGGATCAGGGGTTCAACTGGCAGGTAAGTAAGCAGCATGGTCTGCTGCAGGTAAGTCCACCCAAGCATTATGAGCCCGGCGCTTCCAGCGCTGGGACTGGGCATCTTTATGAGCCTGGTGCCACTGGCGCCAGGACAGGGTCCAAAAGGTCCCAATTGGGACTGGCTGGCACTCGGAACCGGGGTTATGGGTCTGCTTCCAAGGGAGTCGGGCAAGTCCTGATCTTTTGGAAGCAGAGATCATGACAGCATCTTAATGTCTACCAATGTCACCATTATGGAAATATTGATTTCCTTCCTGAGTTACAGAAGTTTATTTTATTTTTGCAAAACAGACTGTTTTCTTAGAGCGTTCCCTTTTGAGCGGTGCTTTTACAGTGTAACAAAGCATGGTAGCCCAACAGGATTTATGTATCCTGTCGGTTAGCACACTGTA
Source organism: Ambystoma mexicanum (assembly GCF_040938575.1). Lineage (NCBI taxonomy): Eukaryota > Metazoa > Chordata > Amphibia > Caudata > Ambystomatidae > Ambystoma > Ambystoma mexicanum. The sequence goes on from NC_090922.1 coordinate 363,775,867, forward strand.
TTAAGCTGCACAAGTGGTAGATCTGATCCAGAAATCCCACGCACAAGCCCCCAATCTTTATGTGGTTTCAACCCAGCACTCCACCTAAGTCAATGCCTAGTATGGGATGCCCAATGGAAACCCTTATTTATATATTTTTATGTCAAAAGTTCTTTTATTTCTGGATGATGTACCCTTATATAACGCCCCTCTCTTTGAATCCCCCCGGCCTCACTGAGCCAAGAAGTAGGTTTGTTTTTAAAATTAAAAGATTTATTTGGAGAATTGAACAAGATATATATCACACTTTTATGAATATGAACAATATCTAAATATCACCCTTATGAATATTTCTACAATGATCAGCAATGGGTAATATTACAATATAATCAATCTCTTTAATCAATTAGGAGTAGGAATAGGAAGAATAATGTAGCACAGAATAACTTTGTATGGGTTCAAGGAAATGCAATGATAGGAAAGAATGCAACACAGAAATAAAACTTGATATAAATTCAATGAAAGACAATGTGATCACTCTTTCCCCCTGATACTTCTCACTCCCCCCAATATGCAATATGAAGAGATGGAATGAGGGCACATAGGTTTCAGGAATAACACTCAACAATTGCAGTTTCAATCCTGATTCCCCCAGCAAGCTTAGAAAGAACAGTAATGATTTTAAACAGGTCAATTGCTTTTAATTGTGGTTTGAAATGAATGGGACAATGTTAAAAATGATTTTAATTCACTAAATAGGATTCAGATCAAGGGAGAGTTGCTTTGGATTGCTTCAGGTAGACACTAACAATGATTGTTGAATGAATGGCAGATGGAAAACGAAATTCAGAATTTGAAAGCAAGAAATAGCTGTTTTTACATGTGGTGAAATTGAGCCAAATGCGAAATCGCTGCAAACTTTTCAGCGCACGAAAAAGGCAATTACAGCAAAACTCTAAAGAATAGGAATGTGGTTCTTAGTTTGAAAGCTGAGGATGTTGAAGATTTGGAACAAAGATTTCTTAACACTAGGGAGTCTATGGAGCCGCAAACTACATGACAGCACAGCTACGGATCCAGAGGCACCTCCGGATGGTTTCTATCTGCCTGAGACGATTGCCTTTCTCCAGAAAATATATATTAGTGCCAAGACGATTATCAGTACAATTATCACAGGTTTATGTGGATGAGAGAAGGAGTCAGTATAGACAAAAGAGATTCAATATTACAGTCTGGATATGTTGGAATGAGTTGGATTGGGTTACTTAATACTAAGAGGTTGGTTATGGACAATTCTACGCTAAATACTCACAACTATGGTTTGGAATGGGCACGTCAAAGATCTGGTCAAAGGTTTGGCTTGGACTTCACTCGCCCCCGGACAGGATTCAGGGCACCTGGACTCTGCTCTCAGCAAGGCACTCTGGTCTGCACGGCCTCTTGGACTGGATCTGACGGGTTCTGGGTTACACCTCTGCTGGACTGATCTGGATCTTGGGTTCTAGCAAGAGTTCTTGGCCAGAAGCAGCCAACACAGTACAGCCAGGCTGTTGAATTGGTAAAGCCCCGTGGAAGTTTAGGGGCTAAAATAAGGTTGCAAGATTTTAAAGGCCCACTGAAAAGGGTTCATCTTTTGGGTTGGGCCTTTGCTTCAGGGTTCTGGAGTCTGGATATGGAGTCTGGAGATGGTTTCTACCTGCTGAGCGCTTCACCGGTAGATCAGTCATGAGTGAATGTGTGTGTGTTTTGGGTCCTCAACAGTCCCCATTTATCCATTTTCCAAAGGGGTGGGGAGGCTGATTGTACTATGCCCAACCGTCTAAGAATCTGATAGGCCAGAGAATTCCCCCTCTCCTGATTTGAGAAAGGAACAGTGTGTCATCATGTGTCATCATGTGTCAGAGTGACACTGTGTTTAGGGTCCAGAGGAAATCCCTCCCCTTTGCTTTTGCCAAGAAAATCTATTTTTCCCATAAAACATATTTCCAATATGCACAACTTGTTAATAATACATATTTACATGACAGATTAACCAAGGTACGTTTCTGTCCAAGCCTCATCTTCCTACCAGTTTGGTTCACAAATGACTGTTTTTTGCGCTTTTGGGCAGTTACTCAGTGTGAGTTCTGTACCAATTTTTACACATGCATGCACATACCCTCTGGGCATATTCCTGCAATTTTTCATGTTCCTAACATAATCACAATAGCTAGAATATGAACAATTTTGCGGTTCAGTCTCTGAATATCGCACAGATTCCAGATTCGTTTTAAACTGTGAGCAAACTTTTCATTTTAATAACCTATAAATTCCATATTTTTACCAGTTCAGCACAATTAGCTATAAGTCTTTTTCTCAAATATGCAGTTACTTCAGTTTCAAATCCACATTTTCAGTCTGGCCCACCTCCAAGGCTTGGCTGAGCCTGAGAGTAACATGAGCTTGTTCCTGCCTGGGCTGGTTTCTGTCACACCCAAATTAGCATTTTCTTTCAGTTCAAGAAACCCATTGTCTCTTTCCCAGAGCAGCAGAGGAAGTCTCCTCCTCTTCTCCTTAGCATCCCCCTGAGATATACTCTTGTTTTGGTGGGAAGGAAGAGGGTGGTGTGTTCTCAGTGGAAAAAACCTCTTTGAAGTTTTAGCTAAATCAGGTTACCTTATGGTCAATTGTGACATTGTTCCTTGTGAAAAATTGCAGTTACAAATTTAAAATAAACAACATATCTTCAATTCCAGTCTTTTTCAACATGAACATCAATGTTTGGCACCCTATATTGCATTTGATGGAAGTCCCTTCTTTCCCCACGATTTTGAGACACAAGTTTAACCTGACAGATTTAGAGATCGACAGCTTCTGACAGAGGCAAGTTGCGGTATTGTGCCTATTTCCACATATTTTCTCAAGCAAGCATCTTTACATGTGGATTTCCTTCTGATAATGTACTTCTGCTGACATTATATTTACGTGGATTCCTGAAGCAAAATGATGTTTACCATCCAACAAGGAGGTTGGATCTTTTGTATGGTTTGTGAACCATGAATTCTGCAAATTTGACAACCAAGAAAAATGGATTTCCAAACAGCTCTATGTTTCTTTTGCAATCAGCATTGCTTTTTCAAGTAGTTTCAGGCTGCTCTGTGAGTAGCCCAATTGTGGATTTTTGCAGTGGTCTCCTGTGTTACCAATGACATAGGCAAAGTGAATGGCGACTTATTTTTCAGATTTTTCCTGCGCACTTCTGGGTGATTTTAGCAAGCATAATGCTTTCCAGCAGCCATTCTGATGTTCCTGATGCAAGCAGTTCACAGTAATGTTGCAGGGCCTGGATTAGTGGGTTGAAACATCCCACAGTACCAAGCATGTTTGCCAAGAGATTTGTAATACTTGACTGTAAAACTTCGTCTTTCTCGTGCACCTTTTGAAGTAGCTGCATAGAAGACATGTTTAAAAATTGGAACCTGTTTTAAATGTGTGTGCAAAACAAGGTGTGTACCTTTACTATTTTGTATTTACCACAGAGTATTCCAGGTAAAGAGGCCAAGCAAAGTGTTTGGACTGTTTTCTTGAGTTATTTAGGAGGACAGAACGTGTGTTGCCTAGTTTTTAGCAATCACGGAATGAATCTACCACTGGGTATATATTACTACAATCTCAAAGCACAACTTTTTTACAAATAGTAAAGAAAATAAGAGATACAAGCAATACATAAAAGGTAATTTACTGCTTTGTAAAGTGAGTCACTAGAAAAGGTCAGTGCGGAAACACAGTAACATAAAACTCTTCTGAATGGCTATTTACATTCAAGAGAGAATCATTCAACACATTGTGAGGAAAAATTGAGGATAATTAACATGTGAAGACAAATTGAAAACAATTGACATGTACAATCAACATGGTGTGAGATAATTCAAGTCCAATATCTCTAAATGAGTCGCGCTTCAACGTTTGTCCGCAAAAAAAGGGGGGAAGGAAACAGTTATAGATGCATGTGTAATCTTACTAATTATTTAAGTGCATCATAAGTTCCCATATTTGGTGCTGGAAAAACGTTTAGTTAAGAGTTCTTTCATAAAGAGGTCCATAAGTAATGCAGGGTCTTTTGATACAAGATATCTGATCATTAGCCAATGTGATCAGAAGTTGGTTGATAGCAAAGAGTTTCAAATTGGCTATAGTACAGTTATATCACTGTTCCCTGTAGTTGTCATGTTTCTGCGGTAATGGGTTGAGGTGGAGTCCGCCTTCATCAGGGCTGAGAATCAGGGACCCTGTAGGGGTGACATAAGTGTTGTTGAGATTGGATATAATACAGGGGAGTCCCCATTAGTGGGACTAGGTTTACAGTTAGTTTTGTTCTCATGGCAACCGGATTACAAACTTACTTGCCGGTACGCACTTGCTCAAGCGCATTGGTGTGGTCACATTTCGTGGAGAGGAGGAGACCGTCTTTTTCGCTGGAACCATGAGTATAGGTACCTGGCCCAGGTTTGCGAGCTTCCCAAAAATGCCAGAATGTTCGCGATTGGTCTCGAGGCTGTTTGAAGTAAACAGGTGGTGCTGTTAGATCATTTTAGATCCAAACAGTCAGCAATTTATTTGTTGTTCTAAGGGTTACAGGTTAAGTCATGCAGAGAATCTGCTGCTTAGTTTTTGCTGTGAGCGGTAAAACGAAGTATGATGCGTTTGTTAACATATCTTTTTTATTTTATATTGTTGTTTTTAAAAAAATGGTAGTTTTGTGAACAAGCTGGGTACCATGTAGCATCCCAGTGTTTTAAAGTGCATCTTCTAACCCCAGAGTGGTTAGATGTTATGTGGCCCTATAGAGAAATTCTGATTGTGGTGTGCAAAGATTTGTGCCGGTGGTACTTGCCGCCATGGTGCCGGTGGATTCAGATGGCGGCTAGAATAAGGAACGTGACGTCCCGTGTGCCAGCGTTAGTAAAATGATTCGGCATGTTGGTGTTAGAAAAGCCCTTCCCGCAACTAAGGTTAGCAAGGTGATACAATGTGCCTAAAATCGTTTTGTACGCAGCATGCATTTATGTGATTAGCTCGGAGTCAGAGAGACACATAGACACGTAAGAATCAGCGGTCTCAGGCTCACCTTGTTTTTTCAGCGCTGAATCATGCTGCGCTACTGCCTTGGTCTACGAGGTCTCTGCCGCGAATGAGTCAGCGAGACAAGTCCTCCCAGGAATGCGGAATGGGGAATACGACCGCAAGGAGAACGAACTGGTCGTTGCTACGGACGCCCACGCGTGCGCACTGCGAACTTTGTCATTATTGACAAAACAAGTGTTTTCACAGTGCGCATGCTCTCTTACTTCCTAGCGGTTTATAGTCATAATGTCGACAACAAAAATGTCGACAGTCAAAAAGTCGAAAAAAAAATGTCGAAAAAAAAATGTCGACTTTTTTTTTCAATGCATTTTTTTTCGAAATGGGGGGGTTCCCCCCCAGCCCCCCTTTTTTTTAATTTTATTTTATTTTTCCCTTTTTTTTTACTCCCGAACCCCTAAAATAAATATATAATTAAAATAAAAGAAAGTCGACATTTTTTTTTTCGACATTATTTTGTCGACATTTTTGTCTGTCGACATTTATTTTTCGACATTATGACTCCCCACCCTTCCTAGCGTGATTATGAAAGTGTATTTTGATACATATAGTGGATGTTGCTTGCAGTTGCTAGACACTATAATGTTAACTAAAAACTGTAAAATTACAGTTTAGTACGGATGTTGGAAGTAATTTATAGTCGATAGACACGATAGTTGTGGGTCAGAAGGAAAGAATTCTGCACCAATGCATATTTGCCAGTTTGAATTGTGTTGAAAAATAGTTGGTTGGACAGAATCAAAAAGGGGCGTTTGTACGTTAATTTCTATACAACAGTGTTTGCTTACTTCAAACTGTTGATTATTCATGCGTGTGTGGGGCATGTCGTCATGGAACTCATATGTCATGTTAGAAAATTAGTTAGGAAATTGGATCACTGATGTTTGTGACCGGAGTACCATATACACATTGCTCATGACATATTGCAAAAGTGCATATGTGTATAAGGAAAAGGAGAGAGTATTTGGCCAGTATTCTGAGTCGTTAAGTAATGGGATGGAAAATTTTTGTTTAGGCCGTGGTGATAAGTGTCCATCCTGTGGATCCATCGTGCTTCCTTTTTGTTGAGACTATGGTGGATATCAGGTCCTCCCTTAACTTTTTCAATCACCCACGATAGGATGTTGTTGGGAGTATGGTTAAAGTTCAAAAAGTGTTCAACCAATGGTGCCGTTATATTTTTGCACCTGATTTTTGATCTGTGTTTTGATATTCTTGTATTGATGGCTCGAGATGTTTGGCCAATGTACCGCAGGCCACATGGGCATTCTATGCAGTAAACTACATTTTGGCTTTTGCAGTTAGTCAAATCTCTGAGTGTCCAGGTACATGTACCAATTTGAAAGGAGTTCATTTTTTGGTAAATTTGCAGGCAACACAATTACCACATGGGTGTGTCCTTGCAGTGGGCGAAGGGTGCGAGTGGTATTTGAAGTAGGTTGAAACAGTGAATGTACGAGGTGCTCTTTAAGGTTTTTTCCTCGTTTATATGCAAATCTTGGAGCAAGGTCCCCGGGCATGTTCATGCGGGCGATGTGCCAATGTTTGTTGATGATCTGTTTGATTATTGAAGTATGTGCTCCAAAAGTGACTACACATGTTAGTTGTTTTTCCTCAGGGTCTGTATTGTCTTGTTGTAGTTGGAGAATATTTTCACGGTTGCAGTTCCGGGCTCTCTTATTGGCTAAATCTAGCTGTTTCTTAGGATAACCCCTTGTTATTAGACGTGCGGTGAGGCTCTGGGCATGGTTCTTGTAGTCATCTAAAGAGGAGCAGTTCCGGCGAATTCTTAGGTACTGTCCATAAGGTAAGTTGTTTCTGGTGTGTGCCGGATGGTTACTGGTGTAATGAAGAAGAGTGTTGAGGCCAATTGTTTTTCGGTACAGATCACATGCTAGCTTTCCGTTTTTAGAGTGGATTGATAAGTCCAGAAATTTTATTTCATGGTTGCTTTGTTCAATCGTAAATTGGATATGTGAATTACAGGAATTTAGCCAGTTCCAGAAATTGGTAAGTTCGGTTGGGCTACCGGTCCATATGAAGATAACATCATCGATGTAGCGGCGCCAGTGGCTGATGTTAGTTTGCCAGTTATTGTGGTCAGAAAATACAAAGTCCTTCTCGAATTTAGCCATGAACAAGATTGCTAAACTTGGTGCAAAGGCAGCACCCATGGCCGTACCCTTTGTTTGCAGGTACATGGTGTTGTCAAAAGTAAAGAAGTTTCGTTGAAGTGCAATCGTTATAATTTCAACAATAAAGTTCACTGGAGTCCTGGTACCGGGAGGATTGAGGGTAAGCCATTCCCTGATACATTCAATAGCATCTTCTTGGGATGCTGGTATAAAGCGATTTGATGTCCATGCTAACCAGCATTTGTTCCAGAGGGTTAAATTCATTCTTCAAAGATGGTTATTGTATGAGTAGTATCTCGGAGGTAGATTGGAGTTTGGATGCTGATTGGTTGCAGGAAGGTGTCTACAAACTTGCATAATGGTTCGATGATTGAGCCGCATCCTGAAACTATGGGACGTCCTGGTGGGTTTATTGAGTCTTTGTGTGTTTTCGGTAGCGAATAGAAGCAGGGAGTCCTGCCAGCTGGTTTAATTAGGTATTCTTCTTCCTTTTGTGAAATCCACTCACGTTGTAATGCGAAATTTACCGCTTCCGAGATTTCTTGTGATATTTCTCGGGTAGGATCTTTTCTAAGCACTGAGTAGCTTTCTCGGTCATCAAGTAGTGCTAAAACCATGTTTTTATATTGGTCTATAGTCAAAATCACTATGCCTCCCCCTTTATCTGCTGGTTTGATGATGATATTATTGTTGGTCTGTAGTGATGTTAACGCTTGTTTCTGAGCTGGGGACATGTTGTGTTTAGTTTTCCTGGTTTTCTTTCGTAAACGATCAAGGTCTTCCAGCACGCATCTGTGTGTGCAACTCCATAACATAGAGTTGCTACTTCATTTTCAAAGAGGAGGTGGAATATGTATTCAACATTGTGTCTGAATCTGGGGTCTTCCAAATACATTCGTAAAGAGTGGTATTTGTGTGCATCTTTCATTATAATTTCCACCTTTTCCAGTTGGAAAGAATCGAGGAAAGGCTTTTGCTTCTACACTTTTTTCCCATATGCTGTTCGGCGATCCTTTGGCTTGCCTCATTTGACATGTTTCAAGTGCATCATCTATGGTGTCTTTGGAGTGCAGTTGGTGAATGGTATACTGGTCTAAATAATTGGAGGCTGTAGTAGGATCTAGAAGTTCAAATTGGCCAGTTGATGACGAATCCTGAATTATTTCTGTGGTTTCTCTCAGGTTTTCTTCAATGTTTATTTCTTTGTAGTATTCATTGTTCTCTTAAAGACATTGCAGAGCTTCTCTAACTTTGTTTAAATCTACTAGTTGCTGCCCAATTGTTTTGTCTTTTGTAGGTATACCATTCACTATTGGCCGTTACACTCCCAGAGTGTCTACATTTTTTTTAAGATCTAATGGCAAATAAACTACTTTGCCACAAATACCTTTCAGTAATTCAGAACGAGGAAACTTGCATGTTTTCGGTTGAAGGCGTATTATCACTTGAAATGGGTGCACTGTTTGGAATACAATGCGCACATATAAATTAAGCTGTTGGAGGGGTTTTTGTGCAGTGGGAATATTTCCAAGTTATTATTGATAGCCTGTTAGGCATTTGGTTATTGTCAAGTTTTCCATGTAGTATGTGCAAAGTATTGAGGGGTTAGTAATTGCATATTTGTTTTCTGCTACACGATAGAGAGCTAATTGGAACCATTGGGATTCCTCATTGTCTTCTATTTTGTACGTTATATCAACAGTTTTGGTGCTCTTTGTATAAAAAGGTCTGCGACAACACACACATACTTGATTTGGTGTTCAGCAGATGTTCTTTTAAACTTTGCTATTTCTTTTTTGTACGTGTGCAATAGAAGGTTGCTACTCTCTTCTAAAGTTAATGGATTTAGTAAGTGCTACTCACTTCCAAAATATTGCTTTGGCTATGGTCTATTTCTTCCAGCAGTTATGTGGTTGTCCCATGTAGGAGAATATGATTTAAATGTTCCAGTGCTAAAGCAAGACCTTTTGCATTGTACAGTCTCTGAACAAGATTTTGTATAGTAGAATGTTATGTTGCTAACATTTTGATGTGGTGGAAGGTGCTTTTGCAAGCAGGCCCGGATATGTAGGCTAATGTCCTGTGTATTTGTGCATTGGACAGGAGCCATTGGTTTGTAATATTTTAATTTTTGATTTGTCTTTGGCTTTCACATACTAATTGAGGAACTGCTGCAAAGATTTCAAGGATTGTTTTCGTACATTACACATTGTGGTGCAAGCCCATTTGTAGATGGGATGCATTGGTTTGGTGAAATGGAGAGTTGATTGCGAGTTTTTTGGGGATAATCTTGCAATCAGTGTTTCTTCTGCCATAATGGTATTGTCTACCATTTCATACCCTCGGCCAATGCTGTGTATAGCAATTGGGTTTGTTTGTTCTTGTTTGTATGCCTCTTCACTGGAACTAGGCTCTGTGCTGGTTGTGTTAATCTACTCACCTGTACAGACGTTTGCAAAGGTATCTATGTTGATTTTGCGCATGTTGCAAAGTATCTTTTGTAGTTTACTAATTAATTTTGTTAGTGGTCTCATTCTGTTAAAAATTAATGTAAATCATTTCCTTTTGAGGAGCATTGCACTGTCTATGAGAGCTTCCAGTATCAGTTTTCTGCAGTACGTTTTAGGGTGGAGCGTGATTTCTCCCCTGTTTTTATAAGGTTCTGAAAGATTCTATGGTGGAACTTTTTTGCAAAAAACATATTTGGAATACTCACTTGTGGCTATGTTAAAATTGGTAGATGTAGTGTTAGCAGTACTGGTAGTTGCATTCTTGATATATTTAGTTTTAGTTTTACATTTTGGAAGATAAGTCACACTTTCATTCCTGCTAGCTGGTTCCATTTTGCTCAGTGACTGTGTTAGCTGTTTTGTTTGTACTTTTTTTTACAAAGTCTGCTAGAGGTCGATGGCCATTTTGCATGGTTTGAGTTTTATCTGCTCTATTTCTGCATTGTTGTCTAGGCAGTATCTTTTTGGTAGGCTTGTCTTGTGTCTGTTTGAGAAAAAAGAAAAGTGTGGGTTTGGAAGATGTGCAATGTATTTGTATGTACTGTGCATGAGTGTCTGAATATGAGGGTGGGCATACATAGAGGAGTGTGATTGTGCAAAGGGCTTTTACTTTTGGTTGGTAAGGTTGTACTGGTATGTGTGTGTTCCTGTGGGAAATGTTTGCTTCAGTGTGTATGACAGTGTAATGTGCTTGAAGAAGGAATGACATTACAATGTTTTTTTTTATCAAACTAGTGGTTATTAACATACTGGTGTTCTGATGACAATAGAAACAGTGTACCTGGCAAGGTACAATAAGTAAGGGTGAAATGTGTGTTGTGGTGTTAGATAACATTGTCTAGGCTAAATACAACAACACTGCACTGTCTGAGTAACAGGCAGTACACTACAACAGTACTACAATTATTTGGTTGTATGTGAAGAGTAGGTTTCTTCTGGGTTTTTTCATCCAGCAGAGACATCACTGGCTTTTAGGAGGCGGTTCTTCACTGCAATTGAAAAAGAAGGAAGGTAATGGTACTGTAATAGCAGTGGGAGAACACATTTTCTTAGATTGTAGGAGGATTTGTTGGCAGGAAGAGTTACTGTGTGTGTCCAATTGAACAGCACTGCATATGGGTGAGGACCTGGGAGTATTAGCATTGTTGGTATGGGGGCCAGTGCTGCAGTGATAAGTGTGCCATATGGGGCTGCACTTTTGAAGTGTGTGAGATGTTTTTGCACTACTTGTTTTGGAAATGGATTAGTGGAAGTCATAGTAGAGTGAGAAAAAGGGCAGAAAGATGCAGAGATTGGAAAGGAGAATGTTACTGTGTGTGGAATTTTGTTAACTTTCTCACACATAGATGCTCGCTACATGAGTGCAGAAATTCTTTTCTTTTGTTGCATTTATTTATCCAAATTTATAGATAGCACTGTTTCCAATGTACACATGCATTTCTTTGCTTTCCTCCCAATGGTGCATTTTGTCAATTGCGCAATGCATGTACTTGCCATGCTTTTCTAAAATACAGGCAATTTCCCTTTTTTGTGGGCATTCTGGGCATTTCACAAAAGATGTGGTACTTGAATGTGCTCTGCAAATGTTCTCAATGTGTTTTTTCTATAAATCAAATCACGGGCACTGGTGCTGAAATTGAAATATGTGGTTTGCAGCTGTTATGCTAGAGGGCAGTACAAGAAAACTGTGAAAGCAAACAACATTGTAAGAAACTGTCAGTTGATGTGAGGAGATGGTACAAATGACAGTATGATTATTCAGTAGGTTATGCAGGGCAAGTGGCAGGCACCCTGTTCAGATGTAAGACATCTATGTACTTGCTATGATTTGGGAACATAGATGCAGTTTTCATTTTCTGTGTGCATTACAAAACATATGCGTGCCTGTAGTTTCTGTTGATGGATGTAGATGTAGATTAATCTGGAAGTAGAAATCTTGGAGAGTTTTACAGTACTTTTGGATGCAGATGCTTGGGAATCGTTGGAGACATGTGCTCTCAGTGTTGAACAGTATATCTGTAGTGTTGTACTGAGTTGATAGAGTTAGATGTAGAGATCTTTGATGTGATTGGTGGAAGGTTGTGGGACTGCTTACCAGTAGCCAATGAGAGAGTGCTGCAAAGTGTGAAGTGGAAAGGGAAGAAGTACTGCCCCTGTGTTACGGGATCCACGAACACTGCAGTAGATCACTGATCACACGTGCTACATCCGGGGCTTCTCAGCATGCCTGGCATGGAAATGGGACTTTGGGGATTAGCCAATCAGGTGTTAAGGGTGTGTTTTACAGGAAGGGAGTGTAATATTTGTTTTCAGTGCTGTGTTTGTTGTGTAGTGAAGATGTCTGTAGTTATTGGATGGATAGTGGGAGATTCCTTTGTATGTGATCTGGAGAGGTATGCAAAGGCAAGAGGTGTTTCTGCAGACCTTGGTTTTCCAGACCTGGAGGCTTTATGGTGCAGTGTGACTGGCCACAATTTGCAGGAACTGCTTGCTCTTTGCAGAAACATGGCTACTTTGGTAGTCCTGATGTTTGGGTGGTGCACTGTGGTGGAGAGCATTTGGGCAACATCAGTGCCCCAAGTTTCATTCCTGTATTTAGGTTGTTGGTAGAAGAACCAATGCTGCTTTTCCCTACTGCAGGTGCTTTTTTCCCTCAAATACTACCAAGAGCACAATGGACCAACCCCAATGTCTTTAATCTCCAGAAAAATGTTGGTAGGTGCCTTGTCAATAGAGACATGGGTATAGTTGTGTGACATGCTGAGATGTCTATTTTCTTCAACAACAACATTGACTCCCGTAGTGTGCACTATTTTTGATCGCAGACAGCGTTTCGCTGTCCATTCTTGGAAATGCTCGTTTTTTTCAGAATATAAGGGATGCTTTGCAGAGGTTGATCTAAGGTAGTAAGGTGGAAAGCAAGAGAAAACATTCCCCCAAAAAATAAAAATACAAAAGGTGTTTGTTCAGTAGCACCTAAAAAACAAGATAAAAAGTTTCCTTTGAGAGCCACCACAATAGAGGAAATCTCCACCCTGGGTTAAATGTCTCTGGCCAAGCCCTTGAATTGGGCGATTTATCCGCAAACTCTGCTATGGTTCGCGGATCACACGTGCCACATCCAGTACTTTTAAGGATGGCAGGCATGGAAATGGGACTGTGGAGGTCAGGGGGTTGGTCAATAAGTTTCCCTGGGCATGGTGTGCAAGATGAGAGTTTTTGAGAGGCTCTGTTTGCTGAGAGGAGTGCAGATGGGTATGGCTATGGCTGTGTGTTTCAGGAGGCTGCGTGTCTGGATTTGGGGAACTCTTGGATACATTGGATGCAGGTGTATGCCGAGCACTGTGGATTGGCTGCACATCTTGGATTTCCTCATGTGGATGTGCACTGGTATGGAGTGTGTGGCATGAAGTGGCTGGATTTGCTTCCCCTTTCTGCCACCTTGGTGAGGCAGCATGATCCAGCCATTATTATTGTTCATTGTGCAGGGAACAATTTAGGCCATGTTACTGGAATCTCTCTGCAGTTTGTGATGAAGGAGGCACTTGGGAAAGTCATGGACATGTTTCCAAACTCTCAAGTAATATTTTTCGCGCATTGCCCAGAGACAGATGTGGCTGCACTCTTCATCCTTTGGTCCGCAAACGGAGAAAGCCAGGCACAATGTTAACAAGGCTGTTTACATATTTTTGCTAGATATTGATATGTCCTCCTTCCACAATGAATACATCACATTTCGTAGCACCGACATTTTCTGCAGAGATGGCATTCATTTTACTGATGCTGGCAATCACCTTTTATTGTGCAATATCCAAAATGCTTTGCAGTCGTTCTTCCAATTATAGCAAGAATGTGTGCAGTGGTGATGGCACTTCAAAACTTCAAGAACAAAAAAAAAACCAAAAGGCTCTTTTCAGAGCCACCACTTTCTCCCAGAAAAAAATTCAATGGTTTACATGCTGCCACACCCTTCATGCTTTGGAAGTCCGTGGACTACTGTGCTGTCGGCGGACTTCGCAGACTGTGCAGGGGCCTGCACCATTTCATTGGCACTTTGATTTTGAATCGGTGAAAGGTGGATATGAAAAGAGCTTTTTTTATTTTTGAGTTTTGTGAATTGTTTTGGATTTTTCAAAAAACACACAAGGGAGGGAAGGGTAAGGAGGGCAGATGTCATGGCCACAGGCCCCAGAACACAAAAACTGCACCATCTAGTGATGGGGCAATGGGTCACTTGACTCACTCATGTCCCTTTGGGACACATAAACACAGGGGCCCTGGCTGGACTCAGTCCTGGCATCTTTGGCGCCAGGCTCATATAGAGATGTGAGCAGGAACACTTTATTTCAGTGCAGGAGAGCTTTTACTTTATTTCAGTGTAGGAGTGCTTTTATTTTACAAGAACTTTCCAGGAGCTGAAAGCCTTTATTCCAAAGAACTTCCTCATGTGCTGACTCATCGGTTGTGGCTCCCTAGGCCTAGTCTTCATGTGCTGACTCATCAGGTGTGGCAGGGTATGGCAGGCAGGCTGAACCTGGTGGGCATGGCTTCAGAAACTCAGCTATATAAGCTACTCCATCCTTAAGGCCAGTGCTTTGCGTTACTGTGCACTCACGTGCAACGGAACGCTCACCGCCACTTGGACCAGTGTACTTACCTTTGAAACCAGGCGTTCTCCTGCATAGTCACTTCCAGGAAACCGGTGCTTCATCGCTTCATCTGCAGACTCATCTCCTGACATCCAGTGATCTTGATCCCGACGCTGCTGCACCGCACTCCACATCCACAAACTCGGACCCTGTGTCGAAGAAGAAAGACAAGGTTAGAACATCCGTCCTACAGCCGTGCCGCATTTCAACTCAGCGCGCCCCCTAGTTAACAATTTACCAGCTACTGTACCACTGCAGCTTCATTCCTCATTCCCTCCGGCTGCCACCTAAAGCTCCACAGCTTCTGCTGGACCAGCAAAATCACCTGCAAGGGAAGAAAGCAAAAGAACAAACATCAAAAGTGGAACAGACAGTGAATACAAGACAACAAACTTTACAATACAACAAAAACAGACGAGGAAAGACAAAGGCAAACAGGAACACTTACCTGAAGTATAGTGGCTTAGTCGCAGCAAGACTGGACTACCATGTGAAAGGGACCAGTGAAGGAGCTCGGTCCAGATCATACAAGCGCCCCTGCCAGAAGCAGCAGGGCGGAGTGCTCGCCAAAGCTAATCGACAGGTGAGCTTTCCAGGGACAGCCCATCCCAGGGGTACCACGGTTTGGGAGAAGGGGTCTGGAAGGGGATCAGGCGCACAAGCTGGCATGCTCACACCCCCTATTCTCCACGCAGGAGCAGTCCCGAGCAGCATCACCTATTACCACCAGTCACCACATAAGCGCAGAGGGTGATGTCAGACCTGAGCGACCTCACCCTGGGAGGGCTGCAACCGTGCCCCAATGCCTCCCCAGAGACCAGGTGAGCATAACAGTATGGAAGGGGCACCAACCACAGAGATAAGAAAGGGAAGATGGAGAGAGGAAGATGTTGGGTGCACCTCATTGAGGTAGGGGACACTTCCTTCATGGTCCCGGACTGCAGCCTCGAAACCACTCCGGAACTGCTCACCCCTGCAGAGTACCACAAAACAGTGACCTTTGAAAGGTAAGGATTTCCTGCACTAAGTATGGCCTGCAAGGCTGCTGGAGGAATGCGCTGCCCCACAGGAGTGTCCCTTGTGGTGACAGGAGCAGATGTTGAGGATGCTGCAGTGGAACTCAACCTGCTACCCTGTTGGAAGGGGACAACCCTCTGAACTGTTGCTTTGTGGTTGGATCTCAGGTGTCACCTCATAGAGGTAGTCCCATAAATGTACAGCCCAGTTTGCTGCAACTACATTGGCCACACTAGCCTTGGGCTTACCACCAAGGGTGGTAAAAAGTCTCCACACCCAATACTCACATCAGCAGCTGGCAACGGGCAGAGGGGACTTCCACTACGTCCTTCTCTTCCTCCTCTTGTTCTTACTCTGCGTCATCACAACTGTTCCCCTCTCTAGGCCCTTGGGGAGGTGGTGGTGGGGTTTGTGGGGGTGAGGGTGGTGCTGTGGCAGGGGCAGCAGGAGAGGTAGCCATGGATGCCATTATCCAAGAAAAAGTAGCCTGGATCCAGGAACAGAGCAATCTGCAAAACAGCAGGAACACAGCAACCTGCTAAATAGCTAAACAGCAACATGCAGCAGTAGTTCTGGTCCGCCAGAAACAGAATGAGGAGCATCAGTGGGGTGTGGCCTTTTATAGGAGTTCTGGGGAGTGCTCCGTGAACAGTCATGCACTCCGCGGACACTTCAAACCCTAAATTGGGCTCAAAAAGTTCAAAAAAGTGTCCAGGTCACCAGGGCTATGGTCTGGGACCTCTGCAAGGGTGAAGTTTCACAGTACAACACCTTGGATTGGCCCAAAAAACACTTTTTTGCTGTTCAGGGGCCTGGACCCTATTCGGCAATAACTCCTGATGCTCAGCATGGGTGCGGTCACACAGTGACATCGCGAACATTCGCCAATGGGATGGCTGTCGGTAGGACACCTATTGCATGGGATCCATTGTGCGTGTGCACATAGGTGTCCTACGGACAGGGTTGGGCTCCCCCCGAACAGATTTAAAGTGTGACACACATGGTGCGGGCATTTCCGAACAGGCACAGTGTTCATAGGACCCAGGGGTTGTGATGCGCATGTGCCAGGTGTACGCCAGACATGGGTGGGGTCCCTCAACCAATTTAAGTATGTCACTGCTTTGCAGGCATGCCAGACAGGCCCGTTGTTCGTAGGATCCGGGGGGAAGAGATGCGCATGCCCCCAAGTGTCGGGGATTATGAAGGTAATCATACTATTTGTAGAGATGTCCATCCGTGAATAAGCAAGGTGGCCATTAAGATCATGGTTGAGGATGTGAACATGCAGCAATATCCTATGTTAAATGAGCCTTTGCTGTAATTGCCTACCACCTCAGCCTCCATTGGACTGGCACATACTGCTTTCCATCAATTTTAGAAAATATAGACAAGCTTGATTTTTAATTTTGGGTAAAGGTTGTCAAAGCCAACTTTGCCAATATATCTCTCCATATTTGGTGGTTTCTCGTATTGGTGTAAGGATACATTTAAACTCATCTTTCCTTGCCTTTCCTATGCATCCTATCTTGCTTTTTTTTGGTCCACCTTCTGGTCAAAATGATGCTACAGAGAGAGAAGAGAAAGGATGTAGAGAAGCAATCCTTCTTCACCAGAGACCTTTGTCACAGTTCTTCTACTATATCTTTCCTTTGTCACATTCCTTCTTTGTCACAGCTCTTCATTGCAGTCCTTTATTCTCTTTATTCAGATTGGGCCTTCTTAATAGTCCCTCTGAATTTTTACAGTCATTCTCCTTCATAAATCCTTTGTCAAAGTGTGATAAAAGTTCTACTTCTCTTCAGGAGTACAGTAATACGTAGAGGCTAAAACTGCTACTTAGCCCACACTACAACTAAACCAGAAGTTATTCCAATAATAAGTATGACATACAAACAGTCAGACATGTTATACCCATTCACCTTTGATTGTATTGTGGGCCGAAGGCAGGCTATATACATATGAAGTATGTGAGCTAGCAAAGAATCTCCCAAAATACACTAGCACTGATGTATCAAAAATAAAAGAATGTCTAACCAAGTTTCTATAAAGAAATATGAGTCTAATTAAAATAACATTACATACAGCTGAGAAGACACGGAATATGCAGACTTTGTACTGAAAAGGACACCCAGGTCTGAAGATCGGTGTGCACAGGCAAAATGTTCCACAACAAAGTAGAGTTCAATGAAGAAGGTGTTTAAGAAGGTAAGGGATGCGGTCTTAAATTTCAGCAGGGCCCTTTAAGGCAGGCTGGAGGGCCAGGACCAGTTCAGCTCCCTTTTATGTGTGCTCTTGTTGCTGAACATCATCTAGACAAGCTTCTATGCACTTTACCGCAAGTCAAGACAGGCGAGACAATGGCTTCCACCAGGTCGAGTAGATGGTCCAGATGGGTTCATGACAGGCAAGGCAACTGGTTCTGAGAAACAAGGGAAAGTTGAACTCCACAGAAGGTAAGTATGCTGGGGCAGGCAGAAGAATGATAACAAAGAGTGTGAGGGTTGTATGAGCAGTCATTTGAAATGGGAATTTGAAAGAAGTAGTTCCAGCAGGTCAATTTGTCAAGTTGAGACAATTGGTAACAGCAGGTAAAGCCAGTAATGAGAAGATACAAAGAACAGTTCACAGCGGCTCAAAGTGTGTTAAGTGACAACTGCAGGCTTGAAAGTCCAGTGGTGTCTCAACAAATTACTCAAAGTTGTCGATTCAGCTCAAAAGTGGAATGAAGATGGAAAACAGGGCACAGGGATGTTTTTTTTTACTTCTGGTTGCAGTGTGACCCTGTCAAGGATCGGCAGGGGCAAGACGAGTCCCTAATCTGCACTTCCCAGCCAGAGATCACTCACAGGGGCTTTCACTTCTAGTGAGCAGGTTCCTGGGTACCATTTGCCTGAGTTTGCAGCAGGCCTCATGCAGTTAGCAGGTCAAAACAAATGTTCCATAGGGATGGCTGAGAGAAGGGTATGTCGCCATCCTGGAGCTTTTACCTACACCTTTAAAGAAGAGGTCTTTCAGGAAGAATGTACTGCTATTAAATGTCCTGGTGAAATCTTTCTTCTTCTGAATTTCTAAGATGATTCAGCAGATGAGGTGGTCACACCCTCCTTTACAGAGGCAATATGCCACACCAGAGTGGATTTGTCCCCTTCCAGCCTTCTGAAAAGGTCTAATCCTGTCTGCTGTGTTCAGAGTCGTTTGCCTGCTGATGTTGATCCCAAGACCCAAGAAGTGTTGGGGATCTGGGAGATTCCAAGATGATGAAACGCTTCTGTGAACTGGTATTCCTCTCCTGGCTACAGACATCTTGTTATGGTTACATTGTTATGGTTTCATATGATTACACAATAAGATATTACACACCTCCCTTCTTTATACATAACAACTAAACATTGGAAAGAAAATGATCCTGCCTATGACAGGTGTACTGAAAATAACCTTAATGCAGATAATTACATGTAACAAAACAATTGAAAGAAAATGGTGCAGCAAAATAAGGAAAGTGATACTAAAGCAGGTTCCTACAATAACTACTAAATAACACAATGAACTGTTGATACTAAAATTGCCAACATGTATATAAATAGTACATTTGGTTAGCAGAATGCAGTTAAAGTGTGGAATTAGTCTGAACTCACATAATCTTTAAATATGAAGGCTTCCCACATACACGTTTATTACGTTTGATCACTTTCTCCTGCATCACATTTCTTTTCTCATGTTTACTGTTCCCTCCATGACTTGTATTCCTATTATCTGACTTAGCACTCATTGATAATGGATTACAACTTTTGCAAATTCTGTTAACATTCCACACCCTGCCATCAGAAGCCTTCACCGATCCATGAAACCTCTCCATTACCTGCATAGGTCCAGACCACTTGGTATGACTACTTGCAGACATTTGAGGAAGTTTAAATATCACCCAATTGCTTACTTTTACAATACATTATTTCACAACCTTTCTGGCATCAAAATAAGTTTTGTTCTTTACCTGTGTGCAGAGTATTTTTTTCTCCACATCCTTGAAATTAATATCCCACTTTTGAGCTCTACCCAACCACGAAGGACAAACCCTTGTATTTGGGTTTTCTACCTCTCAGCATCTCAAATGATGATATACCCATGGTAGTATGCAGGGTAAACCTACGTGCAACAATAGTCTCTTCCACAACTTTCTTCCAATCACCACTCCTTGCTAGGGCACCTCTAACTCTGTTCTTAATGACTTTTTTAAACCTTTCACCAATTCCATTTGTGTGGGGATGATATATAGAACTGGTTTTATGTTCAACAACATTATCTCTAAGAAATGATTTAATCTCTTCTGACACTAGCTGTACACCATTATCAGTGATGATTGTGGTGAGATGTACTTCCCTTTTGAAAATGATATATAAAAATGAGATAATATCATTAGAACATACATTTTCACCCATTCAATCTCCACCCATCTGGATAAAATTTCAATTAGGACTATGCAAAATGTTAATGTTCCTTCACTTCTCACTGGACCCACAATGTCCAAACCAACACGTTCCCATGGAATGCTGGGTATAGACATTACTGTCATAGGCTCTTGTCTCGTGATGTACCCTTTGGCTGAATCTTCACATGTACAACATTCTCTTATGAGTCTCTCCACTTCCAGATCCATACCAGGCCACCAGAAATCTTGTCTAACAAGTTGTTTGGTCTTTGTCATACCCTGGTGCCCCTCCTGTGCCAATTGTAATATCCCTTTCCTTACTCCTACAGGAGGATACATTTTATCACCTCTATATATTACATTGCTATTAACATACATCTCATCAATTACTTGCCTGACAGCTTCTGGTATATCCCCTTTTCTAATTTCATTGCTCTTCACACCATTCATGAAATGTTTCTTCACTTTCTCTAAAACTTCATCAGATATCATTGCTTGCATCTATTCCTCCTCTGAAACCACCTCCTGCTAGACATTTAATATTTGTTGATCATCACTCTCTTGATCATCAATGTCATCAACTACACCTGTTAACCTTGACAGACAGTAGGCAGACTTGCTTTTTACACCAGGAACATATTCTATCTCCCAACTATACTCCTGTAATCCTGATACACATTTCCTAATTCTAGAAGAAACTTTATCTAACCTTTTGGTCATGAGAATTTCCTTAAGTGGTTTGTGATCCAACCTCACTACAAATATTGTACCCAAATAAATGTGCAAAACTTTCCAATGGACCACTTAACAGCCAACAACTACTTCTCGATGGTCGAATAATTACATTCTGCCTCCCTCAAAACTCTTGAGGCAAAAGGAATGGGATATTCTACTCCCCCTTCAACCTGGCATAATACAGCCCCTAAACCATGATTGCTGGCATACATGGTAATAATGCTTTTTTTGTTGGGATTGAATGACTTCAGGGTAGGAGGATTATTAAAATCTACTTTTATCTTACTGAATTCACCTTCAAATTGTTCATACCAATCAAATTTCACATTATTTTATTTTTTTATCAATTTCCTCATATACAGGCCGATTCATGGAATTAATGTGTGCTGAAAATTTCGGCGCAAGCGTGCGAAAACGTGCGATTCGCAGTGAAAGAGCGAAAATAGCAGTGCAAGTGCGAAAGCGCAGGGAAACCAGCGCACATCGATTCATGGAAGTCCGTGCGTGAGAAAAATATTGGATGTGCACTGAAAAAGTGCGCGGCGCACGCCGGCGCACAGGTCATCTAACGGCGTGTGCCACGGCCACAGCGAAATCACAAATAGCGCGGCACACATAACAAAAGTAGGCGGAACACGGGGCGTGACACGCGGAATGGGGAACAACTCGTGAAAATATGGACGTCACGGGGGAAGTACAGGAGGCAAGTGCGCGGAATGCCCACACGCTCGCCTACAACACGTATTCATGGAATCGAATAGGGCAAACCAGCGCACGGGCAAAGACGCGCACAGGCCCATACAAGTCCGACACACGAAAGCAGGCGGTATCGTCCCTGCGCATGAAAAAAATGTGCGCCAAAGTGTGCGCTAACAAAAAGCAAGTATACACAGCTCTGATGAAAGTCCCATACTGTGGCCCTCTAGGACAAATGACGTGCAAAGGGGTACGTGACAAACACGGACACCCGCTGTGTGAATAATAGCGTGTGCTTGTATTTCGTGGGTGCGCGGGAAGTTTAACACGCGATCGGGCCGGGGGAGCAGGGTACGTGTATTTCAGGGGCTCGCGGGAAGTTTAACACACGATCGGGCCTGGGGGAACAGGGTACGTGTATTTCAGGGGCTCGCGGGAAGTTTAACACACGATCGGGCCTGGGGGAGCGGGGTATGTGTATTTCAGGGGCTCACGGGAAGATTAACACGCGATCGGGCCTGGGGGAGCGTGGTATTCATATTTCAGGGGTGCGTGAGAAGTTTTACACGCGATTGGCCTGTGTACGTGTATGTCAGGGGTGCGCGAGAAGTTTTATACGTGATTGGCCTGGGCACGTGTATTTCAGGGGTGCGCGAGAAGTTTTACACGTGATTGGCCTGGGTACGTGTA
The DNA here is from genome assembly GCF_040938575.1 of Ambystoma mexicanum. Taxonomy (NCBI): domain Eukaryota; kingdom Metazoa; phylum Chordata; class Amphibia; order Caudata; family Ambystomatidae; genus Ambystoma; species Ambystoma mexicanum. The sequence goes on from NC_090922.1 coordinate 363,797,825, forward strand.
TTTCAGGGATGCGCGAGAAGTTTTACACGCGATTGGCCTGGGTACGTGTATTTCAGGGGTGTGCGAGAAGTTTTACACGCGATTGGCCTGGGGGAGTGGGCTACGTGTATTTCAGGGGTGCGCAGGTGTTTTCACCCACGATCGGGCCTGGGGGAGCGGGCTACGTGTATTTCAGGGGTGCGCAGGTGTTTTCACACGCGATCGGGCCTGGGGGTGCGGGGTACGTGTATTTCATGGGCTCGCGGGAAGTTTAACACACGATCGGGCCTGGGGGAGCGGGGTATGTGTATTTCAGGGGCTCACGGGAAGATTAACACGCGATCGGGCCTGGGGGAGCGTGGTATTCATATTTCAGGGGTGCGTGAGAAGTTTTACACGCGATTGGCCTGTGTACGTGTATGTCAGGGGTGCGCGAGAAGTTTTATACGTGATTGGCCTGGGCACGTGTATTTCAGGGGTGCGCGAGAAGTTTTACACGTGATTGGCCTGGGTACGTGTATTTCAGGGATGCGCGAGAAGTTTTACACGCGATTGGCCTGGGTACGTGTATTTCAGGGGTGTGCGAGAAGTTTTACACGCGATTGGCCTGGGGGAGTGGGCTACGTGTATTTCAGGGGTGCGCAGGTGTTTTCACCCACGATCGGGCCTGGGGGAGCGGGCTACGTGTATTTCAGGGGTGCGCAGGTGTTTTCACACGCGATCGGGCCTGGGGGTGCGGGGTACGTGTATTTCATGGGCTCGCAGGTGGTTTCACACGCGATCGGGCCTGGGGGAGGAGGGTACCACTCACCGTCTGCCTTGCGTGTAGAAGAATGCGTAGCCAACACCCATCCGCTGTGAAGTAATAGTGTCTGAACCCCAACGCCTGCAAAACACATGCACCGCACCCCACGAAAAGCACATACAGAGCAATGGAAATCCACGTGGGATCTTCAAGCCCTGCCAGGGCAACGCCCGTGCGCGATACGTCACAGACGTGCTTATGCGCTGAGGGCCTTTGGTCCAATGGAATCGCGTATGCGTGCTGACGCGCTTACGCGCTAAGGGCCTTTCCTCGATTTAGACGCTGACGTGCAGAATTTTCACGTGCCAAATCACTCCATATCAAGCTGGCCACGCATAAACACACGGAAGACCACGCTCCTGCCCAAAAGGCCGAATTACTGCCCCCCACAGCCCTGAGCAGCCTCCCACGAGCCATCTGCTGCTGCCTGCCTGCCTGCCTGCTGCCACCGTGCCCTGCCATTTGGTGCCTGCACATCAGCCATCTGCAGGGGTCCAGTTGCTGTGTCCACCCCTGCTGGAACAGAAGACTCCCGACTGGGATACCATCGCTCCACAGCCCAGCCCTAGGACCCAGTTGCCCATCCACGCCTGCCTCGGGGGTCGCCATGTCGGGGCAAACACCATCCGAGACCACTGGCGACCCCCAGCCAGAGGGGCAGAGGGCCACCAGCTTCAGTCAGAAGGAAGTTGGTGTCCTGGTGGAGCTTGTCCTGGAGCATTATGATGCCCAATTCGGATCATCACGCGCCAACAAGGAAGGACGGGACAGGATCTGGGACGACTTTGTGGTTGCCATCAACGCAGAGGGGGTGGCAACCCGCAACATCAAGCAAGTCAAGAAGCGCTGGGAGGCCTTGAGGTCCAGGACCCTCATAAAGGCCCGGCGCCTCGTGGAGGGGGGCCGGGACAGCATGAGTACCATCCAGCTAAGGGTCCTGGAACGCGTACGCCCAGCGCTCCATGCCCAGATCCTTGAGAGGCAGACCCGTCTGGAGTCGGGCGGTAAGTGGCCAAGCATTGCTGTGTGAGACAGGGCATGTTGCAGTGTGCTGGTTGTCTGATACTTGCCTGTATGTGTGACATAGGCCATGTACGCGCGTGTGTGTGCAGGGACATCATGGTCATGCATGTGAGACCAGTAATGTGTGAAGCACACGGTTGGTGTATGTGTTTAAATGCAACATGGGGAGCCCTATGCGGAATGGACACATGAGAGCATGCCAGTCTCTGTTCCTGGACATGGGTGGGGGTGAGGGATGGGTGCTGATGCCATGTACATGTATGGTGTCCATGTCTGTGTGTCTGACCTGCGTGTCTGTGACTTGTGAATGCCATGGATGCATGACACATGTCTGTGACAATGTTCAGAATCACTGATGCAGCCTAGTTATCCTTGCATCCACTGTGTCTGGGGTGTACGAGTCCAGATGGATGAAAGTACGGTGAAGTGTATGCATGTGATAGGCATGACCCATGATGCATTTGAGTTCAAAAACAACATTGTATGTTTCAAGAGTCCCTTGGACATGTTTGCTAATGTCCATAGCATGTGCCATGCCTGTTACTGCATGTGTTTTGCCTGCACTGACCCATGTGTTGTGGAGGGACATGATGGAAGTGATATTTGACAGTGCCACTCATCTGCTATTGCTTCCTGTCTAGGGGACCATTGTACAGTACCCTGATGCTTGTGTTGTATGTCTCCCTCGACAGAGCGCAAAGTGAAGAAGAGGGCGGAGACGGCGCTGTGGAGCAAAGCGGCGGGTATGCCCCCACGGCTGCAGCGGAAGGGGTGGGTGAGCCCCCACAGGGGCTTGCAATGGCGGAAGACGGGTTGGAGCCATCCAGGTTGGTGGTTTCCACAGAGGAGGAGGAGGCCGCTACTGAGCCGCACATGGGGCCTGGTGGGGGCATCCCTGCTGGTGCAAGTGGTGCAGTCCAGGGGCAGGGGCAGGAGGCAGCACAGGTTGCCGTGGAGGTGCATGTGCATGTCACTGTCCCTGACACTGTGACTGCACCACCATGCACCAGCAGGGATGCCCCATCCCAGGCCCGTCCGCAGGTAGGGGGGATGTCCATGTCATCTGACTCCCCTCCACCTGCAGACGAGGGGACCCCTGGCCGTATGGAGAAGGTCCTGATTGGTGTTGCGTTGCGCACGGGTGTCATTCGTGATGAGGTGCGTGCTTCTCGGGGGGAGCACGCACGTCATCACGAAGAGCACCGTGCCAACGTGGCCCAGTTGGGAGCGGCCGTGGTCGGGGGTTTCGTACATGTGTCGGGCACTCTGGTGACCCTCTCCTCCTCTGTGGAGGCTATGCGCCAGACATTCTCCATGCTGTCTTCCGGCCCAGATGCCACCATGGCCCCCTGTGGACCTGCCCCGACCAACGCAGCCAACTTGGTGGGGATCCCATCCCTGCCACAGTCGGGAGTCGGAGGTCCAGCAGGGGTGGACACACCAGCAACTGGACCCCAGCAGATGGAGGATGTGACGGCCTCATAATCGGGCAGGGCACGTGCACAACGGCGTCGGTGGATTCCATCAGCCTGAATGCCGTCGTGCTAGCACAGGCAGTTGCGTCAGAGGCAGCCATCAACATCAGGGGGGCAGGCATCGGTCGGAGGAAAGGAGAACCCTGGAATGGGAGTGTCTTCCGTGTGGGAGCGGTTGGGCCAGCAGATAGGTGCAGAGCGGCAGCGGGCAGAGGAGGAATGGCTCCCAATGGTCAGGGCGGAGAACTCCATGCGGAGGGCGCTGAGGCGGGCTGAGTGCCTCGAGGGTATTCACAGGGAGTTGGAGCTGGACACTGCATTATCACTGCGAGACCTCAGGGCCAGGGAACATGCCCGCCTCCAAGCCATTGAACAGGAGTTTGATGATGCCCTGGCCCATGACAACAACCAGTGAGCCGTCGGACTAGCCCGCTGCCCTTGTAAATAGTTATGTAGTTAGTGTTAGGTTTCCTTTGCTTTTTTATTTATTTTGGACCTTTTGGACAATGGACCACATTTCTGTATATAGTTTTTTTATTAGGTAGTATTATTAGATAGTTTCATTTCTTCAGTTGGGATCATGGACCCTGGATTGTTCATCTGTATATAGTTGACTGTTGGATTTTAGTTTTTTTTTTTGATTTACCCATGGAGCAATGGTTTTCGGTTTTGTTTTTCCCTTGGATTTACTTTTTTGAACTGTGACTTTGGACACCTTTCCTTTGGATTATGATTTGTGGTTTTTCATTATTTCACGGACATGCTGCTTTTGGTTTTTAATTCCCATTGTCGTTTGTTTATTTTTAATTCCATTTATGTTGCTTTTAATACATTTTTTTCATCAAACTTCAATGTGTAGTATCATCTCATTGGTTTCATGCATATCATGATATGGGTTTTGACATTCACTTACGCCCATTGTGTGTATGTGAGGGACATGTGTTCATTTACATACTTGCCATTGGGGTTGTATCATGTAATTGGAATTTCTAAGTGGGTGGATGCAATACTTGGGTGGGTGTTTGGCATGTGGAGGCTGCCCATAAGGGCCAGGGATCTAGATTGTGATGACGTGTTGGCTGGGGGACATGTGTCAGGGCCTGCTGGCAGGTGCTCCGCAATGCTGGGGGGTGGGGGTGCAGGGGGACATGAGTGGGACATGAGTGGGGGCCTGCTGGCAGGTGCCCCGCAATGCTGGGGGGTGGGGGTGCAAGGGGACATGAGTGGGACATGAGTGGGGGCCTGCTGGCAGGTGCCCCGCAATGCTGGGGGGTGGGGGTGCAGGAGGACATGAGTGGGACATGAGTGGGGGCCTGCTGGGAGGTGCCCCGCAATGCTGGGGGTGGGGGTGCAGGGGGACATGAGTGGGACATGATTGGGGGCCTGCTGGCAGGTGCCCCGCAATGCTGGGGGGTGGGGGTGCCGGGGAACATGAGTGGTACATGAGTGGGGGCCTGCTGGCAGGTGCCCCGCAATACTGAGGGGTAGGGGTACAAGGGGACATGAGTTGGTGATCAGTAGTGCAAGGAGACATGTGCCTTTGCTGGGGGGCATGCCCATGTTGGGTGGGCTGCCTGCGGGACATGACCAGGGATGCAGGGTAGTCCCCTGTGGTGTGGGCTGCCTGCAGGGGCCGTGGAGGGTGTACAGGGAACACCTGGGAGGACCCACACTGCCAAATCACATGTAGGATTCCCCGGCACCCCCGAAATACACGTATCCTGCTGAAATCGCGGGTGAAACTTCCCGCGCACCCCTGAAATACACGTACCCAGGCCAATCGCGTGTGAAACTTCACGTGAACCCGTTATACACGTACACCGCTCCCCCAGGCCCGATCGCGTGTGAAATTTCCCACGCACCCCTGAAATACACGTACCCAGGCCAATCGCGTGTGAAAACACACGCGCACCCCTGAAATACACGTACCCAGGCCAATGGCGTGTAGAACTTCCCACGCACCCCTGAAATACACGCACCCAGGCCAATCGCATGTAGAACTTCCCGCGCACCCCTGGAATACACGTACGCAGCCCAATCGCATGTAAAACTTCCCGCACACCCCTGAAATACACGTACCCAGGCCAATCGCGTGTGAAACTTCACGCGAGCCCCAGGTATACACGTACACGCTCACACAGGCCCTTTCGCGTGTGGAAGTTACCGTGAAACCCGTAATGCACGTTCCCCGCTTGGCGTTTGCTGTTTGGCAGTCCGGTAAACTGGTTTTGGGTTGTCGCAGACCTTTGCGCTGTATTGGGGATTTGGATGCCTTTTACTTGCGCGAGGGCATTCTTGGGGGCGTAACTGGCACTGCTGCAGGGACGCTGCACCACTCTGCACCACGGCTGGTTTTGGAGGCTAAAATCCATGAATACGCTGTGCGCCGAAATGGATTTTATCGCACGCGGCTGGCGCAGTCTATCGCACGGGAACACTGTGCACCAGCCGCCTGCGCCACTTTTGTGCGAATTTCCATGAATTACCCTGTAAATGTTTTGCCCGCTAAATCTGGAATGAATTTGGCGTAATACTCTGCCATGCGCAAAAAGGATATCACTTTATCCTTACTAGTGGGACTGGGAAAGTATATAATAGTATTTACTAATTCCACCTTAGGCCTAATGCCTTTGTCTGAAATTTTATGACCCAAATGTTGTATGCATTACCTATTGAATTTTCACTTGTCTTTGCTAAGGGTAAGACTAGCTTCCTTAAAGATGTCTAAAACTATATGAATCCTATTGTCATGTTCCTTCTGGTTTTTCCAATAAACTAGCACATCACCTTGGAAACATACAACACCCTCTACATAATGAAATAGCTGATACAATATCCTCTGAAAAACAGCTGCAGCAGAAATAAGACCAAAAGGCATCCTCTTACATTGTAATAAACCTTCTGTGTTGATAAAAGCTGTGCTATTTCTTGAGCTGGGATGTAACTTGAAGTGGTGATATGCAGACCTCAGATCTACAGTACTCACTATTTTGGCATCCTTAATGGTGCCCAACATTTCTGTTATATTGGGCAACAGATGCTTGTCTGGAATCACACACTTATTTACACTTCTGAGGTCTATACACAACCTCAGTTTCCCATTAGGTATGTACACAATAAGTAAAGGAGAAACCCATTCCAATGATCCCACCCTTTCTATCACACCCTGTGCTTCCATTTTCTCTAGTTCCTCCTTCACCGCACCCTTGATGGCCAAAGGAACTGGTCTCACTTTTTGGACTACTGGAACGGCATCATCTTTCATCCGAATTTTATGATTGAAGTTTTTCAAAGTACCAAGTTCCTCACGAAATACAGAATATTGTTCAAGTAAAGCAGCCAAAGTTTCAGCATCTACAGCATACACAGCCTCTTTGGCACTGGGGTCCAATTTAATTTTAAGTCTCCTTTGATGTGACCAACTCAACAGTGGTAATCTTCCTTTTTTGGAAACATAGACTTTCCCTTTTCCTACTCGGTCCTTAAATTTTAGTATGGACTAGAACCATCCTTCTAAATCAATGTGTCTGCCACCATATGCGACAGGTCTGACATCCACTTCTTTCAACGTGATGTTGGTCTTGACATTTTCCTCAAAAATAGTTTTCGATAGTCAGGTATATGTTGCACCAGAATCGATAACCATATTTAGGTTTACGTGACTTATTTCTATTGTTGCCATTGATGTTTCCAAATCTGCATCATCATCCTCAATTTCATTGATAGTTGAGTCTTCTATGGAAAAGGTGCATTCTTCATTCCTTTGCACAGTTCATCAATATATTCTATGTTTTCTTGTTTTGTCCTGCAGCAGTTAGTGAGATGTCTCTTTCTGTTACATCTCTTCACTGCTTGCCAAATGATGCATGCTATCACATCGATAACCCTTCCTCCTGTCTTGAAACTCTTTTCTTTCTTTGAACCCTGTCGCCTTTTTCTTTATATATATTGCATTTTTCCTGAATTGTTTTTTCCTGGCGGTATTCTTATTTTGAACCAATAATACTTCTGGTGCTTGCAATACCTCTTGTTTCTTATCATAATTTTCTGTTCTTCTTTCAAGTTCTCTTACACATTTACTCGTATATTCTACCTCTTTTGCAACCATAAGAACCTCTTCTAATGATGGGTTGGTTACCTTTAGAACATAGTACTTCCCTTACTTTGCCATCACCACATTCCAGCATAAACTGATCTCGTAATCTTTCATCCAAATTGATTCCAAATTCACATGAGATCGCTAAACCTCTCAAGGCAGTAATAAATAGTTCCACCGTTTCCCCAGGTTCCTGTTTGTGTTTACCAAAATGGTACCTTTCTAGAACAATACTGACAGACTTTTCATAATGTACACTAACATTTTAAAACATTTTTCATATTGTGTTAGTCCTGCTGACTGTTCTTCTGATACAGGTGGAAGGTTCTCAAATTGTTCTTGTCCATAGTTGCCTGAACAATGTATGAGTAAGCATTTCTTCCTCTCATTGGCAATATTCAAACCATGGACAGCGAGAACATTATGTTCAAAATGTTTCTTCCAGCGTTTCCAAGGCAAAACAGGTTCCCCTTTTGTGTATAAATAATAATGTGGAGGTAGAATCCCTTGCATATTTTGTGGTATAGTTTCGGTGATAACTTGGTTGGAAAAACAGTGAGTAAAGTTGTGGGGTGACTGTTTGGTTATGTTCTGTAGTCTGTGCACTATAATGCACTCAATACAAAACTATCTGCAGCTTTTTATTTGAAGCTGTGTTTTGATGTTGCCCTATGGCTGTAATAGGAAAGCACTTAATATAAAACTGTTTGCCGTGGATATAAATGTCAATACTGTGAGTTCTGTTGCTGTATTACTGGAGTAGTGATGATCTCATTTAATACTTTGCCTTTTCAACATTACAGAATTAACTTGAGTTGAATCCCGTATTCAACCCTTTTATATATATATTTTTTTTTCCTGAACCCAATTTCCTTTAATGATTGTCGCTGTGACACATGTAATGCCCTTGTGTTAAATGATTTGATGTACAATTGTATGTGGCGTTGTAACATCAGTTCAAATATGGATTCACTGTGTTTCTGTGTGTGTCGTTTAAACAGGAATTTAACATCAGGTTTCCTTGGAAACTCAAAATGGCATCACGTTATCGGGATGTAGGAGGGTCCTTTCCTCTAACGTGTACACGATAATTGACTGCGGCTCATCTCAAAGAACTTGCTGTCTTGCTCGGGTACGTGGCGCTTTGTTTTAAATAATGCAATTGCGCTGAATTAACGCAACAGTTTGGGTGCATGGCTCCATTGCTGGTAATACAACCGTGACGGTTTGTATTGTTGCTGCTGGTAACTGTTATAAACAGTTTGCAGCGCTGGTGATGTTGCTTTAGTAAACTGACATGCAAGCAAATTCAGTTTGCTTGGAATTACGCTCGGTTGCTTCTGGCTGTGAACAACTGCGGCTACAAGTTCACTCAGTAGAGTGACTCTTCAGAGGCTTACATACATATAACATAGTCAGTGCTCCTCATTACGAGTTTGGATGTAGCCATGCCCTTAATAAGCACATGGCTACCCCCAAACACAGGTCCGGGTCCGGGTACGGATCCCGCAAAAGGGGACTTAGCGGGCCATTCCAACCTTGGAGGGCAAAGTAATTCCCTTTCACGGGACCTGGAGCGGTACGTTCCTATTCCCATTTGAGCCCCTATATGGCTCAATGGGAATGGGGAGGATGGCAGCAGCTGTACCATTCATAACAGTACCATTGCTACCATCCTGGTCTGCTCACGGGTGCCACTCTGCACACCTGGTCTGACAGGTGTGCAGAGCGGCCCCCGCAAGCAAACTCATACTGTTGCGGCATGGCAACAATAGTGCCGGTAGCACTACCGGCGCCGTTGTTGCCTTACCGCAACATTTGTAATGAGGCCCAGTGTCTCTTAAGCATATTGCATCCCTAAACACACAAGCAGTACATTTGACTTACTTCTGGTTCCCGCAGAGTCAGTATCTCTGTACAACTGCTTGGTCTTCAGCCACAGTTTCAAGGCTGGTTGTTAGTCAAAGTCCATATAATTTTAAAGGTTCACCGGATGTCCCTTCCTTCTCAGGTCCATCTGTCTCATGCACATTAGCAATCCTCAGAGACAGTTTCTTGGTGCACCAAGGAACACGTAGCTCACTCCAGTTCAATTGTGTTCAAAATTGGATGGCTACTAAATGGGCTGCCATCCTTGATCCCATCCTTGTCGCCACTGAAATGAAGGTACACTCACACCATGCAGCAAAGGATAGATGCTTTATTGAGTGTAAGGTTTAGCCCACCACAATAAGATATTACACATAATGCTCTGAAAACCAGCATAAAAAGGATAGAATCGCATACCATTCGAGGCAGAGAACATGCAAGGAAACCTTATAGGATTCTTTCTTAATTTGGCCTTGGTTTTTTTGGGGTCATTGGATCAACTTGATCAATTCTATGGGGTACATTTACTGATTACATTTTCTGCTCTGGAGCCAATTATAAAATCCAACTGAACTGGCTGCTCCTCAACTATTGGGCTCAGTATACCTTGTGTTTGGGCGATTCATCTATGGCCTCCCTAAATCTTATATTGAACTCTCTGTGCCTCCTCTATGATAATATAAAGGCAGAGGTGGGTTCAATAAGGATCTGCTAATTAGTATTATTGTAAAATTGTCTTCCCTGGGGAAATCAATAAAGACCTGGAAATATTCTTATAAAAGAATGCATCAGTCAAGATTAGAGCTGGAATCCCCTTTGAATGAGAGAAGGACAATGTAACTAGTTCTTTAAATACTTCAGTAATAATTGTTCAAGAGGCTGAGCCAGCAGGCAATTGACTCTGGGTCTTCACTTTCACCAATCTCAGTAAAATACTCTGAAAAGTCATCAAGAACGAAAAGTGGTAGTCTGAAAAGGAGCCTTCAAGGGGATGAAACAACGAACCAGAAAAAATCTTTTTTTTTTTTTAGCAGAAGGAGCTTAAGAAATGTTCTGCAAGCTATATTGACAGCCAAAGAACATGATTGCCAAGTGAGTAGGACCCTTATGGGGGAAAACTTCCCAGTGATGTAATGGAACATGAAAATAAAGCTGCAAAGCAAAAGAAAGTTAAAGAGGTCTCCAGTTCAGAGGAAATGAGAGGATATATTGTATCATTTCTCAGGAAAACAGCTGAGCAAGAAGGGGAGAACGTTGAAGTCAATGATCAGTCTAATCCTTACGACTAGTTAACATCAATGAAAGGGAAATGTTGGACTCTGCCCCACTTCATTATGAAGCACAGTTGAATGATATGGACTGTCCACTTGTGAACAAAGATTGTGAAGGTAAAACTAAGGTCATCTATGGTTTTTTGATGGGTGCTAATTCTAAAAAAAAACGGCAATCCCATTGTGACCCTCTTGCTATATACTGAAAAAATAATGCCTTTTACTAAGGGTTTATGCTTAGAGTTATCCTGGGACAGTCATGCAAATGTGTTCTATTTGTTTCATAATGTTCCTTGTCTGCGTAAAATTGACGTGTCAAATATTGATTTGGTAGAATTCATCGGAGATGGATGAACGGATCTTGTGTTAGTGCCTATATGTTCATTTATAGACTATGATTGATTGTTAGACAAAGCATGTGGACTCAGTTCCCCCGGCTTATGAATTGTCACCATTTGTGGCATCCAATATGCCAATGTAAAAGGGACAATATTATAATTATGATCATGACAACAGTTCAGAAATTAAGACAACTGTAAGTAATGATAGGAATGGTAATGTCTCCTGTTTAGTAATGAAATATGGTACTAGAAAGGTAAATTTTCAGGAGCCTCATTTGTAGCACTTAAAGGTATTTGAGCATAGGTCTTGACTGCCTGAGGTTGTGATTAATATGTCGACTAAGTTAATAACCTCGAGGACTCATCTTTAGGAATTACACATTTAAAGTAATTTCTTTGAATACCCGAGGTGTTGCCTGTTAGGGGAGTTTTCCTAAAGTCCTACTGGCAGTAATACTTTAGTAAGCTATCCCAGTTGTTTGTAGATCCCCAACTCTTAGTATCAGTCTGTACTGACTGAGGACCTTGGTAGAGTGACAGAGCAGTCAGGCTTATCTTAAGAGGGGGATTTGGGCTGTGGGTAAGTACACTGAACCTAGTTAGAGATGCACACCAAATAACTCTTACTCTAATAATATATATACAATTATATATTTATTATATATACACCAGAATCACTTTAAATATTTTAGAAGTTGACACTACCACATTTTGGAATGCTTTAGAATACACATCAAAGGGCACTTTCTCTTTTGTATTTGTTCACGGTTACATTTGTAGCAATGTTAGAAAGAGAAAGACAATGGGGGTCATTACGAGTACAGCGGTAGGGGGTTAACAGCACCAGTAAGGATGCCGGTGCTGTTAACCCCCTAGCGCCGCATTCCGAAGTCCCTTAGCGGGTCCCACTAGGGCTGGCTGGTTTTACGGGCCCGTTATTAGCTCCTTCCCCATTGAGCCCTATGGGGGCTCGAATGGGAATGGGGAATGATTTTCGAAATGGGGACTTACCGGGTCCGCAAGGGTCGGAATGTCCCGGTAAGTCTCCATTCTGACCCCACGGACCCGGACACGGGTTTGGAGGCAGCCATGGTGCTTTTAGCACCATGGCTGCCTCCAAACTGGTAATGACCCCATATGTCATTGTATTATCGTGTATTACTCACGGATTGTAACAGTTCATACAGTAATGCATTTGCTCTGCAAACACCTATAGTAAAGTTACTTAAAGGGAGGGAAATGGTTAGTCAGTGCAACAGGTTGTATGCCACGGCACACTCTAGTCAGAGACTTCTACCGTTGACACTGAGGGTGGGGCACAATAAACACACACTTTTATTTTTATTTGAACCCTGCATACTTGGTTTGAAGAGGCACCCACCCCGTCCCACACCCACCTTAACAAACACCCTGCGTCGCAGTGGACTATGAACCAGGCTGGTGTGTAACAAAGAAATATTTATTTGTTTTAAAATTCAAATGAAAAATCAGAGCAGAATAAATTAGGGCAGCAATCTCCAGGGTACTGACAATACCAATGCAAAATGTTATAATACAATTAATTTAACTTTCCGACATTATCTGCATCAACTTTACACATAAATAAAAACAAAATCACTCTTTTTCACAATCAAGGATGGCACTTATCTTATGCACTCCCCCTGCAGCACTTCCCCAAACACCTGCTAACTAAAATTTGTGTGGATAGAAAGCAGTGGCAAGGAGTCAGCAAGAAGAGGGAAAAATCCATTTTTAAATTCGACCCACCAGTCCTGCAGCCTGATTCATGGAATTATTTGCGTGAAAAACGCAGATTTGTGTGCCTTTCTGCTGGAAAATCCCTGCTTGAAGTATGGGGATTTTCGGGCAGAAAGGCACGCATATCTGCGTTTTTCACACAAATAATTCCATGAATTAGGCTACAGAATGGGAGGTCAAAGAAGAAAATTAAAACATTAAAATTGAGCAAAATAGCATGCGCATATTGCACTTGTTACTTTTAGGTCAGTCTGCATTTGCGTTCAGATAGATCAGACAGAAATTTGTCGGCTGTGCTAAAGAGACAAGGCAGCGGAGAGGCTACTGAGCAGGGTGCTAAAGCAACATGAACACAGGTGAAAAATTGATTTTGGGAGGAACACATTGCAACAAAAGTCACACACAGCAGAATTGCAATTTCTTATTTCACTCAAGCTTTAAACTAGCAAACAGCTAAGGAAATGGGCTTAGCAATCAAAATCGGAAATCGGTTTTTGTGATGGGGAACAAAGATACACAACAGGTAGGATTCTAAGGGGATTGGGATACTCTTATGGGATGATGATATGGGTTTTTATGGGGAAAAGGCAAATCGGTTTTTAGAGAAAAACACAAGACATGGGCAAATTAGTTTTTTGATGCAAACATGCTAGTTTTACCAAGACTATGGGCTTCATTACGAGTCTGGCAGTAACATGCCGGTTTTGCTGGCTCGGTTACTGCCAGACTCGTATTACCATTCCGCCTCCATGATTCCCGGAATTACCGGGGCATTACAATCCCGGTGACCTGGAATTCCGGAGGCGGAATTCGGTAAATCCCCATTCCCATTGAGTCCGATAGTTGTTTCCACGTCTGCCTGCAGGCGGGCGGTGTTAAACCCACCAGGTCAGACCTGGCGGGAATGACACCTCCGCCTGCAGGACTCGAGATCTCCCGGTATGGAAACAACAGTGGCGGCGGGTTTACCACCACCGTTATTTCCATACCGGGTGACTCGTAATGAGGCCCTATATTTTAATGGATGTATTATTAAAGAAAGACATGCGTTAATTTGCAATTTTAACCAGCTCGCGTCACGTACCTTCTTATAGGGGAATTAATTAATTTATTTCAAATAATACTAAGTTTTTTCACAAATACTTGAAAGAAATGGAGAAGCAAGATGCTACAAAATATGAACTAACACAGATTCTTCTAGAGAATACTAACAGTTTGGGAAATGACTAGGGTTTTTATGTTTTTTTATAGGATTTGAACAAAATGGAAGGGAAAAGAGCAGGATATGCAGATTTAGGGTCTGGGGTAATGTTGATACTCAAAATACACTTGAGTTGGGTAATTTGGACAGTCATCCGGGTCTCTGGACAGCGGGGCCTAGGATATGGTCACTGGGCAGTGAGGTCAACAGATCTGGTCACAGGGATGTCTGGGCTCCTGGAGGGGAACAGCTGGGTAAAGTCTGGTCACTGTGGACTTCGGGATGAATCAGCTGAGCAAAAAGGTCTAGTCACTGGATCCCCTAAAGGGGTTAGCAGCCTTTCCTCCTTTCTTCTTGAATTATTGGGATGAATTTGGTTCTGGATAGATGGTTCTGGCTAGGTGGTTCTGGGTAGGTGGTTCTGCCTGGATATGGGTCAGCTACCTCTGGATCTGGTTCTGGAGTCTTGGAATCTTGCAGGGTGAATTTTGAATGTTGAATATCTTGTGCCTCCCTGTCTACCCCCTTAAGTAGGCAGTGTGACATCATAGGATTTTAACAATATGGGCGGAAGTACCCTGGACCTACCCCTCGCATGGGATAGGTCAGGCTAATGATGCCCCCACCTCCTTCCGAGCTTTATTTCACAAAATGAGTTATTAAATAAAACTCCATATTTAAAATAGTTACCAAAATAAAAATGAGATAGGTAGATCACATTTATTACAAGGAATATGCCGATTCAAATGCCAATTCTGTGCTATGTTGCGTCAACCTTCGGCACAATTTAGCAGAGACAAATAACAGCTAAAATTCTGCAAATGGATACATTTATGCATACTAGTATCCGGCATGTTCTCCCCAAATTTTATGTCTGCGCCATTTATACTTCACTCAGAAATGCCTTTTTACTGCCATTCCATTCCACCACATGCCAGGAAGACACATATAGAGCCTCATTCAAGTATGCTGGTAAGGCAACAACGGCACCATTATTGCTACCGGCACCATTGGTACCTTACTGCCATACTACGAGTTGTGCTTGCGGGTCTCACTCTGCCCGGCAGGTCCGACCTAGTGAGCAGTGCGGCACCCATGAGCACAACTCGTGGATGCACCAGCACCGTTATGCATCTGAGCTACTCATTCCCATTCAGCCCTATGGGGCCAAATGGGGATGGGGAGTCCCTTATTGCCAGCACCCACGAATGGGCAATTACCGGTTCCACCGAACTCAGCATGACCCGGTAATTGCCCATTCGCGGGTGCCAGTAAAATCACGGGTCCAGTGGCAGCCGTGCCTTTGTTACAGGCAGGGCTACGCCAAACCCATAATGAAGCCCATAGTCTTATTTTACTTGTCCAAAAATCACTTAAAATACTGGCATAACATTGAATTGTTGCTTATTTAGGGTGCTGAAACAAATGTCATAATGTTCAGTAGCTCTTTCTCAACCCCCCACAGCCAAATATCCCTGTCAGGCTTGGCTTTCTCAAGGGTTTCAATGACTACCCTTTGAAGTCCTCCTGTGGTTACTGGGAAGGAGTGGAGAGAAAATCACACCTACGAGGCAAAACCCAGGGCTTCACCCCCACTCTTTGTCCTTGGGGCAGTTCTGCCAGGCAGTCTGGGGGAACCTGTAATTATCACACTAGCAGGTCCCAGAGAACAGAGCACATGTCCTTTGCAGTATCAGTTCATGGGTAGGTGCGACATCGGCCGCTCTGCCAAACTGGTTTGACAGAAACTCCTGGGCCTAGCTGTTAGGGAGAATTCTCCAGAATGGCTAATTTCCCTTACCTACTGAGTCCTTCAGCAGCTTTGCTGGATTTCTAGGATTTATTTTTTCACCTGGTAAGAGTGTGAGCCTTTTTTCCCACTCTTACATGTGTTTTGCTGTGTGTGTTTAACATGTTTGTGTTTATAGACTGTGGGACTTCACCTACTCCATAGGCATCATCGTTTTACTATGTGTCACACAGCACCTTTAGTGCAGTGACACAGGGTTGTCTTTTTCAGACTTCCCACTTTAACTCCATATTCTGGGACTGACTACTGTCTCTTAGAACATGTAAGTTGCCATTGACTTTATTAGTCTTTTTAAATTCACAGACACAGTACAAACTATCTTCTATAGAGTACTGGAAAGGGTTAATAGTTATCCTTTGTTGTCTGTCTCTCATGGAACATTATTTTGTTCCCATTTCATTAAGATTTGGCTGGTGGCAGTGGTATCTACCCTATTTTTCCTACCGCGCTCTATATAAATAGCCTTCGTACTGTTTTAGGCTAAGTTAGCAGCCTCGAACTTAAATCCGCTGGACCCCATTTACTTTTGTTTGGTTCCGGCAGGGTTTATTCAGCAATTCTTTTTGCAAATTTCTTTCTCGTGTTTTACTCTGAGCGCCAAACCAGGTTTGTTTCATTTGTTTGTCGTCCTTTGGCGGGCTTCTACACAGAAGCCCTCCTTAAGCGCCTGAATGTCTGAGGGGGACAGGATGTGAGGGAGGGGTTTGAGACTCCGTGCACAGGATCTCCTTGGAGACCCATGTCACACTCTGTATGATTGGCTGTGGTGACTGACCCACAAGGACAGCCACCCTGCTGCGTGATTGACAGCCTGGCTGTGTGAATGGGGGAAAACTGCATAAAAAGCAGGTCTCTGGGGCTTGGAAGGCAGAGTTGCCACTGGATCGAGAGAACCAAAGAGAAGCTGAAAGAAGAGGAACACTACCACAACTGAACCTCCCGGTGAAGCCCTGCTGCGGGTCGAATCTCCAAACTTTGACAACAGAGAAGATCTGCAAGGAATCTTCTTCCCTTGAGCTGGTGGCACCAACCAGTTCGCCAAATACCAAGAAAGGCCTCCTTCCAATTTGCTGTGATTCGCTGCAGTGAACTGGATAGCCAGGAGGCTCGGACCCTGTTTGCATTTTAAGGAGCGCACCTTTTATTTGCTGCTTTGCTCTGCTGCTGGTTTCTTCCCTAGGCAGTGTAGGATCCTCCAGTCTTCCTTCTTCATGTCAGTCCGACAGTTGCTTCAGGAACCGTGAGCCTACAGGATCTGCCAGGAACTTCTGCCTCAGTTACAGCATTCTTCTTCTTCTAAGATACTGTTCAAACCCGGTTGTTCGTTCCGTCCAACTGCAGTGAAAGTGTTTGAAATCTTTTACCAGTCTGAGGGCTTGTTCTTCTCTACTCTTTTAAGTAACTTTTCTTCCGACCAACTTCGTTTCAAACTCTCAGCAAAGACTTAACCGCAAACCACTCTGAACTGTGTGATCCTCTGCAAAGACTGTACCATTAACATTAGCCCAGGCCTATTGATTTGAGTCCTCATTGTAGCAAGATTGCCCTGTCTACTTACTTGTTGGTGCTGTGTAATTTTGTATAACCTTGTCTTTCCCTCCCTTTTAAATTGGTGGAGTGCCATTTTGCTCACACTTCATTTTTGAGCTTAACTTGGCGGGAATTCATCAAGTGTTGTGTAGTATATTAAGAGTGTGATTTTGTTTGCTGTTTTGCTTAGTGAATTGTTTTACAACTGATGTGTAAATAAATGTATATTCTTTTACTCAGAAACCTGTAGTCAGTGTTTGTTTGAACCATAGTAATTGTTGTCCTTTGTGTAACTATTGATACTGCTCACTTTACTCTTGAGATAAGTCTGGCTGCTCAGCCATCACTACCACTTTACTGTGTAGTACAGGCTTGTACCAAAGGTGAATTTGTACTGTCACTTGTAGTCTTAATTGTGTGTGGTGTTCCCAAAGGGTACTGCATATGATTCTGCCTAACACTAGCTGGGATAATTTGTCTTTTGGGGAAAACAGTACAATAAACATATTTTTGCAGCCCCTCTCCCCATATGTAAAATTGTGTTTCTGTGTGAGCCACGGTCTTATTTCACATTAAATTTGACAAATTTCATTTTCCTACTTTGCCAAAAGCAGATTTACACATGTTCTTTTTCTCTCCTGTTAAATGTGGTTTCTTTTGCATTCTGAAAGGCTTTTCCCAGATCTTGTCAGTTTCTGGACACAGAGATGTGCAGAAAATAGTTTCATGGTAACTGACACGATGTAAGAGAGAGAATTTTTCCTTTAAAGTACTTTGCGTGTGTTGATTTATTTCAAAAAGTCAATCCAAGCTGTGTGGACGTAAAGCAGAATTCTTTTGCTTTTCATGGACTTTACTTGATGAAAATAATGCCTTTCAGTTAGGGATGGCCTTATTTGATAGTATTAACATGCAATACACAGCAGGGCTGTGTTTAAATAGACAAAACTGTGTGATGTTGGAAATGAAAGAAGGCACCAGTGCGATGCAGTCTGGAATGAAAGACATTTTCTTGTGCAGCCTTGAGTTTTCGAAATGTTTGTACAGCAGTGCAGATCCATTATGTATTTAAGTTATTTTCTCTGTATTCACATGAAGTGCAACAAAATGCAGTCATTCTTGGGGTGGCTGTGTTCAAATCTCGCCCTCCATGCGCTTATCTGACCAAAAGTACAGCCGTTTTTTGGTGACTGCTGACATGCAGTTTTTGTTGTAGGGGGGTCTACCTTAGGCCTTAAATGTACCCCACATTAGTGTACCAACTTCCTGGTTCAAGGTTCTAGAGAGGGTTTCTTCAAGTCTTTTAAATCCCAAAACGCAACCCTAGCTAAAGGCAATTAGGCGAGGGCTCAAAGTCTTGACAACCGGAAGAATACAAAGATATCCTGTGGATTTCTCCCAGTCTCTAGTGTTATAGAATCAGCAAGTTAACATCTAACAAGGGAGACATTTTAACGGACTCGATGAACGGACACAAGCAGCGGCTTGAGTCAGAGGTTGAGGGGGTGACTCTGGACATCTCTATGTGCACTCCAACGCTTCTAGGAATCAGCTAAGGAATATATTTTCCCCACAGTACCTTAGGTTAGAAGAAAATGTTTGTGCTGGATGCTCCACGATGCTGCAGCTCTGGACCTGACCTCTGGATTCGTTGGCGTAATGACTGAAGGCAGGACAATGGATGGGGTCTCTCAGCAGCAGTCTCGAGGGAGGACCGGGGAATGACTTTCAGCAACTTCTTGGTTCACTCTGCAGTTTTGGCACCTTTTCTGCAGCACCAACAAAAGACACGGAAAACCTAGTCAATCTTCTTCACTTCCTGCAGTACCACACTCTGATGAGGGGGTCTGGGTGAGTTGGATCGGGCCTTACCACAATGATGCACTCAAAAGAGGCAGGAGGTCTCCTGGTATCTGGGTTTTGCAGCTCTGGAAACTCCTAGGACTCCTAGATGGCTCAATTCAAAATTCGTTTTAGGACTGGTTGTTCCCACCAGCCAAAGAGAGAGGTCGTCCTCTTCGCAGCTCCTCTGTTGCACCGAAAATGGTGTCAGGACGGCCCGGTGTTGCAAAGGGTCTGCAGACTTCTCTGGTCATCTTCTTCAGTAACTTCAGCTTCCAGGTGTCATCTTGGTTTTCACTCCAGAAGCCTCACCTTTTATACAGTTCCAGCACACACTCCTCTGCAATCTCTCTCTTCAATTTGCAAAAAGAGGCATCTGGCTGTGCAAAAGGGACAGCCAGACCCCCCGTGGGATCTGGTCCTATTCAGGCCCTCTGGCAGACGAAGGACAGGTGGGTGGAAGGATCCTCTCCCACTTCTTGCCTGCCCAGACATTCTGGACCCTAGGTGGGGACACCCAAAGGTTCCCGCCAAAGGCAAAACACACACACTGACCTCCCCCTCCCAGAATTATAGATGAAGGGTTAATAAAGAACAACCATGGTATTAATGGTGAAAAAAGAAGGGAGGCCCCAAGATGGTACTTAGGGCCCCCTATCGTGCACTACCGTGGCTATGGACATAGCCTGCAGTATAAAAGCTACACAATAGTTGGTATAACACATCTACTGCACCAGCCATAACTAGGAGATTGCCTATGTGACTAAAAGTTCACCGCAGCAGGGAGACGGGGGATTCTATGTGTCCATTTGGACTCCAATGAAGGTGGTGTGTGCCAATCTCTCAGACTATAGAGTTTTGGGAGAGATACTAAGTAAGAAATGTAGTTACTCGAGGATACAGAAAAAGGAATATTAAAGGATGACCCTAAGGGTCCATAACAACACTGCCCATAAGGTGCTGTGTGCTGCAGTAGTGAAATACAGATGCCTTTAAGAGCTATTGAGCAGAAAGACTCCATAGAACAGGTAGAATAATTTAAAACTACCATGTCCCCATATAATAATGCTGAAAGAAGTTTGTTTTAGGGAAGTATGATTGAATGAATGCTATTCAGTTTATACGCAGGAAGACCAGAAGGGCATGAAAGGCTGTCTTATGGAAGGCTTTCAGTGGCCATCTGAAAGCATATTGTTTTGGAAGCAAAAACCTTGGCATAATGAGTTCACAGGAATTCTGGGCATCAACAAAAAAGAATTACAAAAATATAATAATAATCTAGCTGAAGAAACCTCGCTGATTAACAGATATTGGTATCTCAGAGGCTCAAAATGTAGTATTTTTAAAAATGTACTGACTGTCTCTGAGCGGAGTGTTTCAATGGAAGTTATCATGAATCAGTCATGTTGGGGCGTGATTTGAACTGTAATTATGGTGATTCCCCTTCCCTATCGAGAGAGGGAATGAACAGTGCAATGAGTGATCACTCTATCTTACAGAGTGCTTTTAAGGGTATGGTTCTCCAGGCTAAATGGAGAGAGGCTCCTAAAAACTGGATTGTAAATATGGCTGGCACGCAAGTCATATGTACCCTGATAACAGTGAGAATATATTATAAAAATATGCTTACTTTAAATCAGTTGTTAACAGAACAACAGAAATGCGACTTATTCTCTCCATTTACCTTCTCAAATTGTTTAATCTGAAAATATAATGATGGGCGTAGGGCAATCAAATCATATTTTCCATAAGTGTTGATCTCTCGGGCCGCAGATTTTTGACAAGCAAATTCAACAAAAAAAATTGTAAACTGGGGAAATTCCTTTGATTTATACCAGAGCAGTTCACTAATCTGTCAAGGGATCAAAGAAAGAGACTGATGCAGAGATATAAAAACTGGCAAAAAGGCTATAAACCTAACCAGTCTCATAGGGACAGTGAAGTATTTCTTTCCAAAACAAGGTCATGGAAATTCTGGAGCCTGATTAATGGAAAGTGGAAAGGGGAGATTGCAAGTGCAGGGCCTGTAAATCCCTATATCTGAGGCCACTTGGAATACTATGCTGAAATGTTCACTGAATCTAAGAATAAGGGAAATTCTTTGTTTGAAATACCCAAGGGGGTATGGTCATTGGAATTGACCTTTGAACATTTTTCTGGAATGTATAGAGAAACTGAACGCTTATCGAGCAGGTGGCACTGATTGGTTATCTAAACTTACCATTAAAAGTGAACTAGCGCTATGAGCAGACATATTATGCAGGATTTCCTCTGTAGTGAAAGAAATAAGGATGAACAAATCCTTGATTATACCTATTTTTATAAAGGGAACGAGGAATCATCCGTGCAATGACAGACCCATTGCACATTTTGATATAATGTGGAGGATTTCCATATTCCATACTATTGTAGATGTTAGAATACTGGGCCGGCAGCTCTGGCAGAATGGATGAAATGCAATCAGGTTTTCATAAGAAGTTGGGCATTGAATGGTCTGATCATTTAATTACTCCAATATAAAGCCTGGTCTAAACAGAACGTGCAATATGCCATATTTATAAATTTAACAGTTGAATTATATGGATACAGGCTGTTGGAAAAGATAGAGATTTGGATGCTGCAGACTTCCATTTTGGGCCCTATTATAGATGTTCTGTTCTGATCTTGATGGTCGTGCAGATTATTGCACCTCCGTCCCCAAGTACCGCACAGACAGAAAGGATACACGGTCTGTGCAATCTTTTAGGCCACAGGTGTGTTGAGCCGTCAATCAGGTAGCAGGAACGCCGGAAGGACCCCTGACCGCTGCAAGGCAATAGTTAATGGTTAAACAGGAGCAGTGCAATTCATACGGGTAGCGGGTAACAATCAGTATTAACAAGGCTTACCCAGGAGTGTTGCAAGAGTGGTCCTAAATGTGGTAAGAGCCACAGATTGTTGGTAGTGGTGAAATAAGCGTTCTGCACGGCTCGAAGGTGGGACACACCTGGGTCTGATGTATATGGACCAGTAAGGCAAGAAGTTCAAAACCAAGTTCCGAGATTCTAGATTCAAAGAGGATAATCCAAAGGCAGTCCAAGAGAGTTCCAAGGTCAAGGTGCCGGGGAAACAAGATAGAATCCAAGAAACAGAAATCCGAGGGGCAGGCAAGACAAATCCAAAGAACAGTCCGAGGTCGCAAAATCCGTGATCAGAAACAGGTAAACCAAAGCGCTACACAATCCTCAAGAGATCAGCTGTGAAGCGCTGGACCCACGTTGCCAAGATGCTTTTAAACTGATTAAGTAACCATGTGATGTATCTCACGGACGTGTGAGACGTGACGTGATCACGCGGTCACTGGACGCTGGATGTTCATTGCCGTGGGAGTCTCCGTGGGCGTGACCAGCCGTGAGCGCGCCTCCATGGTAACTGCCAGCGAAACAAAGGACAGTAGACGCCGGGGCTACAGGCTGGTGTCCTCCTACACCAGGCAAATTGCTGGTTCTTTCTATGTGCAGGGACTGCTCTTGTTGTTAGGTGTGGTGTGGGGCTTGTGGTTGTGTGATTCTTAATCAGGCGAGCAACGGGAGACGTGACAGAGCCCCCCCCCAAAGGCCCAAGACCCCGTGGGCTGGACGGGTTATCCCGATGAAAGCGAGCAACCAGACGTGGGGCATGGATGTCCCGGGAGGGAACCCAGGAGCGTTCTTCAGGGCCATACCCCAACCAGTCAACCAGATACTGGAGGCGACCCCTGCAGAGACGAGAACCCAGAATAGCACTGATCTCATACGTATCCGGGGAGGACACAGAAACAGGGGCAGGAGATCGGACCATCCGGGTTGCAGAAAGACAGGGCTTGAGTAGGGAAGTGTGGAACACCGGGTGGATATGTCAGGAAGAGGGAATAGAGAGTCGTAGGGCTACCGGGTTCAGAACATGTGAAATCTTGTAGGGACCGACAAACCGGGGCAACAGTTTCCGGCAACCAGGGATCCGCAAATGACGAGTTGACAGCCAAACACGGTCCCCAACCTGATAAACAGGAGCCGCCACCCATTTCTTGTCGCCCTGGGTTTTCATAGAGGCTTGGGCTTCCCGCAAATGAACCAGAGTCTGGGCATGGATAGATTGCAGATCCCGAGCACATAGATTGGCGGCGGAAGTGGAGGAGGAAGAAAAATCGGGAAGAGGAAGAGTACGAGGATGCTGCCCATAGAGCGAATAGAAGGGGGAGAACCCGGTGGACGAATGCCAGGCATTGTTGTATGCGAATTCGGCCAAATGGAGTAGGTTCAACCGTGTATCCTGGTACTGAAGGGTCAAGCATCACAGGTACTGTTCGAGAGCCTGATTTACCCTCTCGGTCTGGCCATCGCTCTCCGGGTGGTAGGCTGAGGAGAAGCGTGCATCAATGCCAAGGATCTTGGTAAGGGCATGCCAAAAACGGGATGTGAACTGTGTACCGCGATCGGATACAATGACTTGTGGAAGACCAAAGAGACAGAAGATTGACTTGAAGAATAGTTGGGCCAGTACAGGGGCTGAGGGAATCCTGTGACAAGGAATGAAACGGGCCATCTTAGTATAGGAATCGACTACCACCCAGATGGAGTCGTACCCTTGTCTGCGAGGCAAAACTGTAATGAGGTCCATAGAGACCGTATGCCATGGTCTGGGAGGAATAGGTAGGGGCTGAAGGAGACCCACGGGACAACCCCTACGTGTCTTGCACTGTGCACAGATGGAGCAAGTGTTTACATAATGTTGCACGTCGCGTCTCATAGATGGCCGCCAACACCATCGCTTTAGTAACTCCAAGGTGCGATGCTGTCCAGGGTGCCCTTTGATGGCCGCGTCGTGAGACCAAGCAAGTGCCTGGTTACGTACATCGCTAGTGGGGAGGATTAACTTATCCTGTATGAAGGGCAACCCTTCCTGAAGTACCAAATCCCATTCTGTTAGTACTTGTGGATTATGTGAAACCCACTGTCGGATGAGAGTTAGCATGGAGGGAGGAGGAGTGCAAATGCATATGACATGACCTTCGTTCAGAAGAGTATCTGGGTATAGGGGCAAAGAATCCCCTCCGGGCGAGTGAGATAAAGCATCGGCCTTACCATGTGAAAGCCCTGGTCTATGTTTTACCACAAAGTCATAGGCGGCAAAAAACAGGTGCCAACGCACTTGTCTGCTATTCAAACATTTAAGGGAGGCCAGGTCCTGCAGGTTTTTGTGATCTGTGTAAACCATGGTTTGATGTTTGGCCCCAATGAGATGATGTCGCCAGGTCAATAATGCATCCTTAATGGCCAGTAACTCCTTCTCGGTAACTGTGTAATGGGACTCGGAAGGTGTAAATTTCCTTGAGTGGAATGCTACGAGATGCAACTGACCCGTGGAGGGACAGGGTTGGGAGAGCACTGCGCCTAATGCAAAGGAAGAGGCATCGGCCTCCACAACAAACGGGAGTTTGGGGTCGGGATGCTGTAGTACAGGAGCTGTGGTGGATCTAGCTTTGAGTGTCTCAAAAGAACGCTGATGTTCTGAGGTCCAACAAAACTGGACCCGAGGACTGGTCAAGGCAGTCAGTGGTGAAACAATGGATGAAAAACCGGCAATGAAACGCTGATAAAAGTTGGCAAAGCCCAAAAACGACTGGAGCTGTTTGAGACAGGTTGGAGCGGGCCAGTCGATGATGGCACGGACTTTGGACATGTTCATGGATAGACCTCCAGGTATAATAAGAAAGCCTAGGAACTCTACTTCCCTAGTATGAAATACACATTTCTCGGGTTTTGCGTACAAGGAATGTCTTTTTAACCGAGTCAGGACTTCTGTGACATGGCCTATGTGTTCCTCCAGTGAGGACGAAAATATCAATATATCGTCTAGGTAGGCCACAACAAAAATGTCTAAGACGTCAGAGAATACCTCGTTAACAAAATGTTGAAACGTAGCGGGGGCATTGCAGAGACCGAAAGGCATTACAGTATACTCGAACAGCCCTTGTCGAGTACAAAATGCCGTCTTCCACTCGTCTCTGCTACGCATACGAACCAAGTTGTACGCCCCCCGAAGATCCAACTTAGTAAAGATGGATGCCTTGGTCAATCTGTCTAATAGCGTGGAGATGAGGGGTAAGGGATACCGATTCTTGATGGTAACGGCGTTCAATCATCTGTAATCAACACAGGGACGTAAGTCACCCTCTTTCTTGGGCACAAAAAAAATCGGACTAGCAGCTGGGGAGCTAGAGGGTCGTATGTGACCTAAGCGTAGGGCTTGTTGGATGTATTCCTTGAGTACTAACTCTTCCGCTGGAGATAAGGAGTATATTCTGCCCTTTGGTATAGTTGCCTCAGGAACCAAATCAATGGGGCAATCATAGGGTCGATGTGGTGGTAGGCCTTCTGCCGTGACTTTGTCAAAGACCTCTCGGAATTCATGATAGACAGTGGGAATCCCAGCTGTAATGGCCCCCACAGTGTGTGGGACGTTCATAGATGGATCTGTCTCCTTAAGGCTGGCGGAGGCCATAGCCCCAAGGATAGTGGCCGGGGATGAAATCGTAGCGGACTCGATCAAACAGAAGTGTTGGCAAACTTCAGATTCAAAGGTGACCTGTCCACTGCCCCAGTTAATCAAGGGATTGTGTTGTTTGAGCCATGGAATGCCTAAAATGATACCGATCTGCGGCGTGGAAATGAGGTCAAACGCTAGTGTCTCTTGGTGCGTGCCCTGAATCAGCACTAGCATGGGAGCGGTCTGGTACTCAATGGGACCAGAGACAAGTGAGGTACCATCGACCGCTTGTACCGGCTCTGGATACTTTTTCTTGATCAAGGGTAGATTAAGGTCATGAGCCAGCGAAATATCAATAAAGCAGCCAGTGGCCCCGGAGTCAATCACAATCTGTACTGAGTGTACCAAATCTCCGGCTGGCTTCAGCTGGGCCTGGACCATAATCGGTCTGATGGGACCGAATACAAGTTCATTGGGGGTCAGAGAAGGACTCGCCCCTACCCCCATGCCTAGGGGCGAGCCTTCTGAAAACCCAATGTTTTATTTTTAGGGCGGCGAGGACATTCTTAACATAGTGCCCTAAAGTACCACAGTAGAAACAGGCGTTGTCGGTTCTCCGACGTTCCCGTTCGGCCTGAGTGATGGGACTCTGGATCCCACCGATTTGCATGGGTTCCGGAACAGAGACGGATGGGGCTGGGAGTGTCTGATTGGAAAAAGCCATCTCTGCTTTCCTCTCAGACCTGCGAGCGTCCACCTGTAGGGCCAGATCCACTAACTCCGGGAAGAGTGAGGGAAGAGCCGGCACTACAGAAAGAGAGTCTTTCATGTGGCTACAGAGACCACGGTAGAACACTATGGCTTTCTGTTCTTCAGGCAACGAGGTCTCTGCAGCCAATTGATTGAAACGGGTGATGTAATCAATCAGAGTTTGTTTACCCTGTGTAATATCAAGCAATTCCAGGTCTCGGGATTGTGCCTTATACCTGGTGTCAAAAACCTTTGCCATTTCTGTCACCAGTAGATCGAAATTGTATAGAGCAGGGTGATCACTCTCTAATAATGGGTTTGCCCAAATGGCCGCTACACCTGACAGGTGAGAAAGAAGGAAAGCTGCTTTGGTAACAGAGTCAGGAAAAAGCTGGGGTCTACACAAGAAGTGAAGTTTGCACTGGTTGAGAAAGGTACGATATTTCCTGGGATCCCCCTGATAACGTTCGGGGGCAGCAAGAGGAAAGGAGGTTGGAAGGACCACTGGAGTGGGGACTGTGGGTGCTGTGGACGGATGTGCAGGCGGATCTGGGGGGTTGGGGTCGCCGGGCTCGGCCTCTGCGGGTAAGGGGGCACGTGTGCTTTGTAGGGCATCGAGTCTATGGTGGATAGCCGTCGTGGCTGCGGCCATGTCGGTCCTAAGGGCTGCAACCGCTTGCATTAGAGCGACCACAGGGTCCCTGGAGGAGGTATCCATACTCTGGACGACCAGGAAGGCTTCACGGTCTGTTCTGATCTTGATGGTCGTGCAGATTATTGAACCTCCTTCCCCAAGTACCGCACAGACAGAAAGGGTACACGGTCTGTGCAATCTTTGAGGCCACAGGTGTGTTGAGCCGTCAATCAGGTAGCAGGAACGCCGGAAGGACCCCTGACCGCTGCAAGGCAATAGTTAATGGTTAAACAGGAGCAGTGCAATTCATACGGGTAGCGGGTAACAATCAGTATTAACAAGGCTTACCCAGGAGTGTTGCAAGAGTGGTCCTAAATGTGGTAAGAGCCACAGATTGTTGGTAGTGGTGAAATAAGCGTTCTGCACGGCTCGAAGGTGGGACACACCTGGGTCTGATGTATATGGACCAGTAAGGCAAGAAGTTCAAAACCTAGTTCCAAGATTCTAGATTCAAAGAGGATAATCCAAAGGCAGTCCAAGAGAGTTCCAAGGTCAAAGTGCCGGGGAAACAAGGTAGAATCCAAGAAACAGAAATCCGAGGGGCAGGCAAGAGAAATCCAAAGAACAGTCCGAGGTCGCAAAATTCGTGATCAGAAACAGGTAAACCAAAGCGCTACACAATCCTCAAGAGATCAGCTGTGAAGCGCTGTACCCACGTTGCCAAGATGCTTTTAAACTGACTAAGTAACCACGTGATGTATCTCACGGACGTGTGAGACGTGATGTGATCACGTGGTCACGGGACGCTGGATGTTCGTTGCCGTGGGAGTCTCCATGGGCGTGACCAGCCGTGAGCGCGCCTCCATGGTAACTGCCAGCGAAACAAAGGACGATAGACGCCGGGGCTACATGCTGGTGTCCTCCTACGCCAGGCAAACTGCTGGTTCTTTCTATGTGCAGGGACTGCTCTTGTTGTTAGGTGTGGTGTGGGGCTTGTGGTCGTGTGATTCTTAATCGGGCGAGCAACGGGAGACGAGACATGTTCACACTGATATATCTCTCCAAATATGCCTAAATATGGAATGGTCGATGCCTAGAAGGATACTAAGATTTAATGGCTTAAGACAGGGCTGTGTTTTGGCACCTCTCTTAATTAGTCTAATTTTTCACCTGTGCCAGTTATACATTATTATAATTCAAAGGTTATATCAGCTCTACTCTATGGTGCTGAAGTTATAAATATTAGAGACAC
Organism: Ambystoma mexicanum; assembly: GCF_040938575.1. NCBI lineage: Eukaryota > Metazoa > Chordata > Amphibia > Caudata > Ambystomatidae > Ambystoma > Ambystoma mexicanum. Next base: position 363,825,968 of record NC_090922.1, read on the forward strand.
TAGTAAATTGGACAGCCTCTTGTGGAGCTGAGTATTGGGATTACCATCTATTTTGCCTATCGCTCATTTTAGGTTTGAATTGGGATGGATACATCTGCTGAAGAGAGTATATTCAAAGATTCCAGATAAAAGCCAAGAGATTTTGATTTGATTTGATGTGATTGTATATGGATATAAATTGTGCGCTCAATGACTCTCCGTCGCAAAATCTCTTTGCTTCAAATCAGGAATCTTTGAATATACTCTCTTCAGCAGATGTATCCATAAAGTTATGTATAAAGAACACTGACCTGGCTAAACAAAATTGTCAACAAGCTGATTGGATATAGACTATAAATCGAATTGCTGAATTGCTGAATTGATTGTGATAACCCAATCTCATGAGGAAGACAAATCACTGGGAAAACTACTGGGATATCTCCTTACATTTCCAAATGCAATATGGAGAAGGCAGTTTATTAGATTGCATTTTAATATACATCCCGCATTTGAAGTTCTGGGAGTGAAGGAGAGTTACGGGATCGGACACTGAATGTATTTGTTTAATGGTTTTAAGAGAAAGATATTTTAGCAGTGTGTGCTTAATTTTAATGAGGTGATGGTGGATGCCTTTTAGTAAAGGTCGATTTGCGTGTCCTGACCTCTCTCACATTGGCAGCAATTTGTTCTGCATTGTTGATTTTTAAGGACAATGAACCGAATATTGATGGATTTTGTAGTATGAATCTGGATTTACCTGAACTATTTTAATTATTCCTTGTGTTTTGTATGTATATATTTGTTTGCATTTGATACATTTGTAAGGTTTGTTAAGTAGACCAATCCACAATAAAAACATAAAAAAATACGCTGCCTGATTCATGGAATTATTTGTGCCAAAAACAGGGATTTGTGCGCCATTCTGCCCGCAAATCCCTGTTCGACAAATGGGGATTTGCGGGCAGAATGGCGCACAAATCCCCATTTTTGGCGCAAATAATTGCATGAATCAGGCAGATAGTGTTTTGTGGTAGAGGATGGTAAAAGATGATAGATTTCACAGATATTGAGAAGGTTCATGTGGGTTGAATCAGAAGATTTGGAGATGAAGCGGGAGAGGTTGAGATATTTGCGCCATGGTTGCCTCCAAAACCTTACCGATTCCGCCATGGTGAATGGAGCAATTACCGCCCCATTCCAAGGTTGGCGGGGGCGGTAATTCGCCATTCACCATGGCCCTTCCCCATTCCCATTTGAGCCCCCAAAGGGCTCAATGGGAATGGGGAAGGCGCTAATAACGGTACCGCTAATTGCGGTACCGTTATTAGCTCCAAAGTCCCTTTGCGGGTCCTGTCCTTAACGCCTGGTAAAACCAGGCGTTAAGGGAGGACCCACGAAGGGACCTCGGAATAGGGCGGTAAGGGATTACTGGCACCAGTGCCCTTACCGGTACTGGTATTCCCTTACTGCCCGGGTCGTAATGAGGCCCATTGGGTCAAAATAGACAACTAGATTACAAGCAGCAGTAGAGAAGGAAAGCAGGACAGAGAAATGGTGATTTGTGGGGATAGAGAGGTGGGTACTCTAGAAGCAGGTAATTAGATAATTTAGTGTTCGATTCATTTAACCCAGATAGCCGAGTGCCATCCAATGTCAAATGACATTGAGACAGTCAGCATCCAGGCAACAATCTCAGAAAAAAGGAGGAGAATGAAAAAATATATATATTTGTGTGTCATCAGCAAATATTTAGTAAGAGAAGCCAAAGCAGCATGTACAAGAGTTAATCGAGGAGTTGATAAGTTTGAAAGGCAGGGGACCAAGGACAAAACCGTGCGGGACACCTATGGTAGATGGGTGATAGTAGAGGATTCTGAGTTTCAAGAAACTTTTAAGAAACTGTCAGAATGGCAGTACTTTATTCATGTCAGTGCCAGGTACTAGAAAGCGTTTAGAAAGTTTAGAAAGCGTGCATACAAGAACGTTGTTGTCTGCAGTGTCTAAGGCTATGAAGAGGTAAGAAAGGAAGAGGATGGGGAGAGTTCAGAGTAGTGTACAGATGATAAGAAGTTGGAGACATCCATTCAACAGTTTCAGTTGAATGATATAGGAAAAAATGGATTGGAGAGGGTGACATAGATTTTGATTTTCGAGATGTGATTGAAGGCAATGCTCTCCAGGATTTTAGAATAGTTGGGAAAAGTGAGGCTAAGCAGCAGGTAACTCGAGATTTGGAATCAGCACCCACCTCATTGCATTTTGGAAGTATTGTCACTTTGTCATAGGAGTGAAGAAAGATTGCAGTGGCTAGACATGGGGACATCTGATAGCTGCAATGCATTCAACTAGTTGCGAAGGAAAGGGATCATCAAGGGCACAGGAGTGATTGTCCTGTTTCAGTATGTTAGCACTTCAATATTTGGCGTATTGGAGAAGAAGGAAAAAGGAAGAGGAGGTAGAATAAATGAGGAGGAAGGGGAAACAAAGAGAATTGGTCAAGGCATTGCAAATTAAAATAATGTTATTAGAGAAGGAAGCTAAAAGCAAAATCATTGGCAAATAGGGGAGATGGTGCAGAGAGATTTGAGAATGGATTATAGGAATCAAAGGTCATTGATTGAGAAGAATTACATTATTGAAGTACATTGTTTTAGCAGGGTCAGGAGTGGTAGATAGATTGGAGAGCGAGAAGGTAGAAATCAACATCAGTGAGGGACTTGGATTTCCACTACCTGTGTGGATTTGAACACATTTCAATTTTGAATTAGCAAATGTGGTGGGTGATCCAGGCTTGAAGATGGGGTTACGATGGAGAGAAAGATTTAAGAGTTTACTCCTCACGAATAGAGGTGATTTATGGTGCAATGAAAGTCCTCAAATGATGAGTCTTTAGTGGAAGGGGGCTAAAGAGAAAATGTGTCAGTGGAGGAAGAAATGTCCTAGAGGAAGGAGGTGAGAGGAGATGGAGTGTGTGTCTATGGAGAATTTCGTGATAAGGGATAGTGATTTGAAGAAGAAGGGTCAATTGTTAGGTTAGAGAATGACAGGTAAAATTGGATTATGATGAGGTTGATTGAGTTACCAGCCTAGTGACTGGGGTGAGAGCATATGTAAGAAAATTAAGCTTGGAGTGTTGGGCATCCGATAGGTGGGCAGACTAAGGTCATCCATTAGGATGACTAATGCTCAGAGCAGAGTTAAGAAGCTGAGAAAGATCATTCAATAAAGAGAGAGACAGTCTAGGGAGATAGTAAATAGAGATAATAGAGACTGATAAAGGACTGGACATGGATGTAGAAATAATCTCAAAGGAAGGACGAGAAAGGGGGAAGAAGAATGAATTCCTAAAAAAGGAAGCCAACATCCCACCTCTTCCAGAAGGTTGAGGGGTATAGATAAATGCAGTATATTGGCCAATGAGAGCAGGTATGGAAGCAGATTTAGTGAGAAAAACAAGGTTAGTGAGAGACAGTGGGATCAGAAGATGTTGGACACAAATATATTGTACATGCAGATGGATTGAGCATGCCAAATTCCAATGGAATGCCTGATAGAAGAGGAGTAGAGCTTGGTAGTTAGCGAGTTGAGCAAGGCAATGCGGGTAAAAGAAGTAGAGTAGGTTTCTTTGAAGTGAGATGGAAGAGTGGAGGGTGGAGTATGAGAGAGAAATGGAGGGAAAATGAGGTGACCATGAAGGGAGTGGAGGGTTGAATGGCAGCAGGATAATGGGAGAACAGTAGAATATGTTTTAGAGATGTAGAACATGAAGTAATAGGATTGCAACAGCTGTTATGATGAAGCTAGGGAGCAAATGGAACTAATGCGAAGAGATGAATACAGATATTAGAAACTAGATACTGGAAAGGGCTTGTGGGTGGAGAGGGAAAAATAGGGTGATGGTGGAAAAGTGAAAGGAAGGAGAGAAAGACAGAAGTGATAGCAAGTTGATTAGGGAAGCTAGAGTGATAAATAAGGATGAGAGCATGTTGTGAATAGGTAGGAAGAAGGAACAACGAGTTAGGGAACAGATTAATGAGAAGAGGCATTTGCAAGGAACAAGGTTTAGAAGGAAAAGGTGGGTGTGAAATGGTAGGAAAATGTGTTAAATAATTGTGGCAGTAAGGGTTAGGAATGTTCGGAACTACAATGGATGAGGCATAGGGAACACAGTAGTAAGGACAGCAAAAGGAAATTAAAATGAAAAAGAATTAAAGAAATGAAAACAATAAAAAGTGTTACAAACGTGCATGCAAGGTGAATCAAACGGTGAATATAAAACCAAAAGAACTGGGGACTCTTGCCTTACTGTGTGCATCCGCCACAGTCCTGTAAGCCTGGGGATAAGAGCTCCAGGAAAGGCAATCTCCTCATGTTGACTTCCTGTTGACAGTGTGTGGAAGTAGAAAATAAAAATGGGTGTGAAACAGGAATAGGTTGAAGAGATCCATTAAGGGAAGGGGAAAAGCAGAAAGGCAGATGGGAGGGAGGGCAACTGGAATGGAGGAGAGAAGAGGAGCACAGATATAGGAAAGGGAGAGAGAGGGGGTGATGAAATAACTGATGGGTATAGGTAGAGAAAAGAAAAAGGAACCATTCTAAGGACAAGAGCAGGGTGCAGATGAGCTTGGTGAAAGAGGTTTTATCCTTTTGCCAAAACTTCCTTTGCCGAGCCACCCTGATAAGTCCACAATGTTGAGAGCCCAGAAGAGTGAAGGAGGCCAAAATCATATGGGGGAGTTCTGTCTAGTTGCTGAATTTGTAGGCTTGGCATTTGTAGGAGGAGGAGAGGAGCAAATCCCCAAGTGCGTTCTTCTTTGATTTACAGGGTATTGGTGATCATCTTTGCATGACGAGGCAGCAATGTGAACATGTGGTGCATGTGGTCCGGGGGACCCGACACCAGAAAATGGAGCTCTCCGAGCTCCGTACAATAAGATGATAGGGTAAGCATGGGACAAAGCGACAATGGTGCAGCAGCTGCCTTAAGAAGGAAGACAGGGCAGCCAGTGAAGTTGGACCAGGCAGGTATAGCAAGTTCCAAGTGTGACAGATCATCATCTGGCAAGGGTGTAGAAGTCAACAATTCTTTAATTTTAATAATTAAAACTATGATGCAGGCAATTCCATCTCATAAAGGATTATCTGCTTATGAGACTCCTTTTTCATAAGCTCCATGCCAAATGCATAGTGTACACCTGTGCCCTACTGAAACAGTACCCTGATATGCAGCACCTGCTCTTGAGTGACAAAGAGAAGGTTTGGGTGGCACAGATGCCATCTTGACAGCTGCAGTGACAGCTAAGTCTCTTTGACGCTACTGGCAAGGGATGGGAGCACATTTTGTGTAGACATGTGGAGCACAGACCAGCTGGAGGAAGATTCTGCCATCTTGTTTTCTTTCTGTAGCTCCCTTCCTTCCTATGTCCTCCACTTCCTTTAACACAAAAAACTTTATGTATGATGTCAAAAAGCAAAGTCCACTTGTTGCAAGGGCAGGGATTGGGCCCCTAAAGCAGGTGTGCTTAGTCCAATCACAGGTACACATTTGCCTTTAAAAGAACGGGTCTCCCACTCCTTCTTTGATTCAATCTTGAACAAAAACCTGAGGAAGAACTCATTGGACATCTGTTGGGAGAGTTGACTTTCTAAAGCTGCCTGCAGAAGGTGAAGTCTGAGTGTCCAAGGTAGAGGCCAACTCAGCTCCCTAACCATCCCATGGGCACATTAGGGGTGGCCTGCTGCTGGAGCAAGATTGCCCCTGTGCCAGCTACATTGGAACCTGAGAAACTCACAACACTCAAGGAACCCTTCAGCTATTGTGAGGGTGTAAAAGAAGGAGACTGACAAGGAGGGTTCATCTTGTGGGTTACAAACTTTTATTAAATCAATAAAGAAACCTATCTCTACCTTCTAAGGGGCTTGCTCTGCCCCATCAAAGGAAAACATTGGTGTATTGTCAGAATGTCTGTGAAAATTATATATTGTCTCTCCTCTGTCAGGAACCAACTAATCTAACCCTAACACTACAAATATAAGTCTTTAACTAAAGTGAAGTTCGTGTTTCCTTCAACAGGGGAATGACTCCCTTCTCCAGGTGTCTTGCTTCCATCTTATAGTAGAAGTAATTCCATTAATGTTCCATTACAAAGCATCACTGGAAAGACACCCTTTTCCTGGCCCGTCTTTCAATGTTCTTCACAGTGGTCTTTAAGCACTCTTGCAGAAAGCTTGGATTAGTCTCTTTAACTCCTTCCAAGAAGTAGAAACACTCATAGCTCTATTTGGATTCTATGCACTCTGATGAAGGATATGGCTCCCATCCCACACTACTTGGACAGCGGTATTGGGTAGGCCACTACAGAGAGGGAGCTGACTCCCAACACAGTCTGCTTGAGCAGTGGTGTTTTGCTGACCACTGTGATGAGAGAGACAACTCCCTATACTATCTGCTTGAGTAGTGATTTTTGGCTGACCACTGCGACGAGGGAGATAACTCATGATGCACTTTGGCTCCTTGGTTTGGCTTGCTGGACCATGCCCAGTCTTCTCGCCATTCCTGTTACCTTGTTCTCTGAAGGGACATGGCTCCATTTCTTGCAAGGTTCAAAGGTTCCTCCATTTGCGATTTCTGTCACCAGCGCAGCACCACGCCAACCTCCAGCTGGTGGTCTCATCAATGTTTCCAGACCTCATGCTCGAACCTTCTGCGGTTGTGTCACCACCTCGATTGCTTCATCCATCTGACGAGTCGCCTCCCAGCCGGCTCCTGGGACATTGTAGCAGTGTACCATTCTTTGTGGCCTCTGCCTGAAGGAACAGCGTCTCTGATACTCCCGGTTTGAATCTCCCAGGCCAGACTTGCATGCTTCTGGCTTCCGTGATGAGAGATCTCTAGTAGGTTCTTGCTTTCTTCTTTATATTGTTGACTCTGCCCTTGCGTAATGTCAACACCATCTTGGAAAGTCTTTTTGACACTCCTTATGCCTCCAATGAGCCACTTTGTTTCAGTACTTGGCTGGTTTTGCATATGACTTCTCATTTTCCTCTTCTTCTCAGTATAATCTACATTTGTCAAAGTCCTGGCTTTACAATAACAAATGATTCCACTATTAATGGTGGAAGAAAAGGGTGACCATGAGGATAGGGGGTTCTGTGACAGGATTGTAGAGAGTCTTTTGCCCAGGTGGATGTCCTTAGCCCCTCCTATGAGGTCCTCCCGCATATTAGCAACCGTAGAGGGACAATTGGGTTTCACCTCACCTCCCTAGCCTCATGGGAAAAGGCTCCCCTGTGGGGAGAAGTGAGGAGACCCGGTGAATCATCACACTATGTGCCAGCCTCCACCATATTGAGGGCCAGAGAAAAAGGACACTTCTTAAATGTGTGTCCCTGTATTGGATTCACAGCAACCTGATAGTCAAGACAGCCAAGATCCCAGTGTTTTCATCATCTGGCTGGGTCTGTGGCTCCGCTCTGGCACTGTGGCTAGTTCAAATTCTAGAAGGTGGGTGCTTGGACTGAGAAAGATGAACCCCCTATTCTATTTGTTGTTGCCACTGGAATGACGAGGAGGAATGCTGCGCCTGATCTCAGGTTTTTGGTTGGCCTTTAGCGTGTGAATTTATGTTGCATATATTATGGTCCTGTGTTGTGAAGAGCTCAATGTGTGATGCACATTGCCTTGAAGGTGGATCGTCACCCGATCGGCAGTCATTAAGGCCACAGAGGCTGGGTATAATGTGTTCTCTAGGGCCTAGGGCAAGAAGGAGCCTGCTGCAGTGTTTTGTACCCGTTGGAGCTATCTTAGTTGTGATGCAGGTGCCCCCAGGTATAGGGCATTAATACAGTCTAGGCATGAGTGGACAATAGTAACGACTGCACCAACTCTGTGTGGTAGGTCAGGTCATTGGGAAAGATGCTTCGGAGAAGGCACCTATGTAGGTAGTAGCTTTATGTGACTGAATTGATGTGATATGACAGTGCCAGGTCTGAGTCCATAATGTATCCAAGGTTTTTTCTGAGTTGGACGTGGTGGCAGGTGGGCCTAGAGAGAGCGGCCACGGAGTGGGATGGCGAAGTGGGCAGTCTTCCCAAAGAGCATGATCACTTTTATTTCCTGGGTTGAGAAGGAGGCAGTTAGCCATCATACAGTATTTGATTTTAGAGAGGCATGATGCAAGATTGAAGGAGGTGGAGGGGAGGCCCTTTGGGATCTGGAAGACGATCTGGGTGTCATCTGCATAGGTGTAGCAAGATGGGCCGCAGGATTGGATGAGTACAGGAAGGGGGCTGAGGTAAATCTTAAACAATGGAGGGGAGAGAGAGGTGTGCTGTGGCACTCCGTGGGCAATAGGGTGGGGACATGAGGATAAAGGAGGTATGTGTATAATTTGGATCTGTTGGAGTGGAAGGAGGTTTTCCACTTCAGAGCTGCACTCCTGATGCTGAGTGATTGGAGTTTGTCCATGAGCGTGTGGTGATTAATGATGTCAAAGGCTGTCAAGAGGTCAAGTAGAATTATTGTGGCACAACCTTCTGTGTCCGAGTGTCTTTCAAGATCATCCCAGATGGAGACTAGGCATGATTCAGTCCCTTTCATGGCTCTGAAGCTGGATTGTACGGAGTCGAGGAGTTGGTTGGATTCTGTGAAATGGCATAGTTGGGAGTAAGCTGTTCAGTCAATTACTTTAGCTATGAAACCGTTGTTTGAGATGGGTCTTTAGTTGGTCGTCACATGGGGGTCTAGAGATGGCTTTTTGAGCAGGGGCTTGATGTACAAGGTTTTAAATTCTTCTGGGAAGGTGCCGGAGTGAGAGATGTGTTAACAATAAATCTTGCGATGTCGCCAGCACAGGTTGAAGATAGGATTTCTTTGGTGTCCAGTCATTAATTCGAAAACAAAAGGATTGAATGCAATACATTAGAGTCAAAAGGACCGGAAAAAAAAGACTGAATGCCTTTTTTTAATGTATTTGTTTTGGGGGGTTTTGGTATAGGTAAAATTCATGGTTTTTGGCCAAAAAATGGGGGTTTGGTGGGGGACCCCCCCCACAAAAAAAAGGTATTCAATCGTTTTTTTTCGGTCCTTTTGACCCGAATGTATTGATTTTCGACCCTTTGTATTTGACCCTTTAACCTACAACCGATTTCTTTTAGTAGAGTCGGGGGCAGGGGTCTCCAGGGGATGCTGAGGGGCGGCTGTTAGATAGTAGCATTAGAAATTCAGGGTGGAAGAGAGGATAGAAGGAAGAGAAGAGAAGGAGGGTGGAAGGCGGATCTGATGACCAGGTCAAGGTCACCAGAGGGGGTGGTGAGCGATGCTATTTTCTTTAGGTATATAACCATTGTAAAATTCAGTTTTAGATTTCATTTTAAATGTCGAACAAGAATATACACATATGTAGCCAGGGACATTTTCTTTTCCGAAATGTACTTTAAAAATGTCCACTTTCCTGGCTCTTACAACTGGCTGGTAATCTTGGGTTGCCCAGTTTTCCCTCTTCTTATCTTACTCCACTCCATTATGTCTTTTCTAAAATACGCATTCTCTTCTCGCTAATGCCCTGATCCTCTTCTTTCCATTTCCCTCCTTCCCTTTGAATCTTGTATTCTTTTTCATTTCCCTACAATTGTCTTTAAATTCTGCCATGGTCAATCTCCCTATCTGTGCTCTCTTGTAACATCCTTCTGTCCCCCTGTACTCTTTGTTCGCAACACTTACATCTTCTCTCTGTTTGAAAACCTTCTTGATTTCTCTATGTATTCCTTCTTGCACCTACATTCTGGAACTCTCTTCATCCTTTCCCTCCCTTACTTCATATCTTCCGTACCCAGTTAAAACCCCATTTTCTTTCCGCTCTTGCTGTTCTTTTTTATATTTGCATTTTTATTAGGTGTATTAACAATAAACAAAACTAGTACATAATAACACATAAACATCTTTAACCTTTATCCCACCTCCTCCTCATCCCTCTTCCCCCATGAACTCCGTTTTGTCAAATAAATCACATCTAGAAATCTTCCCCAAATTCCCTCAAAGAATTTACTTTTCTTTTGTCATTTAAATATCACCCTTTCAAGCTATTTTCTTTCTTCATTGGTAATCAATCTTGAACTTTAAACAAATTCATGTGTACTGTGTTTTTGTATTCCTGTACAGCGCTTTGGCAAAAACGCCATTTATGTGTATACCTAGGAAATACAAAACAACATAGAAATACAAATGCACTTGATGCTGTTCTGAATTGCACATGGATGTTGCTTCCATTCGAGCAAAAGGGCTCATCGTGATTGTACCGAATTTTCATGATTTAAGACGAATGTCTCATATGCATCGATTGGGATCTCTGTCCTTCTCACAGAATAACTCTGTGACACTATCAGTGGTCTCTCACTGATGTGCCTTTCATCAGGCGGCAAGCCGTCCACCTGATTTGCTGCTAAGTTTGCGCTCTGATGTTTGCAATTTTCATGCATATATTTGCCCCAAAACGCGCTTGATGCGAGCATGCATGTATATAATGGCAGGGCATTCCTCATTGACTAGATACGGGTGTCCATTGTGTACCACCAACTCCTGGATGTGCCCTTAATATGTCAGCATCAACACCGTAGACACTGACAACTGTTGCTTTCAGAAGTTCCCGCCACTGCTCAGCCTAGTGTGAAGTCCATCAATCACTGTGCAGGCGCCGATCACTCTAATGCACAATGCAGCAGTCCTCCAAAACCGGCAAGTCCCTGTGTGAGACAGGTGCTTGTTTTATTCAAATGGGCCAAATCAAAACAGAATGTAGTATTGTGCAAGGAAGGTACTCAAGTTGTATTCAAGTTCACTAACTGTCTTACACAGTGTTTTTGGGAATGCATGTTAAAAGTTTACATTCTCAGGAGTGGTGTCATGTTTTGAGGACTACAAAGGGATTCGGAATTCTGTTGTCAAATGTAAAGAGTGCAATATGGTAAATGGGAGGCAAGTAGAGAATTCTGCTGTACAGAAAGCACACAAGAGCTGGAACAATACACAAATTTATCTGCATCATTACCCAAAATGGAACCCTTTTTTAAACAAAGTGAACTGAAATGATGTGTCAAACATTGTATATTCTCTCTGGTTATCAATGTTCTGGACATAGTAAACAGTGCCCCTCTTTTTCTTTCAAAAGGTGAGCAATTCTGAACCTGTGAGTCACTTCCCTTAAAATGACAAATAGCATCTACCACATTCAATCATTTAAATGAACATACAATTTTTGATGGGATGTTCTCGATGCATAGTAAGTAGGAATTAAAAACTCTTATTTTGCTTAGAAGACCGTATATGAAATGTAGAGGAAACAGGCACTAAATTCAGACATGCTGCTTGCATATAGCGTATAATTTATTGTCTCCTAATTTGCATCCATTATCAAAGATAGTTAAGTTACAGGAACTGTAAAATAACATGATGTGGGCCCATGAATAAAAATGACATGCATTTAAGTCAGACTATTTTCAACCTGTTTTTACGAGAGTAACATACAATTTTAGGAAACAACACACCACAAACATACAACTTGTAATTATAGCCACAGAAATGACAAGGCAATTTTCTAGGAAAACTGTTTACAGTTTTCTGATCTACATGGTGAAACTGTTGGTGTTGGTGAAATGCTTTAAATGTAAAAGAGTGAAGCAGAAGAGAGGTATAAGGGCGACCCTCTTTTTTGTAAGGGGGCTTGACTCAAGAGGGTGGGAGGTACTGTAAGTAAGAAAGAGAGTCAAAGCTACCCTAACCAAAGGCGTGACATAGGGTCACCAGGTTTTGCAGAGGAGCTAGGTGACTGCTAGCTCAATAGACAAAAAACCCACGGATGCGGGAATGACAACAAATGGGTTTTTTATTTTACACTAACAGAGAACAAAACAAATATACAAGCTGCACCGTGGCGCTGAATATATGCATTATTGAGCATATTTTTGTCTGCATTTTTTGTGAGTTAGTAGGCAGAGTGACAAACAGTATAAATTTCAAGTATTGTTTTAAATGACAATACATTCAACATTGTTTAACATTGTCGTCGACACACAATTTTGTGTTTCTGGTTCGGTATAGATTGGAGAGAAGCAGTGGCTGTAAAACTTGTAGCAGCGCTGCTGTGAAAGTACCGAACGGTCTTCAGGACAATGATTTCAAGTCGGGTCAATGTTAAAAGAAGGGCGTCCACCTATGAATGATAGGGGACTGGGTTAGTTCAGAGAGTGATGTCTAGGAAACCATGTTAAAACTGCAAAAGAGGGGACCTACCATGTGCAGGTAAGTAGCCGCCTTGGTCGTGTTAAAGTTTGTCCAGCAGATGAATTGTCTGGGAGGCTGTCTGCAAACGTCAGAGGCCTGATGCTAAAGTAAAAAATATTGAATGTTATTTATCATGGGGTGGCGGAAAGGCCACAACAATGCGAAGGAATGGTGGGAGACCCTGAGCCAGAATCGTGTTGGGAGGACACAGACGGCCTATGAGGGTGCCTTTGGTCTAGGAGGTGTTAGTCCGGCTGGATTACCGGTAAGTCCTACGTGTGATCTGTGCATAGCAGAAGCCAATTAAGCAATTGAGAGCACAGATGGAAAGTGAAAGTGTCGGGTAAGTAGCAAAATCTTAGCGTGCATGGTGTCAATTTTAAACTATGACATGCGGGCCGACATCACGAGATAGTGTGACAGATGCTCGTGGGGGGGGATTGGCTGTGATCTAGTAACTAAAAGCCAAAACTCGATTAGTGGTCCCATGTGGGAACGAGAAAATATGAGGTAATACTTGCGGGGCGGGAGTGGCGGCCGCTGCTCTACTGAACAGTGAGAGAGGAGCTGTATCTTTGCGTGCATGGTGTTCATGCGGGCAACCTAACGAGGTGGTGTGACAAATGCTCGTATGAGTAGCTATGCTCTAGTGCAAAGCCAAGATTCAAATCGTCGCGGGTGGAAACGTAAAAAATTACCTTTTGCATGGAGATCTTCCCAACAGTGAGAAAAGAGCTGTTTCACTGTCGGGGTGTAGTGCGCATGTCTTGTAGTGATTACGTGATCACGTTGTGCGTGTGTCCGTGGATAGCAGGGGACCGCGCATGTCCAGAGGGAGTAGTGTGCTGTCACGGGAGCCGAGGTTGTAATGGAAAGGCACTGTACAGTCTGCGCATGTCTGAGCAGACTGACAGGGTAATTCATAGAATTTCGCAGAAAAGTGTCGCAAGCGGCTGGCGCAGAGTGTCCGCGTGCGATTGTCTGCGCCAGGCACGTGCGCTAAAACCGATTTCCGCGCACAGCGTATTCATGGATTTTAGGCTCCCAAACCAGCCGTGGCGCAAAGTATTGCAGCGACCCTGCAGCAGCGCCAGTAACGCCCCCAAGAACGCCCTCGCGCAAGGAAAAGCCATCAAAATCGCTAAATCATCGCAAAGGGCTGCGCTAACCCTGGACCAGTTTACAGGGCTGCCAAACAAGGAACGCAAAGCGGGTAACGTTCATATCAGGGGTACGCGGGAAGTTTTACACGCGATTAGCCAGGGTACGTGTATTACAGGGGTACGCGTGAAGTTTAACACGCGATTGGCCAGGGTACGTGTATTAGAGGGGTACGCGTGAAGTTTTACACGCGATTAGCCAGGGCACGTGTATTACAGGGGTACGCGGGAATTATCACACGCGATTTGGCTGGGTAGGTGTATTACAGGGGTACACGGGAAGTTTTACACGCGATTTGGCTGGGTACGTGTATTACAGGGGTGCGCTGGAATTATCACACGCGATTTGGCCAGGTACGTGTATTACAGGGGTGCGCGGGAATTATCACACGCGATTTGGCTGGGTACCTGTATTACAGGGGTACACGGGAAGTTTTACACGCGATTTGGCTGGGTACGTGTATTACAGGGTTGCGCTGGAATTATCACACGCGATTTGGCTGGGTAGGTGTATTACAGGGGTACACGGGAAGTTTTACACGCGATTTGGCTGGGTACGTGTATTACAGGGGTGCGCTGAATTATCACACGCGATTTGGCCAGGTACGTGTATTACAGGGGTGCGCGGGAATTATCACACGCGATTTGGCTGGGTACGTGTATTACAGGGGTGCGTGGGAAGTTACACACGCGATTAGGCAGGGTGGGTCCTCACAGGTGTTCCCTGTACACCCTCCACGGCCCCTGCAGGCAGCCCACAAAACAGGGGACTACCCTGCACACCTGCTCATGTCCCCCTGCACCCCCAGCCACCAGGGGCACCCTCCACCAGGCCCCCACCCATGTCTACCACCACCCCCACCCCCCAGCCACCAGGGGCAGCCTCCACCAGGCCCCCACCCATGTCTACCACCACCCCGGCCCCCCAGCCACCAGGGGCAGCCTCCACCAGGCCCCCACCCATGTCCCCCTGCACCCCCACCCCCCAGCCACCAGGGGCAGCCTCCACCAGGCCCCCACTCATGTCTCCCTGCACCCCCATCCCCCAGCCACCAGGGGCAGCCTCCACCAGGCCCCCACTCATGTCTACCACCCCACCCCCACCCCCCAGCAGTGCAGGGGCACCCTCCACCAGGCCCCCACTCATGTCTCCCACCACCCCCACCCCCCAGCCACCAGGGGCAGCCTCCACCAGGCCCCCACCCATGTCCCCCTGCACCCCCACCCCCCAGCCACCAGGGGCAGCCTCCACCAGGCCCCCACTCATGTCTCCCTGCACCCCCATCCCCCAGCCACCAGGGGCAGCCTCCACCAGGCCCAAACTCATGTCTACCACCCCACCCCCATCCCCCAGCAGTGCAGGGGCACCCTCCACCAGGCCCCCACTCATGTCTCCCACCACCCCCACCCCCCAGCCACCAGGGGCAGCCTCCACCAGGCCCCCACTCATGTCTCCCACCACCCCCACCCCCCAGCCACCAGGGGCAGCCTCCACCAGGCCCCCACTCATGTCTCCCTGCACCCCCATACCCCAGCCACCAGGGGCAGCCTCCACCAGGCCCCCACTCATGTCTCCCACCACCCCCACCCCCCAGCCACCAGGGGCAGCCTCCACCAGGCCCCCACTCATGTCTCCCACGACCCCACCCATCAGCCTCCAGGGGCAGCCTCCACCAGGCCCCCACTCATGTCTCCCTGCACCCCCATCCCCCAGCCACCAGGGGCAGCCTCCACCAGGCCCCCACTCATGTCCCCCTGCACCCCCACCCCCCAGCCACCAGGGGCAGCCTCCACCAGGCCCCCACTCATGTCTCCCTGCACCCCCATCCCCCAGCCACCAGGGGCAGCCTCCACCAGGCCCCCACTCATGTCTCCCACCACCCCCACCCCTCAGCAGTGCAGGGGCACCCTCCACCAGGCCCCCACTCGTGTCCCCTATCACCCCACCCCCCAGCAGTGCAGGGGCACCCTCCACCAGGCCCCCACTCATGTCCCCTATCACCCCCACCTCCCAGCCACCAGGGGCACCCTCCACCAGGCCCCCACCCATGTCTACCACCACCCCCACCCCCCAGCCACCAGGGGAAGCCTCCACCAGGCCCCCACTCATGTCCCCTATCACCCCCACCCCCCAGCACTGTGGGGCACCTGCCAGCAGGCCCCAACCCATGTCACCCACCACCCCCACCCCCCAGCAGTGCAGGGGCAGCCTCCACCAGGCCCCCACTCATGTCTCCCACCACCCCCACCCCCCAGCCACCAGGGGCAGCCTCCACCAGGCCCCCACTCATGTCTCCCACCACCCCACCCCCCAGCCACCAGGGGCAGCCTCCACCAGGCCCCCACTCATGTCTCCCTGCACCCCCATACCCCAGCCACCAGGGGCAGCCTCCACCAGGCCCCCACTCATGTCTCCCACCACCCCCACCCCCCAGCAGTGCAGGGGCACCCTCCACCAGGCCCCCACTCATGTCCCCTATCACCCCACCCCCAAGCAGTGCAGGGGCACCCTCCACCAGGCCCCCACTCATGTCCCCTATCACCCCCACCCCCCAGCCACCAGGGGAAGCCTCCACCAGGCGCCCACCCATGTCCCCCTGCACCCCCACCCCCCAGCCACCAGGGGAAGCCTCCACCAGGCCCCCACCCATGTCTACCACCCTTCCCACCCCCCAGCAGTGCAGGGGCACCCTCCACCAGGCCCCCACTCATGTCTCCCAGCGTGCTACGTGTATTTCAGGGGTGCGCGGGAAGTCCCACTCGCGAATAGCCTGGGCGCGTGTATTTCAGGGGTGCGCGGGAAGTTCCACACGCGAATAGCCTGGGCGCATGCATTTCAGGGGTGCGCGGGAAGTTTTACACGCGACTTCAGCAGGGTACGTGTATTTCAGGTATGCGCGGGAATTCTCACACGCGATTTGGCTTGGTACGTGTATTACAGGGGTGCGTGGGAAGTTACACACGCGATTAGGCTGGGTGGGTCCTCACAGGTATTCCCTGTACACCCTCCACGGCCCCTGCAGGCAGCCCACAAAACAGGGGACTACCCTGCACACCTGCTCATGTCACCCACCACCCCCACCCCCCACCATCCAGGGGCACCCTCCACCAGGCCCCCACTCATGTCCCCTATCACCCCCACCCCCCCAGTCACCAGAGGCAGCCCCCACCAGGCCCCCACTCATGTCCCCTATCACCCCCACCCCCCCAGCCACCAGGGGCAGCCCCCACAAGGCCCCCACTCATGTCCCCTATCACCCCCACCCCCCCAGTCACCAGGGGCAGCCCCCACCAGGCCCCCACTCATGTCCCCTATCACCCCCACCCCCCCAGTCACCAGGGGCAGCCCCCACCAGGCCCCCACTCATGTCCCATATCACCCCCACCCCCCCAGTCACCAGGGGCAGCCCCCACCAGGCCCCCACTCATGTCCCCTATCACCCCCACCCCCCAGCAGTGCAGGGGCAGCAGGCAGTCAGGCAGCAGCAGGTGGGAGCGTGCTCGGGCTCTGGGGGGCAGTAGTTCGGCCTTCCGGGCAGGAGCGTGGTATTCCGTGTGTGTACGCGTGGCCAGCTTGGTACGGAGTGATTTTGCACGTGAAAATCCTGCACGTCAGCGTGAAAACTGAGGAAAGGCCCTCAGCGCGTAAGCGCGTCTGTGACGTGACCCGCACAGGTGTTTCCCACACAGCACGTGATGACAGAGCACACGTGGAAAGACTGCACGTCAGAGTGTAATCGCGTGTGATTGGTGGAAATGGCCCTACACGCAGAAGTGACAAAGCGTGTGATTGGTGGAAATGGCCCTACACGCAGAAGTGACAAAGCGTGTGATTGGTGGAAATGGCCCTACACGCAGAAGTGACAAAGCATGTAAAAGGTGGAAATGGCCCTAGCGCGTACACGCCGCGTAGGTGACGCTGGACGTGTGGGCCTGTATAAAAGGTACGTGTAGAACACGTTTTCCTTGTACGTGCTTTTCGTGGAGAGCGAGTGGGTGAATTCTGTACTTCTTGTCGTTTCACACGCGATTTACTTCACGGCGTTTCAAGTTCGTATTCCCTGTTACCTCTGACAGCTTTTTCTCTTTTTTCTCTTTTACTGGTTTACCTGGGCCTGTTCCCTCAAACAGTGTTCCCTTCTACTGTTGTCCTGTCTCCTCAGACAGCGGACAAATCTTCTTTTGGCGGGGGTGTTGCCAACCAAACGTGCTCCTTTTACACGCTCGTTTACCAGGCAGACGGTGAGTCACGCACGTATCTAACATCTGTGCTTGCCCCGTGTGTAGCCTACCCCTTCAGAGGTCATTCTAGGCTGCGTGTGACACGCATACATTCATTCTTGTGTTTTTTGGGTGCCACAGCGTAGTGCAGGTTTTTCTTTCTGCACACGTGGTCTAGGAGGGGTTGCGTGCACGTCATCTCCCTTTTTTGGGCCTCCTGTGCGTTGCGTGACCCGTCATCTTTCCCCGGGGTTACATTCAGCCTTGCTAGAGCACTAGGGTACAATTACCATCTGGTACCCAACCCCTTTGACCCCCAATTGCCCAGGACAATAGTCTACATCCACTCCCATACGCACATTAACATCAGTGCCATGGCTGGGAGGCGAGGATTCCGTAAGGGTGGCAAAGGTGGAAGAGCCACAAGTGGTGGCCGTGGTGGATCCGGTAGGGGACGTGGTCGTAACTTGCAGGGTGAGCCTGTCCCCCCATGTGTGGAGGACCAGTCACGGGCACCCATAATCCCCCCCCTCCCCCCCTCCCATTGAGGCTGATGTGGCTGACACCATCCATGCTCAGCCCTTGTTGGACCAGCCCATTGTGGCACCAGACCTGGCTGACTCCATGGCTGACTTCCAGGTCAGCAGGGCTACGACACGTGCGCTGGTGCACGTTGATGCCATCATGCCACGTGGATCTGGGGCAGCAAGGTCATCTGCTGCACCAAGGAGGCAGGGCGGAGAGGCTGCAGGGGCAGCTGCGGCTCCATCCACCCCAGCCCTCACACACCCAGCCAGGACAGTGTCGGTCCTAGTCCATGCTGCTGACATTCCCCCTGACACCATCACACTAGAGCCAATGCCTGCACCAACTCCCATGCTGAGTGTGCAATCCCACACTCCTGATACAGAGTCCACCAGGGCTCCTGCCCCTAGTGTCCAGAGCGGCGCAGGACACTCAGGATCACCACCACCTTCCAAGCGGAAGAGGAAGAGTGCTCGACCGGCACAGGCTGATGCCCCAGACACGGCTACACAGTCCGGCCCGTCCAGGAAGCCCAGCTTCACGGATGACGAACTGAATGCACTTGTCGAGTATGTGTCCGGACATGACAACGAGATGGTCATTGTTGCAGGATCCAAGACCACACCTGCACAACGCCAGGCACACTGGCAGACCGTTGCGGACATCGTAAGTGCCCTTGGAATCGTGAGGCGCACAGCCAATGATTGCTATAAGCGCTGGAATGACCTAAAGCGCAGGGCAAAGAGTAAGCTGGCCTGAAGTCATGCCGCAACTCTAGTGACTGGAGGTGGGTCTCCAGTAGTAGACATGGAACTCACTCCACATGAGTCAGTCGCTGGGACCTACGTCACGGAGGAACAGATCCAAGGCGTGGGAGATCTGGCTGATTACGAGGCATTGTCCGGTGAGTGCACATGCATGTGTGTGTCATCCATGTGCATGGTGTGTGTGTGAGGGCTTCTGTTCGGGTGCCAGGTGAGAGTGTGTGCGCCTGAGTCGTATGGGTCAGCCATGTGCTTCATGCAATCCTTCCTGCGCAGCTGCATTTGGCCATAGCAGTATCCCTTCTGCCAACAGTAGACATCTAGCCCAACTGCACGCCAGTTGCCCTTGAAGTGTCACCTTGCCACAACATATTTGATTCTTTTTCACTGTTCATTCAGTCAGTTTGTTTGCATTCCACCACTTTCACTAGGCATGTCGCTGTCCACTAGTCACATGTCTGACATGGGTATGGTAAAGTGGAGTGACTTTGTTACCTGGATATCATTTGTACACACATGTCCCTGTGCAATTGGACCATTTCAGACTGGCAGCTCCAGGTGAAAAATCTGACCTGTTAGAATTAGAAAAGCAATTACATGCGGGAACTGGACTGAATGAATAGGTGCTGCCCTCCTCTCCATCTTCACTCAATAGCAATGGTACATGCCATCTGTGTGATGGCATGTGTGTTTCACCTGCCAATCACAGGCCAATGTGTGATGCCACTGCCAGGCAGCATGCAGAAAATGTGTTCATCTTCCATCTTGGTGTCATCAGTGTGTGCCATTTGCCTGCACTTCATACGCAGTGAGGGTGCATGCATGGGAGGGTTTTAGTCATGTGGGACATGTGTCAATCAAGTACTGGTTCTCTTGCTTCTCAGCCCTCAATGTGTGCCATGGTGCTAATGCCTGTTTCCATTTCTTTGTTTTCATGTCTTTGCAGGGGAAGACGCACCTGATACTGCTGGGGTTGTGGAGATGGTGCAGACCCAGGAGGGGTCCGAGGGCCGACCAACCACCAGTGAGGGACGTGGTGTGGTGGTGGGGGAGAACCCACAAGTGCTGCAGGTCGTGCTCTCAAGGGGTGTCTCTGGCTGCACCTCCCCCGAGCTGTACTCAGGTGTTGATTCGGATGAGACCTACGTGCCGTCGCAGGTGAGTGTTCCAGGGAGGGATTCTGTTCTGTCTCACCCACCTGCGCCAGGGTCAGAACCCTCCATGGGGATGTCAGTGTTGGCAGCTACGCCTTCGGTGGTTACGGATGCAGGGTCACACTCCGCGACATCTGATCCTGTTCCTGGGCCAGCAGATCAGAGGGGGAATGCAGTCCTGCAGCCTCAGGCAGTGCCGGCACAGCAAGGCGCAGTTCGCCTTGCCCCAGACAGGTGTGGTGCCCGCCAACGTGGTGGCCGTACGCCACCCGGCAATACCGCATGGGAGCAATCCATTTACGGTATGGCTACCCAACAGGCTGCATCATCCGAGATGATGGCTCAGGCCATGGATAGGGTGGCCACTTCCATTGTCCCCCCAGAAAGGCTGATGGAGCGACTAGAGCAGGCAACCGACTCCATCTGCCAGTCACACAGGGAGGACATGTTGGGGTCCAACAGGGACAGGCGGGCGGCACTGGCGACTCTGCAGGAGGCCATATCCATTGAGTCCCAGGGCCACAGGGAAGCCCTGAGGCAGGAGCTCCTTCACCTCAGGACGACTCTTGTTGAGCTTGAGGCTTCAACACACCAAAGGACAGAACAGCAGCTGGAGCGTCTCACCCGTACGCTCTCAGCTGAGATGCAGGCAACGAGGGCGGAGGTCCGGGCATCCCGTGAGTTGTTGCATGGGGACCTCCGCACACTCATCCTCCAGAACCAGACCTACCACACCCGCATGCTTGCAGCCATGGAGGAGCAGACTAGGGCCTTGCGTGGGCTGCCTCCCATAGTGCAACCACCTCCGGATGCAGCTGCACAGGGTGATAATAGCGACAGCAGTGATACTCCCACAATAGGGTAGCCGTGTGGGCCATGAGCCCATGGAGGTGTTTTATCTTCCCAGGATCCACGCAGGTGGGTTCTGGTGTGCATCCTGTCCTCGGACCTCCTGGGTGGCCTCCCCAACCCCCCCGGGCCCATCAATGGCCATTTTTGATTGTTTCTTATTTTTATTTTTATTTTGATTTCTTTTATTCCCAATTTTTTTGGGACGATCTGTTGGCTTCCGTGGTTCCTGTGGGCATACGCTGCATTGTGGCTGGGCACATGCAGGCTTGTAATGTATTTGGTTCAGATGCTTGGGTTTGAGTCACACACACCCCTCCTGCTTCCCGTTTCCATGGGCTTGCAAAGGGTGTGCCCAAGTGACAGTGAATTACACAGTGACGTTGGACTCCCATGAGCTGTGTGGGCAGTCTGTAGTCAATACTGTGTATACATTCCTAGTGCATATTGCTGTTGTGTTGTACACTGCATGTTGCATTGATGTGTAACTCTACTTCTGTGTCTACCTCCCAATTTGCAGGTCCCTTCCTCATGTCCACACAAGGACCTCTAGTCTGGAGATGGGGTCCATGTTGGCAGCAGTGCACCTACAACTCTACATGGCGACAACACTGCACAGTTGGTAGTGGTGGGAGTGCAGGCATTTCCAGGTGGTGAGACTACTAATATGTAACATTTGTGATGTCATGTTAATGGTACTACGTGCTCAAGTATGTTGATGGTCCGGCATTGCTGTGAGCATTTCAGGTGTTGCAGGTTTCTAATAGTGCCACTGTACATAGTGAGACTGATGTCATGTTGTGGGGATTACTTTGTTTACCTGCAATTAGCATGACATGGCACGGTGTGTCGTGTTGCGTTGCTGGGGTTGGGTTGGCTGACATGGCACTGTCCTCTTGTTGCATTTTGCAAGTGGGTATTCATTTTAGCTGCTTCAATGTGTAACTTCACAAAACTGCATTGGTGGTGTCTGTGTGGGTAGGGATGCAGACATTGTGACACTTCCAGGTGAACAATCTCAGGCTGACATGGTATTCCCGGTTCATTCTCCAGACATTCAGGATCAGTGTCAGGTTGAGTCATCATTGATTGTCAGATGGAATGTGCCAGGGCAGTGTGCACTCCAAAGGGGTGTGATTTCTATGTGAAGTAATTAGCCACTAGCTGTGTACGGGCTGCCTCCCCCGTGCCCTTTCCCCTCCCATGCGCAGCGGCTGTGCATGTGGTTGGGGATGTGGGGCCACCACCATGTCCACGGCCAGGCCCCGGCGTGTTGCAACGGTGTGCAGGACACATGCTGCCACTATGATCCTGCACACTACTGGGGGAGCGTATAACAGCTGCCGGCCAGAACGGTCAAGGGAGCGAAAGCGTGACTTTAGCACTCCGAATGTGCGCTCCACTATGCCCCTGGTTGTAATGTGGGCTGTGTTATATCTTACCTGGGGTGGCGTGGTGGGGTTCCGAATTGGCGTCATCATGTGGGGGCTGAGAGGGTAGGCACTGTCCCCTGTGGAGGTGGTGATTGGTATCATTTGTGGGGTTGTGACCTTGCTCAGTATCCAACATGCATGCATGTGCAGTGGCATACATACTCACCAAGCAGCCATGTATCGCCATGCCACCCAGCTTCTAGGTCCCGGCTTAGGGTGGACATTCGGTAAATGAAGCTGTCGTGGGTGGAGCCGGGATAGTTGGCATATACTGAGGTGATGATTCCCTTGGCATTACATGCTACCTGCACGTTGATGGAATGCCAGTGCTTGCGGTTCCTATATATGTGCTCAGATGCCCTGGGGGGACGTAGAGCCACATGGGTGCAGTCGATGGCACCTAGCACTTTGGGGAATCGTGCCACAGCGTAAAAATCCAGGGCGGCAGCATGCCTTTCTGCAGGTGTTCTGGGCAGGTATATGTGCCTGCGGACTGATGGGCGTGCAGTGATGATGTTCAAGACCTGGTGTAGGCAGCGTGACTGGGTGGCCTGTGACACCCCACCCACTATGGCACTTGTCCGCTGAAATGATCCAGTGGCTAAGAAGTGCAGTACATTGAGGACCTTCTCCAGGGGGCTGAGTGCTTGGGAGCACAGGGTGGGTGATGTGAGGTCATCCTCCCACTCACTCACCAGGTCCAGTATAATGTGTGGTGGAAACCTGTACCTCCCATACACCTGGTCATCAGGCATCCCGAAAAGGCTGGTTCTGGGTGTGAATATTCTGGCCCTGACTATCCTCCTCCTCCTCCTTTGGTAGCCCACTGCCACTGCTGCTAGGGACGGTATGTTCATCCTGGCGTCTGAGCTTGGTATTGTTAAAGTCCGCAAATTTATGCTTTGCGCGTGTTCTAGGCGAGCGTGTGACCCGCGCACCCCTGGAATCCAGTTCCCAGTCCAATAGCCTGTGGAAATTCACACGCACCACGGGATACAGCGTGTGACCCGCGCACCCCTGGAATCCAGTTCCCAGTCCAATAGCGTGTGGAAATTCACACGCACCACGGGATACAGCGTGTGACCCGCGCACCCCTGGAATCCAGTTCCCAGTCCAATAGCGTGTGGAAATTCACACGCACCACGGGATACAGCGTGTGACCCGCGCACCCCTGGAATCCAGTTCCCAGTCCAATAGCGTGTGGAAATTCACACGCACCACGGGATACAGGTTCGCTGACGTACTTGCGTGTGTAAGTGCCCGCGCACCCATTAAATACACGTACATAGGCCAATCGCGTGTACGCGCACTTTTGTCCAATTACACGCGATGACACTCTGACGTGCAGTATCTCCACGTGTGCCCCGTCATCACGTGCTGAGTGGGGAACACCCGAGCGGGTCACGTCACAGACGCGCTTACGCGCTGAGGGACTCTGGTCTAATGGAATCGCGTATGCGTGCTGACGCGCTTACGCGCTAAGGGCCTTTCCTCGGATTTCACGCTGACGTGCAGGATTTTCACGTGCCAAATCACTCCGTATCAAGCTGGCCACGCGAAAACACACGGAAGACCACGCTCCTGCCCAGAAGGCCGAGTTACTGCCCCCCAGTGCCCCGAGCAGCCTCCCACGTGCCATCTGCTGCTGCCTGCCTGCCTGCCTGCTGCCACCGTGCCCTGCCATTTGGTGCCTGCACATCAGCCATCTGCAGGGGTCCAGTTGCTGTGTCCACCCCTGCTGGAACTGAAGACTCCCGACTGGGATTACATCGCTCCACAGCCCAGCCCCAGGACCCAGTTGCCCACCCACACCTGCCTCTGGGGTTGCCATGTCGGGCACTTCCACATCTGGCACCAGTGGCAACCCCAGGCCAGAGGGGCAGAGGGGCACCAGCTTCACTGTCACCGAAGTTGGTGTTCTGGTGGAGCATGTCCTGGGGCAGTATGATGCCCTCTTTGGATCGTCCCGCGCCAGCAAGGAAGGACGGCAGAGGATCTGGGCCGACTGTGTGGTTGCCATCAACGCGGAGGGGGTGGCAACCCGCGACGTCCTGAAGATCAAGAAGCTCTGGGAGGACTTGAGGTCCAGTACCCTTGTGAAGGCCCGGCGCCTCGTGGAAGGGGGCCGGGGCCACATGAGTTCCATCCAGATGAGGGTCCTGGAACGCGTACGCCCAGCGCTCCACACCCAGATCCTTGAGAGGGAGGCCCGTCTGGAGTTGAGCGGTAAGTGTCCATGCATTACTGTGTGAGACAGGGCATGTTGCGGTGTGCTGGTTCTATGATACTTGCCTGTATGTGTGCCATAGGCCATGTATGCATGTATGTGTGCAGGGACATCATGGTAATGCATGTGCGACCAGTGATGTGTGATGCACATGGTTGTTGCATGTGTTGAAATGCCGCATGGGGAGCCCTATGCAGATTTTGAACATGAGAGCATGCCAGTCTCTGTACCTGGACATGGGTGGGGGTGAGGGATGGGTGCTGATGCCAGGTACATATATGGTAGCCATGTCTGTGTGCCTGACCTGCGTGTCTGTGACTTTTGCATGCCATGGATGCATGACACATGTGTGTGACAATGCACAGATTCAGTAAAGCAGCCAAATTACCCTTGTATCCGCTGTGTTTGGTGTGTTTGGGGCCAGATGGATGTGACTGAGGTGAAGTGTGTGCATGTGATAGGCATGAGCCATGATGCATGTGAGTTACATATCATTGAATGTTTCAAGAGTCCATTGGACATGCATGGAAATGTCCATGGCATGCACCATGCCTGTTACTGTGTGTGTTGTGCCTGGACTGACCCATGTGTTGTGGAGGGACATGATGGAAGTGTACTTTGACAGTGGTGCTCATCTGCTATTGCTTCCTGTCTAGGGGACCATTGTACAGTGCCCTGATGCTTGTGTTCTTTGTCTCCCTCTACGCAGCGGCTAGTGAAGAAGAGGGCGGAGACGGCGCTGTGGAGCAAGGCGGCGGGGATGCCCCCACGGCTGCAGCGGAAGGGGTGGGTGAGCCCCCACAGGGGCCTGCTACGGTGGGAGACGGTGAGGAGCCATCCAGGTTGGTGGTTTGCACAGAGGAGGAGGAGGCCGCCACTGGGGCACACATGGGGCCTGGTGGGGGCATCCCTGCTGGTGCAAGTGGTGCAGTCCAGGGCCAGGGGCAGGAGGCAGCACAGGTCACCGTGGAGGGGCCTGTGCATGTCGCTGTCCCTGACCCTGTGAGTGCACCACCATGCACCAGCAGGGATGCCCCGTCCCAGGCCTGTCCGCAGGTAGAGGGGATGTCCATGTCACCTGACTCCCCTCCACCTGCGGACGTGGGAACCCCTGGCCGTGCGGAGAAGGTCCTGATTGGGGTCGCGATGCGCACGGCTGTGATTCGTGATGCCGTGCGTGCTTCCCGGGAGGAGCACGCACGTCATCACGAAGTGCACCGTGCCGACGTGGCCCAGTTGGGATTGGCCATGTTCGGGGGTTTCCTGCATGTGTTGGCCAATGTGGCGGCCCTCTCCTCCTCTGTGCAGGCTATCCACCAGTCGTTCTCCTTGCCGTCTTCCAGCCCAGATGCCACCAGGGCCCCCTGTGGACCTGCCCCGACCAATGCAGCCAGCTCGGTGGGGATCCCATCCCTGCCACAGTCGGGAGTCAGAGATCCAGCAGGGGTGGACACCACAGCAACTGGACCCCAGCAGATGGAGGATGTGACGGCATCATCGGGCAGGGCACGTGCACGACGGCGTCGGTGGTTTCCATCAGCGTGGATGCCGTCGTGCTGGCACAGGCAGTTGCGTCGGAGGCAGCAGCAAGCTCAACGTGGGAGGCATCATGGCTCGGGGCCATCAACATCAGGGGTGCAGGCATCGGCCGGAGGGCAGGAGAACCCTGGAATGGGAGTGGCTTCCGTGTGGGAGCGGTTGTGCCAGCGGATAGGTGCGGAGCGGCAACGGGCAGAGGAGGAACGGCTCACGATGGTCAGGGCGGAGGACTCCATGCGGAGGGCGCTGAGGCGGGCTGAGTGCCTCGAGGGTCTTCGCAGGGAGTTTGAGCTTGACACTGCGTTATCCCTGCGGGACCTCGGGGCCAGGGAACATGCCCGCCTCCAAGCCATTGACCAGGAGTTCGATGATGCCCTGGCCCATGACAACAACCAGTGAGCCGTCCGAATAGCCCGCTGCCTTTGTATATAGTTGTATAGTTAGGGTTAGGTTTCCTTAGTTTTTTAGATTTTTTTTTGGTTGCGATTGGACAATGCACCACTTTTTTGTATATAGTTCAGTTTTTAGTTAGTAGTCATAGTTAGGTTTAATTTGGTTGGGCTCATGGACCCAGGATGATCTTCTTCATGGTTCTTCATTGGCTTATTTTAATTTTTCAGATTATTTTCTTGGACATTCATCTTGTTTTGTTTGATTTGCTTTGTGTTTTTTCTTATTTCATTTCCATTCTACTTGCTATTCAATACATATTTTTTTTTATTCTTCAATGTGTCGTATCATCTCATTGCTTTCAGGCATGTCATGTTGGGTGTTTTGTCATTCACTTGCAGCCATTGTGTGTGACAGACATGTGTTCAATTGCATTATTTAAATTGGGGGTGTAACATGTAATTGCCTTTGATATGTGGGTGGGTGTGATAGTTGGTTGGGCCTTTTGGCAGGGGAGGATGGGCATTACGGACATGATTGGGGAATGTTGGGGCCCAGGTGCAGGGGGGCATGGATTGGACATGGGTGGGGGCCTGCTGGCAGGTGCCCCACAGTGCTGGGCGGTGGGGGTGGTGGGAGACATGGGTGGGGGCCTGGTGGAGGGTGCCCCTGGTGGCTGGGGGGTGGGGGTGGTGGGTGACATGAGTGGGGGCCTGGTGGAGGCTGCCCCTGGTGCCTGGGGGGTGGGGGTGGTGGGTGACATGAGTGGGGGCCTGGTGGAGGCTGCCCCTGCACTGCTGGGGTTTGGGGGTGGTGGGAGACATGAGTGGGGGCCTGGTGGAGGGTGCCCCTGGTGGCTGGGGGGTGGGGGTGGTGGGAGACATGAGTGGGGGCCTGGTGGAGGCTGCCCCTGGTGGCTGGGGGGTGGGGGTGGTGGGAGACATGAGTGGGGGCCTGGTGGAGGCTGCCCCTGCACTGCTGGGGTTTGGGGGTGGTGGGAGACATGAGTGGGGGCCTGGTGGAGGGTGCCCCTGGTGGCTGGGGGGTGGGGGTGGTGGGAGACATGAGTGGGGGCCTGGTGGAGGGTGACCCTGCACTGCTGGGGTTTGGGGGTGATGGGAGACATGAGTGGGGGCCTGGTGGAGGGTGCCCCTGGTGGCTGGGGGGTGGGGGTGGTGGGAGACATGAGTGGGGGCCTGGTGGAGGGTGACCCTGCACTGCTGGGGTTTGGGGGTGGTGGGAGACATGAGTGGGGGCCTGGTGGAGGGTGCCCCTGGTGGCTGGGGGGTGGGGGTGGTGGGTGACATGAGTGGGGGCCTGGTGGAGGCTGCCCCTGGTGGCTGGGGGTGGGGGTGGTGGGTGACATGAGTGGGGGCCTGGTGGAGGCTGCCCCTGGTGGCTGGGGGGTGGGGGTGGCGGGTGACATGAGTGGGGGCCTGGTGGAGGGTGCCCCTGGTGGCTGGGGGGTGGGGGTGGTGGGAGACATGAGTGGGGGCCTGGTGGAGGGTGCCCCTGGTGGCTGGGGGGTGGGGGTGGTGGGAGACATGAGTGGGGGCCTGTGGAGGGTGACCCTGCACTGCTGGGGTGTGGGGGTGGTGGGAGACATGAGTGGGGGCCTGGTGGAGGGTGCCCCTGGTGGCTGGGGGGTGGGGGTGGTGGGAGACATGAGTGGGGGCCTGGTGGAGGGTGACCCTGCACTGCTGGGGTGTGGGGGTGGTGGGAGACATGAGTGGGGGCCTGGTGGAGGGTGCCCCTGGTGGCTGGGGGGTGGGGGTGGTGGGAGACATGAGTGGGGGCCTGGTGGAGGGTGACCCTGCACTGCTGGGGTGTGGGGGTGATGGGAGACATGAGTGGGGGCCTGGTGGAGGGTGCCCCTGGTGGCTGGGGGGTGGGGGTGGTGGGAGACATGAGTGGGGGCCTGGTGGAGGCTGCCCCTGGTGGCTGGTGACATGAGTGGGGGCCTGGTGGAGGCTGCCCCTGCACTGCTGGGGTTTGGGGGTGGTGGGAGACATGAGTGGGGGCCTGGTGGAGGGTGCCCCTGGTGGCTGGGGGGTGGGGGTGGTGGGAGACATGAGTGGGGGCCTGGTGGAAGGTGACCCTGCACTGCTGGGGTTTGGGGGTGATGGGAGACATGAGTGGGGGCCTGGTGGAGGGTGCCCCTGGTGGCTGGGGGGTGGGGGTGGTGGGAGACATGAGTGGGGGCCTGGTGGAGGGTGACCCTGCACTGCTGGGGTTTGGGGGTGGTGGGAGACATGAGTGGGGGCCTGGTGGAGGGTGCCCCTGGTGGCTGGGGGGTGGGGGTGGTGGGTGACATGAGTGGGGGCCTGGTGGAGGCTGCCCCTGGTGGCTGGGGGGTGGGGGTGGTGGGTGACATGAGTGGGGGCCTGGTGGAGGCTGCCCTGGTGGCTGGGGGGTGGGGGTGGTGGGTGACATGAGTGGGGGCCTGGTGGAGGGTGCCCCTGGTGGCTGGGGGGTGGGGGTGGTGGGAGACATGAGTGGGGGCCTGGTGGAGGGTGCCCCTGGTGGCTGGGGGGTGGGGGTGGTGGGAGACATGAGTGGGGGCCTGGTGGAGGGTGACCCTGCACTGCTGGGGTGTGGGGGTGGTGGGAGACATGAGTGGGGGCCTGGTGGAGGGTGCCCCTGGTGGCTGGGGGGTGGGGGTGGTGGGAGACATGAGTGGGGGCCTGGTGGAGGGTGACCCTGCACTGCTGGGGTGTGGGGGTGATGGGAGACATGAGTGGGGGCCTGGTGGAGGGTGCCCCTGGTGGCTGGGGGGTGGGGGTGGTGGGAGACATGAGTGGGGGCCTGGTGGAGGCTGCCCCTGGTGGCTGGGGGTTGGGGGTGGTGGGTGACATGAGTGGGGGCCTGGTGGAGGCTGCCCCTGCACTGCTGGGGTTTGGGGGTGGTGGGAGACATGAGTGGGGGCCTGGTGGAGGGTGCCCCTGGTGGCTGGGGGGTGGGGGTGGTGGGAGACATGAGTGGGGGCCTGGTGGAGGGTGACCCTGCACTGCTGGGGTTTGGGGGTGGTGGGAGACATGAGTGGGGGCCTGGTGGAGGGTGCCCCTGGTGGCTGGGGGGTGGGGGTGGTGGGTGACATGAGTGGGGGCCTGGTGGAGGCTGCCCCTGGTGGCTGGGGGGTGGGGGTGGTGGGTGACATGAGTGGGGGCCTGGTGGAGGGTGCCCCTGGTGGCTGGGGTGTGGGGGTGGTGGGTGACATGAGTGGGGGCCTGGTGGAGGGTGCCCCTGGTGGCTGGGGGGTGGGGGTGGTGGGAGACATGAGTGGGGGCCTGGTGGAGGGTGCCCCTGGTGCCTGGGGGGTGGGGGTGGTGGGAGACATGAGTTGGACATGGGTGGGGGCCTGCTGGCAGGTGCCCCACAGTGCTGGGGGGTGGGGGTGGTGGGGGACATGAGTTGGACATGGGTGGGGGTCTGCTGGCAGGTGCCCCACAGTGCTGGGGGGTGGGGGTGCAAGGGGACATGAGTTGGTGTTCATTAGTTCAAGGAGACATGTGCCTTTGCTGGGGGGCATGCCCATGGTGGGTGGGCTGCCTGCGGGACATGACCAGGGATGCAGGGTAGTCCCCTGTGGTGTGGGCTGCCTGCAGGGGCCGTGGAGGGTGCACAGGGTACACCTGGGAGGACCCACACTGTCAAATCACATGTGGAACTTCCCACGCACCCCTGAAATACACGCGCCCAGGCTATTCACGTGTGGAACTTCCCGCGCACCCCTGAAATACACGCGCCCCCAGGCTATTCGCGTGTGGAACTTCCCGCGCACCCCTGAAATACACGCGCCCAGGCTATTCGCGTGTGGAACTTCCCGCGCACCCCTGAAATACACGCGCCCAGGCTATTCGCGTGTGGAACTTCCCGCGCACCCCTGAAATACACGCGCCCAGGCTATTCGCGTGTGGAACTTCCCGCGCACCCCTGAAATACACGCGCCCCCAGGCTATTCGCGTGTGGAACTTCCCGCGCACCCCTGAAATACACGCGCCCAGGCTATTCTCGTGTGGAACTTCCCGCGCACCCCTGAAATACACGCGCCCAGGCTATTCGCGTGTGGAACTTCCCGCGCACCCCTGAAATACACGCGCCCAGGCTATTCGCGTGTGGAACTTCCCGCGCACCCCTGAAATACACGCGCCCAGGCTATTCGCGTGTGGAACTTCCCGCGCACCCCTGAAATACACGCGCCCAGGCTATTCGCGTGTGGAACTTCCCGCGCACCCCTGAAATACACGTGCCCAGGCTATTCGCGTGTGGAACTTCACGCGCACCCCTGAAATACACGCGCCCAGGCTATTCGCGTGTGGAACTTCACGCGCACCCCTGGAATACACGCGCCCCCAGGCTATTCGCGTGTGGAACTTCCCGCGCACCCCTGAAATACACGCGCCCAGGCTATTCGCGTGTGGAACTTCACGCGCACCCCTGGAATACACGTAGCCCGCTCCCCCAGGCCCGATCGCGTGAGGAACTTCACGCGAACCCCTGTAATACATGTAGCCCGCTACCCCAGGCCCGATCGCGTGAGGAACTTCACGCGAACCCCTGTAATACACGTAGCCCGCTCCCCCAGGCCCGATCGCGTGTGAAACTTCACGCGAACCCCTGAAATACACGTAGCACGCTCCCCCAGGCCCGATCGCGTGAGGAACTTCACGCGAACCCCTGTAATACACGTAGCCCGCTCCCCCAGACCCGATCGCGTGTGAAACTTCACGCGAACCCCTGAAATACACGTAGCCCGCTCCCCCAGGCCCGATCGCGTGAATAACTTCACGCGAACCCCTGTGATGCACGTACCCTGCTGAAATCGCGTGTTAGACTTCCCGTGCACCCCGGTATACACGCACACATATTTTTTGTCAGCGGGTGTCCGTGTTTGTGGGTACCCCTTTGCACGTCATTTTTCCTGGAGGGCCACAGTATGGGACATTCATCATGGCAGTATATAGGTGCTATTTGTTGGCGCACCTTTTGGCGCACATTTCTTACAGCCGCAGAGACGCTACCGCCTGCTTTCTTGTGGCGGTCGTGTTTGTGCCTGTGCGCTGGTTTGAGCGTGCGCTTTTTTGCCCTATTCTATTCCATGAATACGTGTTGTAGGCGAGCGTGTGGGCGTTCCGCGCACTTGTGCCCTGTACTTCCCCCGTGACGCCCACGTTTTGGCAAGTTGTTCCCCATTCCGAGTGTTACGCCCGTGTTCCGCCTACTTTTGTTGCGTGCGCCGCGCTATGTGCGAATTTCGCTGTGGCCTGTGCGATTTTCGCTGTGACCTGGCGCACGCTGTTAGATGGCCTGTGCGCCAACGTGCGCCGCGCACTTTTTTATCGCACATCCGCTGGTTTTCTCGCGCACGGCCTTCCATGAATCGACATGCGCTGCTTTTCGTGCGATTTTCGCAATTGCACTGCGATTTTCGCTATTCCACTGCGATTCGCACGTTTTTGCCCACTTGCGCCGCGCTAATTATTCCATGAATCGGCCTCTGAATGTCTGAAAGGTATATCCAAGGCGAGTAGTGTTTGTCGTCCCGAAAGGCGGGTAAAATGATTTTTATGTCAAAAACCAATTTGTTAACATAAAACCACACATTATTATTCAAAATGCTCTTCTATTGCTAAATTGCCATGCATATTTTTATTTTTACAAGCATTTGTAAGACACACAATATCGAGAATCATATTGTTGTGGGAGCTGATGATTTGTGTGAATTGCTGCATTATCATGTTGCTCAAATAGAAAACTATTTTGAAACAATTTGGATTGGGTGACATAGGTACACATTTGCTTAACAGTTACTGGTGCGTGTGAATAACTGAAAAAGATTCGCGATAGGTTGGTATTACATGTGGAACAATTTTGTTGACACAAACATTACTCTTCTGTGGCTAGAATTAACATACATAATTTTTGCGAAAAACCATTATTGTTAACACAAACATTGCTCTTCTATGGTTATGGTTGCCGTGCATAGTTAACACGTGCTTGTGTGAGGAAAATGTTGAGATATTGTTGTAAGAGCGTGTGAAATACTTGATTAAAGAAATGCATTACAGCAAAGTGCCCAATAGTTTGGCAGTTACTGATGCAGGAAAAAATGGAATACCTACACGATATATGATGTTATCTATGTCAATAGACATGTTGGTTTGAATACTTTAGGCCACACGTCTGTTTATGTATAAAGGAGCGTGTGATGAGCACAACAGATGGCCGTTATAGTAGGTATCGCACATGCTAGTGTTGCCAGCTAATTTGGTGATTTTGACACATTGGTTCAAGCGAAAGAACCAAAGGGACCCAAGAAAAACAGCAAAAACATTGGCATCTCCTTGCGATGGGAGACAACAAATAGAAGAAAGGGAGCTTGGTCAAAAAAGCACTATCTGTTGAAAAAGAGATTCCACTCAATAGAAATATTTAAACCTTGTCTGACGGAATCTAGGCGATGGATCCATTTCTGTTCAAGTTTGCGTAGGGCTAGGTCTCTATCGCCACCCTGGAATGGATTACCCACTGTTTGTAGTATTGCCCAGAAAATGTCGTTGTGAGTATGGTTTTTTGCTTTAAAATGTGCCACCAATGGTTTTTCTTCAACTAGGTTCCGCACGCAAGACCGGTGTTCACAGATCGGTTTCCTGATTTCTCTTTTACATTTTCCCACATAGATGAGATCACACGGACATTTGATTATGTAGACCGACCATTTGGTTCTGCAATTAGTGAAAGAGTTGAGGGCCCAGGAGTTACCTTTTAGATCAATGGTTTTGAGATTGGCTGTCAATGGACAGACGGAATATGAATGAGCCACATTTGAAATGTCCTTTAATCGCTGGGAGGTGCCATAGCGTGGTTTGTTGTTGGCTTGGTGTCTCGACTTCTGTATAGGTGTGCACCAGATGGTCTTTTAGATTCCAGCTCCGTTTAAAAGCAAAGCATGGTTTTTCTGGATGGAAGGAATCAGTCTGTAATTTGTCCCAATGTTTGAGGATCATTTTTCTGATGGAGTTACTTAGTGGGGTGAATGTGGTCACGCATGTCATCTTGGTTGTAGATTGATTTCTTTTGCTTGGTGTTAAGCAAGATTCTCGGCTTGTGTTTTTAACACGTTTTCGAGCTTGTCGAATTATGTGTTTGGGGTAGCCTCTTTCTTTTAGCCGAATTGCTAGTTCTTTGCTTTTTGATTCATATTCATGCGGGGTGGAACAATTTTTCCTTATCCGTAAGAATTGTCCATACAGGAGATTCATTTTGAGACCTGATGGATGGAAACTTGAGTATTCTAGCAGGGTGTTTTTGGACGTCGGTTTTCGGTAGAGAGTTGTCCCTAAAGAGTTATCTTGATTTTTATAGATTTCCAGGTCTAGGAAAGGTATGTTTGTTTTGCTGTGGTCAATGGTGAATTTTATGCAGTTGTTCTGTGTATTAAGCCATTGTAAGAAGAAGAGTAGATATTCTTCTGTCCCTTTCCAAATCATAAACACATTGTCTATATACCTAAGCCAACTACCAATAGTTGATTTAAAGGGATTTGCTTCGTTGTAAATTGAGTCTTTCTCAAAAGCATCCATGAATAGATTTGCTACATCAGGGGCAAATGTTGCCCCCATGCTGGTGCCGTGACATTGTTGGTAGAAGGTCTGTTTGTAGATGAAGTAATTTTCCATAAGTGCCAATCTGGTGCATTCAAGGAGGAATGCTGTAGGTGGTTCTGTTTTGGTTCTTTTATCCAGGTAGGTTTTTAGAACTTGAAGGCACTCCATCTGTGGAATACTGGTGTAGAGAGATTCTACATCAAGAGTTACCAGTAGATCGTTTTGTTCTATTTGTATAGTGTCCAGCTTCTTTATCATGGCCGTGGTGTCTTGGATATAAGATGGCATCTTGCTGATGAAGGGTCTTAAAAAGTAATCTATGTAGATGGATAGAGGTTCTAACACTGAACCGATGCCAGCCACAATAGGTCTGCCTGGAGGGTTTGTTTGGTTTTTGTGAATTTTTGGAAGCAAGTAGAATGCTGGAATGATGGGGTGATGATTGACCAAGAAAGCCTTCTCGTCTTCATCTATCCAACCCTCGTCGTATGCATGGTTCATGAGACTCGTTATTTCAGACAGTATCCTTGAAGTGGGATTGGTAGGTAGCTGTTAGAATCTTGTGTTTGAAAGTTGGCTGGTGACTTCTTTATCGTATAAGAACTGACTCCAGAGGACTATCCCACCTCCTTTATCGGCTGGTTTAATGAGAAAGGTCTTGTTATTTTCTAGTGTTTGTAGTGCGAGTCGTTGTGCGGCTGAGAGGTTGTTCTTGAAACGTAATTGCTTGTCGAAGGTCTTATGTAGTTCCAGGATGATGCGGTTTTCAAAGGATAATATTTCAGGACATATCATTGAGGCGAGAGGGGTGAAGACAGATGGGAGTTTTAGGCCCGTTGATTTTGGAGGCTCCTTATCATTACTGTCCCTGAAAAAATACTGTAGATGTATGGTGCGAAAGAATTTTCGCAATTCGACTTCTGTGGTAAAGGGGTTTGCTTTGGCGCTTGGTATAAAGCTGAGACCTTTAGTCAGGACTTCTAATTCGTTGCTGGGCAAGACATGGTCACTTAGATTAAAGATAGGGATCACCATGTTTGTTGTGGTGGGACCCATTGTCGTGTTTGCATTGGGTGTTGGCCTTGGTAGCGAGGTCTGCCTCGTTGTCCCCTCCCTTGAAAACTTGATGCCTGTTGGGGGTTTGCTTGTCCACCTGTTGTAGAATCAGAGTCACTGCTATTAGAACTGTTGGAGAATGTCACAAATTTCTTCTTCTCTAGTCTTCGTGGGTTTTGTCTGGATGCGTTTGTGTTAAGTTGGTTGTAGAACCCTGGAACCAGGTATGGATAGGTTCTTTCCTCTTTGTAATTCTTGATATCTATTTGGAGTTTCCACAATTTTTTGTCAATAGTAAATTTCTGAAATTTCTTGATTTCTTCCTCAATTTTTTCCAGTTGGGTTTTGATGTCCGGAATTAAAGAGTCTTTTTTAATTTTATCTTCTAGGACAGAGAGTTCCTCTTCTGCCGTTTTTATCACTAGGATAATCCAGTCGCGTGAACATTTATTCCCAACGCCACTGAATTACAAGGAACTACAAGGCGAGTAGTGTTTGCCGTCCCGAAAGGCGGGTAAAATGATTTTTTTGGCTAAATTGCACAGATCCGTTTCCTGATTTCTCTTTTACATTTTCCCACATAGATGAGATCACACGGACATTTGATTATGTAGACCGACCATTTGGTTCTGCAATTAGTGAAAGAGTTGAGGGCCCAGGAGTTACCTTTTAGATCAATGGTCGCAAAAATTATGTATGTTAATTCTAGCCACAGAAGAGTAATGTTTGTGTCAACAAAATTGTTCCACATGTAATACCAACCTATCGCAAATCTTTTTCAGTTATTCACACGCACCAGTAACTGTTAAGCAAATGTGCACCTATGTCACCCAATCCAAATTGTTTCAAAATAGTTTTCTATTTGAGCAACATGATAATGCAGCAAGTCACACGAATCATCAGCTCCCACGACAATATGATTCTCGATATTGTGTGTCGTACAAATGCTTGTAAAAATAAAAATATGCATGGCAATTTAGCCATAGAAGAGCATTTTGAATAATAATGTGTGGTTTTATGTTAACAAATTGGTTTTTGACATAAAAATCATTTTACCCGCCTTTCGGGACAACAAACACTACTCGCCTTGGATATACCTTTCAGACATTAAGTCTGCTCAGACATGCGCAGACTGTACAGCGCCTTTCCATTACAACCTCGGCTCCCGTGACAGCACACTACTCACTCTGGACATGCGCGGTCCCCTGCTATCCACGGACACACGCACAACGTGATCACGTAATCACTACAAGACATGCGCACTACACCCCGACAGTGAAACAGCTCTTTTCTCACTGTTGGGAAGATCTCCATGCAAAAGGTAATTTTTTACGTTTCCACCCGCGACGATTTGAATCTTGGCTTTGCACTAGAGCATAGCTACTCATACGAGCATTTGTCACACCACCTCGTTAGGTTGCCCGCATGAACACCATGCACGCAAAGATACAGCTCCTCTCTCACTGTTCAGTAGAGCAGCGGCCGCCACTCCCGCCCCGCAAGTATTACCTCATATTTTCTCGTTCCCACACGGGACCACTAATCGAGTTTTGGCTTTTAGTTACTAGATCACATCCAATCCCCCCCCCCATGAGCATCTGTCACACTATCTCGTGATGTTGGCCCGCATGTCATAGTTTAAAATACCATGCACGCTAAGATTTTGCTACTTACCCGACGCTTTCACTTTCCATCTGTGCTCTCAATTGCTTGATTGGCTTCTGCTATGCACAGATCACACGTAGGACTTACCGGTAATCCAGCTGGACTAACACCTCCTAGACCAAAGGCACCCTCATAGGCCGTCTGTGTCCTCCCAACACGATTCTGGCGCAGGGCCTCCCACCATTCCTTCGCATTGTTGTGGCCTTTCCGCCACCCCATGATAAATAACATTCAATATTTTTTACTTTAGCATCAGGCCTCTGAAGTTTGCAGACAGCCTCCCAGACAATTCATCTGCTGGACAAACTTTAACACGACCAAGGCGGCTTCTTACCTGCACATGGTAGGTCCCCTCTTTTGCAGTTTTAACATGGTTTCCTAGACATCACTCTCTGAACTAACCCAGTCCCCTATCATTCATAGGTGGACGCCCTTCTTTTAACATTGACCCGACTTGAAATCATTGTCCTGAAGACCGTTCGGTACTTTCACATCAGCGCTGCTACAAGTTTTACAGCCACTGCTTCTCTCCAATCTATACCGAACCAGAAACACAAAATTGTGTGTCGACGACAATGTTAAACAATGTTGAATGTATATTTAAAACAATACTTGAAATAATAATGCATATATTCAGCGCCACGGCGCAGCTTGTATATTTGTTTTGTTCTCTGTTAGTGTAAAATAAAAAACCCATTTGTTGTCATTCCCGCATCCGTGGGTTTTTGTCTATTGAGCTAGCAGTCACCTAGCTCCTCTGCAAAACCTGGTGACCCTATGTCACGCCTTTGGTTAGGGTAGATTTGACTCTCTTTCTTACTTAAAGAGTGAAGCAGATACACTGTCATGTACTGTCAGTATATTTGCCCATCATCAGGTCTATGATCCTGTTATTTTGCCTACTAGGCGTTCACGTGCAAAATCACATTTCATTTAACCTTTGTGGTAAAATAGTGTGAAGGGTTCATATATTTTCTAGCATGAGGCTAAACAGCAGGGGTCAAGTCCTAAACATTAAAGTCGGGGGACTCATCAACAAACGCAATGGGATGCAACTTCGCCAGAAATTAGAAATATGCATATTTCATTAAATTGGCTTTCCATAACCACCCAAATTGCACAAAGCGAATGACATTTGTGTTTCATAAAATCAACACACACACAAAACCAAGAGAGGATATTTTCTTCTGATAGTGTTTTTAAAAACGTTAGAAGGTGTGCATGTTTTAAACTTCTAGAACCAATAGATATTGTTCCACTGGAACGTGCAGTACCGAAATGGGACATTTCACCTTTAGTTGTTTATTTTTCATGAGGGTATATAGTGCAGTGGTGAAGTGTCCAGCCTGCAAGCTTGACTACTGCGGGTTCGATCCCCAATGTTTCTCATTTTAGCTGGGGGGGGGCACTGAGTCCACCCTCTGAAAAAGTGGGTGTACTCCACCCACCCGCGTGTACCCTTGACTTGCGCTCTGCTAAACAGAATGTCATTGTGTGTGCATATGGACAAATGCCTCACAACTCATAGAGGGCATTTCCTCTTTGAGGATGTGAAATGTGCTTTGGAGATGATTGGCCCCATAGCAAGTGCGTCAGTGGCCATATTCAGTACCCACCGTACAGGGCTAACACAGTAATGTTTAATTCCCCAATGATTTAGTAAGCATTGCAGATGTATAGTCATTGTTAGTACAATTACCCTGTGGTATTACAACTGAACTGCCATGACCCATGGAAACATTTGAGTGGTTGGAAATATTCCAAGTTGTGGTCATTTTCATTACTCCGAGCCATCACTTCCTCATCACTGTCTTCACCACATTGAAATGTGTCTGCGCGCATGGACAGTTTTTACGTTGGCCAACTTTAACTTAGTCATAATTTCCCCCATTGCATTGAAATCATGATGGGGTGAGCCTGCACCATGTACACCTAGGCATAGGGCAAGATTATCTGTGTCCGGTGTGATAATGTGGTCTGCCAGAATGGCCTATTGCCTCCCGGGGAAAAGAGGTTGGTCCATGACCCACAGTCCTTAACCTGTCAATGCCACTTACCACCCTTCTCTTCTCATGGCCCACAAACAGGAGTATGTTGTCAATACAGGAACTATGGATCATCCAATCAAAACTGGTACTCATTTTATCTCCCTTTGAATAGCTCCGTCACACAAGAAAGGGTGAACTAGTTACAGCTCTATTTCCTACTTTTAATAGAGTTGTACTCAACCCGGCATGTCTGAGCACATCATCTAATTTAGTCTCAGGTGTGCTTTATCTAATGGTCATAAATCCAAGGGATATGAACAGTGCTTGAGTCGCAGCAATTCCTTCGCTGCAGTGTACGATGGCTAAGTAAAACTCTTGAAATTATTCTTATTTTGAACATATTTTATTTTAAAACAAATGTATTTAAGACGTTTGATCTTACTCACTAACAAGAAAAGTCTGCATGTACTAAACACTGTACAGTGACCTTCACTCCTCACTGATGCCCGACCGCTGTACTTCATCAATCTTAAGGGTGGGATTTGCTACTGTGCAATGAGTTCACCTATTCCTTAGTAGAAAATATGAGCCAATGGCAAACAAGTACTTCTCAGTGACTTCAATATGTTGGTAAAGAAAAGAAACATTCATTGTGCAGTCTGATTTTTTTTAATTGGAAGGAAGAGACAGGTTTTTTTTCCATTGGCCCAAACCCCAAATAGGAAAGGCTAAAAAAAGAAGTTCTGGGCATTTGCCTGGGGACCTAACAGTAAACGGGCACCAGCTGGTCTAACGTTCACATCAGACTTGGGCCCATAATGGTGGATGATGTTGCAAAAAAGCATTTATTCTGATGTGGCATATATCCTTTGCACCGACTATGCACATAGCCATGACTATATAGCAGCATTTGCTTTTACTCAGGGCCATTTCATGTCTGCACTCTTCTCTTAATACCAATACCAATTTGATCCCAGAGAGAACTTCTACTAAAGGTGATTCCCATGTGTCTAAGGACAGTGTGACAACAACTCCTCACCACTGATTGATAAATACATAAATAAATACATTACGTGAAGTAACCAATCACCCAGGACAACAACGTGCAGGGAACACTGTTTTAGGATTATTGTAATGTAATGTGACATCCTATCTGGATAGTTGTTGAGAAACATAACTGCAGGTGAAGCCTGAAAAAATACAGTGATATATAACAAGAAATGCTGACACGTGTTTCCAACCAATTACGGGTCTTTTCAAGGCTTTTAAAACCATAGAATCAAGCACAAATGTCAAACATGCAGAAGCATATGGAGGATTCATCAGGGTGGAGTATGGTCGCTGCAGCCTCCATTCCCCAGGATTCCATTCCTGAACCATGTAATAGCTGGAACACAGTGAAGAATAGCATGACCCGTGAACTATCCACAACAATCTAGTATCTTAAAATGTGGTGTAGCTTCCATGTTAGGGGTATTGCTTCACTAAATCATCAGGTACTCTGTTGTTTGGTGCATTCTTGCATTCTTTGGCTTCTAAATGACTGTTTTTGCACGGTTTATACCTGGTTTTGCTGCTGGTACTGACCTCTTACTTTGGGGAACTACTATGAAATGGAGATTGGAGAGGCCTAGCCAAAGCTATTAGCTTTGACACTTAGCCTATATCACATTGTCATTTACTGATGTTGCCTGGCCATATTTCTTTTGAGA
The DNA here is from genome assembly GCF_040938575.1 of Ambystoma mexicanum. Lineage (NCBI taxonomy): Eukaryota > Metazoa > Chordata > Amphibia > Caudata > Ambystomatidae > Ambystoma > Ambystoma mexicanum. Next base: position 363,866,514 of record NC_090922.1, read on the forward strand.
TATGTCTGACATCAGGAGCAGTATGGAAAGGAAAGTCAGACATGACCAAGGACTTTTACCTTTTCATGAAGGCTTTGCATTTCTGTACACTTCAATTGCGTTTTACCAAAGTACTGGGCCTCATTACGACCCGGGCGGACATCCATGCCCTTCCTTCAGCTTACTCCCAATGGATACTTCCTATGACCATTGGGCACTTCCTATCCTGGCTCTCCCCCTACAGCTCCTGCCTCACACATCAGCCCTTCCCACTACTTTGGTCGGCTCCCATCCCATAGCTACTTCACCTACTTACCTATTTGCATCGCTTGCATAGAGCAATTTGGTTACTACGTTTCCTGCCTCTCACCCTTTTCCCTTTATTTCCATTTCCCCCACCTCCACACAGTGCCATTTCCCAGGGAACACGGCACTAACAGTTGTTCACCAGGAATAATATGAGAAGACATCCCACCTACTTTATTTTGTCCACGAGAAAAGTGTTTTAAGCCAACATTCACACCACTCTTTACCATTCATCTGGTAATAACGTTTCTTTCCTTTCACACCTTCTTAGCTGCCTCTTCTATAGACTCCTAACCATCGACATTCACATTTCAGCCTCTTCATTAAAGCAGTAGCTCATAAGTCATTCTATATGAAGACGGAACACTCTTGTGACGTCGAGACACCGGGGAGAATACTTTCTGTTTTGCTGTACTGTCCATCCACCCCAGTACTTCTTCTATCTTTGTAGCTGTCCTACTCTTGCTCTATGCCACTTTCTGACTTTGGAGTGGCAGTCGTCCCATACTTATTATTTGGGAATGTACCTGCACTACTATAATTAGATATATCAGGTATTTAAGAATCTACATCTAACATTGCCCGAGCCCATGCTCAAGGCACTCAAGCACTCAACATAAATGATATGTATCGTGTACTCCTCCAAAACTGTCTTGGAAACACAATCGGTATATCAATCCCACTGCATACAACTCCGTGTCACCCCTATCCAGACTCTAGCCCATGTACCGGGAGTTAACATGCATCCATCATAATACAAACATTCACCCCTGCTGCAACGCCTCCTTCTGTCTTTTTTGATGTATATTATTGTGTTTCAGTTTTAAAAAAGTGATCTTTCCACATATATGTAGAAAGTATCATGTTGATCATATACACAACTTCATATTAATAACAATTTGCAAGTTACAATAATATTCTTAAAAAGAAAGAAAGAAAACATGTTTAACAAACGAATACAAGTTCACATAACTTTTGCCAGACATTCACTAATTGCAAAATAAACAATAATTTCTGACAATATTAAAGGCGGGTCCAAAGATGTTCAGAAGACAGAAATGCAGGGCCACAATCAAAATGTCTCGTAATTTTAGTATTTTCACAATAGATTAAAATATAATATAGAGTTGGCAGATTTGCACATCTGTTTTTCCTCCCCATAAATATTTGAAATCATAATGCTTCTAGTATATTACGACATTTAGCACCAGATTTCAAATACATATTTTGCCCGTCTCTGTCAGGGAAGCTTTGGGAGTAGGACTGTGGATTTTCAACTAAGGAGAACCTGTTGATGTACTGCTTTGTAAGGACCTTGGTCTAAATATATTGATAATTAATGTTATTATCATACTGAAATGCATTCAGTTTAATTTCCCTCATAGCAATTGTATACTGGGGAATATACTGGGGACCGTCATTTAATCAATAGTTAATCAGACCTAAAGGATGTGTGTATTCAGACACATATCATCCCATTGTGGGGTTATCTCCCCTATCTAACACTTCCTTCAGAATATTTAGTAACAAATTGGGTTCAGATATTAAGATATTTAAAAAACGTGCAACCATTCTGACAAAAGCCAACATTTCAACTGGTGTTAATCCAAACTCATCCCTGACCCACTGAATAGAGATGGATGTCAGCAATCCCAGGGTGGTTCTCTATCAACGCCCCTCCAATGTGTGTTTGACAATTTGAATGGGGAGTCAAATATGGTGTCAATGCTTTATAGACATGGCTGTCAATTTCTGTTTATATGCATCAAGACGATGTTTCAAGTCATAGCTTCATTGCTGCTTACCATATCCCCTCAATGAGCCCATAACATTTATAGTTTTAACCTTTGCACGTATATTAGATTTCCCTGACTCCAACAAGACTCCAAATAATATAAAGTCAAAGTCTTCTTCCAACTCATATGCCAAGAAAATGCCAAGAAAAGAAGCCTTTCGTCTATTTAGTTGTGAAGCTCATAATCTTACTTTTCCCATAGAGGCCATCTTTACAAATTCCTAAGTGACATCCAAATTATTCTGGAGACGAATGCTGGTCACATCAAATGAATCCACATTGTCCGCATAGCCCAACCAGTAAAAATGCTGTGACTCCAACATGGAGGGAAAAGTGGGTGTTTTCTGGACGGTGAAATCCAAGTCAAACCAGATAGAAATTGAACAAGCATGGGGCAGCACGCATGCCTGTTTCAGATCAACATTGATTAAAATTTTGAAAGTGAACCGCCCGGCTCAAATCTTACCTTCACACATGTTCCTAAGTGTAGAAGTATGATCAGTTTCAGGAGGTTCTAATGCACTTTCCGGGTCTTAGGTTTAGACCTTAAAATGGAATTATTCAGAAGGTTGAGGGTCTTCTTCCAACTTCCAACTTCCAAAATAAAATATAAGTCATATATTTTGATGTAGCCTTAGCTTTCGACAAATTAATTATGGTCACATTTACATCTGTCTCCAACCCTTTACAAATCCTGTTTGGTATTTAGAAATAATAATGTTCCGCTGCTCAGGGGATGAGTTCCTTTAGCAAGAGGGATACAAAGACTTTGGTGGAAAATCTCTTAGGCCAATGACCCTGTAAGTCCTAGGATACTTGTGATTCCGCTTCAAGGCAAGCAATGATTGTGTTCATGTTTTTTTATTGTTTACTGTGAAATGCATTCAAAATAGAACTTTTCCACATAAAACAAGCATATGAAAAACAATGTCATACAATATCAAAAACCATTAAAAACCAAACATTACAATTCATGTTGGTTTAAAGTAAGTAGAACATTGATTAAAACAGATCATAAAAAATATATGGTAAACCAAAGTAGTCACTACTGTTCCTGAATCAATTAAGCACGTCTTTCAAAAAGGCTGAGATCATAACCCTGCTTTCTAATATAATCAGAAGCAGCAGTAATCTAGTTCAGGACCAAACATGAGTGCAGGTGTTAGATAACCTTAGCCTGTCACTGGTCATTCCAGAACTCAAACTGGGTGATATCTCCTGTACTAATATGGGAGAGCAGAGGAACACTCCTCAGCAGGCTACGGCCATTTGCTCTATTGAGGACCATTGTCTCCTGATCTGGTTTAATTCTTTCCAACAGTAGTTGGTTAGGAGACTGCCAAACAATAAACACGTCCCTACTTCACACTGGATCACCCGGGGCACGAGCAGTGGCAATCATACGTCTCTTCTCTTCCAATGTATGGAAGATGGGCCCACGGGACTACTCCCAGGCCAAGCTTGATCACAAGAAGAGGCCAATTTACGCTGAGTTGTTACTTCTACCACCTCTTTGTGAATAGCCCCAAAAGCTGCTGTCCTTGTTCCAACCCCCTTAAGTGACAGAAATACTAGTCTAAATTCAGTGGCTGAAGTGTCAAAAACCACTGAAACCCTGATATATGGCATTGGTGGACCGGCAGAATGAGTCAGACAGATCACTCGTTCTGCAGCCTCCCACTTTAATCCCAGACCCTCTCCAGACTCCCTAGAGGTCACTAGTGTTACTATCACTTTGATGCCACCATCAGGAAAAGTAGACCAATTTAGTTGGCTCTGACCCTCGACCACCACCACCTCAGCTGTTTGGACAGAGCCATGATGGGACAATGAAGCATTTCCACAGTTCTTGTTTCTTACTGTCTTTCTATTTTCAGACATTTTATTCTCAACTTCCACCTTCACCTTCCAATTTCTTTTCTTGTTTTTCTCCTGTTTAAAGATTGGGGATTGGTCCCTTCCCTCACTCCTACAAGCTCCCCCATCCATGTCTACTGCCACTTTTTCAACCCCCTCTACAAGCAGATCCTCTGCCACCTGCTGTACACTAGCATTTAAAGGGGAAGTGTTAGGGAGCGGCGACGCCTGGTCAATAAAATAACTTTGATCAACCAATGGTAGAGAACAAAGAATAGATGTGCCCTCAACAATTATGGCCTCAACCGTTTCAAAATGAGGGACGATACCATAATTAATACAGTTTACATTCACAGCCTGGGTTACCAATGATGCCATCCTACAAGTTGAAGGCACCCCCCCTCCGTTTAATTGATTAAAGGCAAGCATCTGTTCCCCAAGAACCCCACCTACCCTGTGGCTGGCATCAATTGAGGCTTTACCAACCAGATTTAGGCGTATGTGTAGGGTAGACAGCAAGGCTGCATAGGATCAGCCTGAATGTTAGGATCACACTCTTTCATTGACAACGGGCTCACCATAGGTAGAACAAGGGAAGCATCACCAATCGGTAAGGCTGACGGGAGAAAGGAACTCAAATCCTCTGTCCAATCCATCCAAAGCCTGGTTGTTGGTAGGGCACCGTGTAAATCAGCTTTTCTTTTTACTGATGGAACAAATGTCAGAGGCCCACCTTTGAGGGAACCAGAGCATGAGGGGGCAGCTGATTCTGAAGAACTCACTAAGCTCAATTGTTGTGGAGCAGAGATGGCAGGGGTTGCCCCTAAATCAGAGGCCCCCACAACTGCGCTCTCCATATTCACAGAATATCATGGCACAGACCAGACCGTGCTCCCTCCAATTACACAGGACCCAACATTGATACCACATTAGGAAGAATCGTTAAGCCAACATTTGCATCTGATGATTTCAAACCAGCAACCACCACCCATCCTACATGTTGACCCATGTCGTCATTAATACACAAGTTCCCTTAAAAGGCCCTTGCTGGCTGATAGAAGGGACTGAAATGAATCATATAAAATGGCTCCATCCAAAGTTGCAAGGGCTAACAATACAGAAGAAACAGGCCTAGTGGCGGCCGGTTGTAATGACGAAGAGATTAAACCTGCATCTGGCAAAGACAGACCATTATTCACACACTCATGGGCGTTTCTTCCAAAGATAAAAACTACCGGTTTCACTGCCTTTAAGTCGGCAACTTGCTGCACCAATGATATAGGATCAGTAGGTTCGACAGTCAGTGTTGGACCTTCTGCATGCTTTGGGTGAGAGGTAAAGAGTAGAGGCATGAAAGCGCGCTATTTTTCGAGAAGACAGAACAGGAGAAGCAGAGGCGGCAGTAAACCCTTTTGCCTCTTCGGCACAAGCACCAATCACGGAATTAATCGACAGGTATGAGGGGCACAGCTTAAGGGGCCTAGGCTTGCCTTTTGACTTATGGTTGAACTCATGGTGAACCACTTCATTACTGATCCTGTTGCAAGCCGCTGCCTCGCCCTGTGTATCAACAACCTCTGCATCTGCTGTTACCACGGCTTCAACCACTGTGCCACAAGCCGGGGGCGTTGTGCTCGCCTTACCTTGAAGGCTGCTCCCGCTCCTCAAATCATAGGTAGAGGACGACATCCCTCTCCTGCTGCTAGGTGCTGAAAGCAATTACAGATGTGGCTGAAACAGTTGAGCAGGAGTTTAAAACAGGCTTCTTCTTTCTTTCTTCTTTTTTCTAAGATACTTGGATCGCTGAATGGCACAAGCATACTGGGGCACTTGTGCACCATGCCGCACTCAGTGAACTGAATCTCACACTGCGTGCACCCCACGCTATTACAGAGTCTTTAAGGTGGAACTGTGAGACTCGAGTATAGAGAGTAAAAGCAGACTGTCCTTTTCCCGGTACACTGCGCACAGCCTCTCTTGCTGAACTGAATCTCACGCTGACTCACAACCATGTGCTCATGTTTTAAGAAGAGTCAGTGAAGATATTAATGGGGCTCATTATGAGTTGGCCAGTGCAGTAATAATGTGCTGGTATTAACGTATACTGGCACGTTACCGCACCAGCTAACTACGAGTTGCCAGTGAGGCAAACATTGCCAGCATTACAGGCGCCAGTAATACCGGCACCAGTAATACCGACAAAATCCCCCATGGAGACTAGTGGGACTCCATGGAATGTGGATTTACACCAGCTACCAAAGCTCATAATCCAGCTGTAATACTGCCAGACTGAGTGCCGGGATCGGTAATTCCATTATCCGGTATCCTGGCAGATTAACCACCAGGATACAGGTAAACTTATAATGAGCCTCACTGCCTTATTAAGCAGTATTTTGAGAATCTCTGCACACTGAATGATCTACGCATGCATAATTACATTGGATGCACCATTTTGGTCAACCTTTTAAAAATGGTCTTAATATCACGTAGGTGGAGGCCCCCTCCCACTTTGTTAAACTCACAATCTCTTATTTCAAAAACCTATTTTCTTGTATATAAAAGTGATTTTACCCAGGCCTCGTCCTATTTGGCTAGTTTGTAATGATGGAATTAAGTAATCATACATTTTTCATGTTATACTTTCAACTCTCTTGCTTTACCGCGTTCATGTTCTTCTTCCAGGAGTATAGGGGGGGTCAAAGATGAGATCAGTAAACTCTTTCCCGGTGGCATTTTTCCACTGTGGCAGTTGCAGAGAGCGGAATTTACCACCAGTAGCGATGCTGAGACAACATATTAAATATATAATCACAATTCTACTGTCTTGATCGCACAGTGGGGAGGTAATTCCAGCAGAGTGGTAACATACCATCAGAGGTATTTCATTAAAAAAAAAAAAATACACTACAGACATTGTATTACTGCAGAAGAGTTGTATGCTTATTTGGGAATGGAATAGGGATTTCTGGTAATTGTTAGACACAGATGATGGCGTATCATTTCAGGAATTTTGGGTACATTACTTTCTTCCTTCAGGAGAAATACTATGTTGTGTCAGTCAATCAGGTAAGCAAGCCCAAGGAAAAAGAGAGACTAAGAGATTATGATCCCGATTTAAAAAAGCATTTATTCGTGGGTAAATCATAACGAAAAAAAGTTGTGTAAATCCATCGTCTACCTGGGTTATATCTGGGAGCATAACTCTCTCTCTCTCTCTCTCTTTCTCTCTCTCTCTCTCTCTCTCTCTCTCTCTCTCTCTCCCATTCTCTCTTTGACCCTCTCTCTCTCTGCCTTTCGCTCGTTCTCTCTCGTTCTCTCTCTCTGCCTTCCGCTCGTTCTCTCTCTCTCTCTCTCTCTCTCTCTCTCTCTCTCCCTTTTTCTCTCTCCCTTTCCCTCTCCCCGTCTCTCTCCCTTTAGTTCTCTATCTCTCTCTCTCTCTCTCTGGCGTTCGACCCCTGACTCACGTTCTCTTTCTCTGATGCTGTTACTCCCTCTCTCTCTCTGCCTCTGTCTCCGATAGAGATAATCACAGTCCCTGTGAGAAAACATTTAGAGCGCTTGTGAAAAGTATGCATAGTGAAAAGGTCGAATTAATTCTTTATTTGGAGGGAAATACCTTGCACACACAAATGTAAAACCACATACATGTACTTTTATTGAAATACACTGTTTAGAAGTGAACTTTCAAACATGTTGTAGGGTCGCCAGGGTACATGTGGTTTCCATAGATGGGAAGGGTCGAGGACTGCCAGCAGGGCATCCGATTACAAACAATCACCCCATAGAAAAAGGTATGTGCACAGGGACTGTATGTCTTTTCTTTGGGCACTATTCTACTGATGGGGGAATGTGTATAAAAGTACTCGCTGGTGCTATGGGGAAGACCATATAAACTGCCCAAAAACTACAAGAACATGTGATGCAAAATGACCAGTACACAGTGCATGCCAAAGCCACCAATGGAAAAGTTTTGTGGGCAATTGCTTTTTATTACTCAGACCCTGTTATTGTGGCACACTCTAATTGACCCTTTTTGGAACTAACCCTCTCTTTCGACCAGTGGTCTTCAAACAGTGAGTCTAGATACCGGGGCCCCAAGGATGTCTGGGAGTGCCAGGTTCTTTAAAAGTTGAACATGTAATACAAAATCTAAACAGTTGTGGCATTTGGAGGGGCATCAGTAATATTTTTACTGAACAGGAGGAAATGGGGCCACATCATCAAAAAAAAGTTTGGATACACTGCTGTAGTGTCAGAATAATACGGATTTCAATTGTAATGTTTTTTCTTCAAACCATATCACAACACTGAGCAGTCACGATGCAGCCAGCAGCCCTTTTTCAACTTGTCGCCAGCTTGGCTTATGATTCACGTTCTGCAAATGTATCAACACGTCCTGGTTGGTGGATGATTCTGACTCTGGAAAACACCGCTTGACTTCCTCGCAATTCTCAAAGCAGAAAGGTTACTACGGTGGCCCTGCAGACTATCTGGTGTTTGTCCTCGTCAGACCCCGTAGAACTAAGAAACACACATCCAGAAGAGAAGCAGTGGAAGTGAAGGGAGAGAAGCCGACAGATGGGGATAAAGCATAGATACCGGAGACAGACAGACGGATGAGGAGATGAATAGATGGATAGACAGACAGACAGCAAGGCTGTGGGGCACAAAGAAAGGCAGGCAGATTTCTGATGGATCGATTCTCCCTAGACCTGTATTTGTCAGAGTGTGTAAAAAGTTATGTTACATCATCTACAAGACTCCTTAATTTTCATAATTGTTTGTTTACTCCTGGACCCATTTTTAAGAGGGTGTTAGTGTTTGCTTCTTGGCACAAGGAGCTGTTTTGCGCCCCCAACCATGCATAGCACATAATACATGTCAAACAAGGGACACCATAGATCTTATTAAAAGAAAGCAGTTTCTGATAAAATAACCATCTCCTGCCTTGGCCTGCAGCCTCGCTAATTCATTTGATAGCAATCAGACCGCCAGCTAATGGTCATGGGGACAGAGAAGTTGTTTCTGCATAAACCAGCTACAACACGTAGACAAAATACCACAAGACAGCTGTGTAGTGATCTCTGTCTATGCCACCCCACCGTTTCAGAAACGTAAGGAAAGCAAGTGAGAGTTGCAGCAAACATAAATGTGGATGGCATAAAAGCAGCAGCGTATTCTGGTGGTGGGAATTGCTTCCGGGGTGTTCTGAGCGGTTTCTAATGTGTGTTTAAAGCGTCACCGGTGGCTGAGAAAAGGTGCTCCTGAATAGTCTCAGATGGCTCAAGCCATCATTATGTAAAGAAGAGGCAGACACATTGTTGGGATTGTAACCTTTCATAAACAGAGCCCACTTACACGCTGAATCAGAGCAGCTTTTTTCCTCACTTGCTCACTGGCCTCGCATGGCTGGGCTTTACGTTTCTCTCTTAATTTAATTTAGCAAATATTTAATAACATTTGCACTGACCATGCCCAACACGGATCCATCATGAAAATGTGTCATTCGGAACAATGGCCCACCAGAAACCCGCCTCAGAATTTCCATTCTCTTTCTCGATTGCAGAATAGTGTTTCTTAATTTAATTTGCAGAATGGCATCTGTTTGACAGACACCCAGGCAGCTGAATGGGAAAGATCAACCTGCCTGTGCTACTTGCTCTCGGCTGATCTCTTTGCCTTCACTGATGCTGAGAATATCGGTCTTATCGGTTTGGAATGTGTGTTCTACAGCCAGGTCGTTTTATTTATTATATTTAAAGTTGATGTCAGATACACATGTTTGATGAAGTTCAAAAATTCCGATTCTGTAGGCCAGCGTGTGCAAAAACTCAAACATGTGTTCTGTAGTCAAATGCAAGTTTAAATAAGAAATGTATAACATAAGTGTTCCTGGAGGAGGCATCCACCCGTAAGATTTGAATCAAAGGTACTCGTACTATCTATTCAGGCAGGATGAAGGGCAGAGTGAGACCAGAGCTCAAGCACTGATCCTGGAAGCGGATGCATTAGTCCACTGAGCCACAGATTCGGCGGCACGCCTACCATTGGAACACGCCTGTCATGGGCCCATACAACACTGTAGGACAAAGAGGTATCCGTACTGTGCTCATACGCCAGATGTCAAACATGCCATAAATCGGTTCATATAAATGTATGGGGGAATAAGTACAAAATAAAATAAATAAATAAACAACATGTGTGACCTTCCAAGTTCTGTCTTCTCTTTGTTTTTCTATTTGTGTTTGTACATATGGGTACGGACGAAAAATCAAAACATATTGTGTTGGACGAAGAAAGTTCATATTGGAAACCTTGTAAAGGATTTGTCTGACAAAAGCCAAACTTAACAATTGTAAATTAACCCAAAAAATCAAAAGGTTTCAAAAAGAAACGCGAATCGTTTCCGTTTAGAATCAGATTTGGATAGTGCCACGGGTGTCCCTAATTGTAATGGTGTTTGTCAAGTTTCATATCTAAAGGGAAAAACAGGAGAGAGTGGAGAAAGAGAGAGAAAGGGAAAGGGGGCGTTTTTCGAATGAAGTGGACCTGAAAAGGAAAGCCTTAAAGCAGTTTATACTTTTCTGTTAGCACCACTTTTTTTCCAAAGCTGTTCTGAGGCTTAGGGGAGCATCCCACTTGGCTTATACTAGGAGGATACCGTAAAAATATAGCGTAAACACGATTTTGCTTTGCTTTACTCTTTACTTTTACACTCCGTTTTGAGATTTCATACAGGGGCCAGCAAGACGTAAATGCAAGTGTTGGTGGTCGACTGCATTCGATCAGCATTTTATTTAAAATGACAGATCACGCGTGAGAGAGAGAGAGCACGAGAGAGATACAGAGAGAGAAGACCACACCGTATTCGAATTCAGATTTTAGAAAATGTTTAAGAAGAGTTTTTGTGGAAAGATGGAGTGAGAAATGTTGAGAGAAAGAGAGAGCCATCGAGAGAGATGCAGAGAGAGAGAGAGAGAGCGAAAGAGAAAGCACAAGAGAGAGCAGATCACTGAACATCTGATTTCATATTTTAGAAGTATTTAGACAGTTTTCTTTTAGTGTTTTTTTTCTGAACGTTCTTTTTTTTTACTGGGCAAGTTTTGCAGTGTTGCCTAGTTGTTTGTGTTCTTTCATTAGCTCCTTAATCTTTGTCATTTAAAAGTTTTCATTGTAAAGGTTTTCACTGTAGTTGTTGGCATTTCTTTCGATTTGCCTTTAAAAACATGACTAGTCTCAACGTGGTCTATTGCAATGCTATCCAAAGTAAAGAGCATCTCAATAATGAGGGGGGATATTATTTTGACTCCGGTAGACTATCCCTCCAAAATGGGGCATGATGCAGTGTCTATGGCAATGGAGGATGAGGAGTGGGTGTTCATGGATGCCAGTAGGTGAGGGGAAAGTGACAGAAGTGGTATGTGAGGACGATGAATCAGCAACCATGGAAGGGTTAACTGGGCACAAGAGTACTGCAGGAGTTTTCAGCAGAGTTGCACAAAGACCTTGTAACGTATGGTTTAAAATGGTGAGCTCTACACCTTTTTCTTTGCTGGCACTTGATGTAAGAGGATTAGTGGAACTGTTCAACATCTTGTAACAGTCCTTTCAATATTAAATGCAATCCTTTCAAGTAAATTAACGTATGTGTGGGTCTATTAAAAAACATTTTTGAATAAGAACATATTTTGATACCCTGCCCTCTTTAAAATGAATGATGTTAGTCCTTATTCAATTTGAAACGCACTGATAACTGCTGATTTACAATCTAGTTCTGGTATTACGGATGTCCATATATTATTTGAAACAATTGAAACATTACTTTGTTTTTAAAGACGTTGTGACATGTAAAAAACCTTAGCATGTTGGAATTGAAATGATATTTTGCCTCCTATCGCAGTATTTGAATGTGTGTTGGCCTACGCCAAGTTGTCTAAAATATCATGTAAATAGACTCCGCGGCAAGGTCTTGACCTTAACGAAAAATTGTGTAAGTCGCCATCTTGGATTTAGCCGCCATTTTAGGTTCTCTTGTAATGTGGAAGTCACCCTGAACATCAAAATGGAGGCCGAATGGCATTCTGAGTGAAATTCTGGCCGTTGTGACCTCCGCACACATGAATAAGTAATATGCCTGCAGGCCACTTGTCGGGGTCGCGAACTGAGACCATGTCCTATCCCTGACCTATGTGTAAATGAACAACTGTATCAGCGGAACTGATCAAAATGCATACATTATGGGATTGACCTGGCAAGGAACCCTAGGCCTGGTCCCAAGAATGGTTAACCCGCGAGGGGGTTGGCCAGGGCTGGATAAAGAATATAAAAGCACAAGTATTCCAATGTACGGTGTCTCTACTAATGCATCAAACCTTCGTTGAAGTTCGTTACGTTACTCTGAGAGCCGAATAGCTATATGTTTGTCAATTGACTTTTTGGTAACTGTTGTAGCTTTTAAATAAAGCACTTTGTATGTCCTTTGTAACCTGTGTTGGTGTGTTTCCTTTGGGCTTCCCAGCCTCATATCAATTTCTTTGTTTTCACAGTTGGCGCCCGAATAGGGACCCTCAAGATTGATGCCGGATCATTGAAGGTTGACGCAGACCATCGAACCGGGATCGGACGGTGTGATTGTATGGGCCCGACTGAACGAGACGCGATACCTCGACAGCGCTGCACGATCCGATCCTTGGACGATAGTCGTGTGGTCTGACATGGCATCTTGACGAGGGTCCATTTTTGAGGCGGGCAGATTTGTCGAAACTACCAAACACAAGGTAAAATTCGTTAGGTAAGTTCTTTGATAAACCGTACGGTCCTCCTTAGGTTTGGTCAGGTGCAGTCGTGACCCGGCTCTTAATTTAACCCTGACAATTTGAATTTGGCATATTGTATCTGCAGACACAATTATTGACCAGGTAACACCAATTTTTTGTGAAATGCCTGGGAAATTGTCTAGCTGCTTTAGGGCTCTGTTCCGCAGCGATCAACAATCTTTGGAATTTAGCCGCCCGGCACCACAGGAGGGGTCGCCGGCATGTACTATGTACTGTAAGTATGGCATTGGTAGTATAGTATTTAAAGATATTTGGCACAGACAGACCAGACATGCCTCCGAATTTCAGTGGCCAATCAACGGCAGTTTCGAGATCCCCCGTATTGAATACCTAGAATCAGTCTTGTTAAAAAAGAAGGCTAGACCTGCAGCCTTTGATGTTTTACAGAATTGGAAAAAAGAAGCTTTACAGCATCTTACAAGTAGGGACAAACATGCACGCCGTCATAAAACAAACGCTGAAAAAGCGTTGTTATATGATAAAGAAAAACATTCAGAATCAGTTAAAAATATGGATAGGGCTTTTTCACTTGGAATCCAGAAAATGTACCCCTCTAAAGATTTCCATGTTTCCGAGGAATTTATTGAGAAATTGTTAAACGAACGCAGGCCTGATGCCTCTGCGCCACCTCCGTATGTTCCTATTTTGGGCTCTCTGCCCATTCCTGCTGTTGTTCCTGCCGTTATTCCTGTTCCCCCTGTACAACCTATTGTTCCTAGTCCCATAGTTGTTGTTCCTCCACCTATCGCACCGCCCCTTCCTTCTGCACCGATAGTTGCACCTTTGTTAAATTTACCTACACCTCCGCTCCCGAGTGGCCCCGTATTGACTGAAGTTGATCCAGGTGCAGGATCAAAGATCGTCACTCGTAATACTGTTTCTGCAGATAAGAAACAGGAATTGTTTGCATGGGCTAAGCATTGTATGGAGAAAGGTGATCAAGTTAATGTTTTTTCCACATTATCTAATTTGAATAGTTTTCGCGAGAAAAATGTTTTTATCGAAGGTTTGGGGACTCATTTATGTGTGATGTGGGGTAGATTACAAAATTCGGATCTTCCACAAGGAGTGAGAGATCTGAATGCTTTGGCACTTTCGAGGGACACAGAGCAGAAAGTATATGGGCATGTTGAAAAATTGTTTGAGTTTAGGAAAGACTTTGAAAAGTCACGAGATGAGGACGACGAAGACGATAGAATATATGTACAGAAACGGTTCCTTCCGTGTCGTAGATCGGCACCTGAGGAAATACGAATTTGCACCAAAGATGCGATTCGATGGATCTCGGATTCATCAATTCCGCCAGATGAAGTATATAACATGTATAGTCAGTATACAGTAGAAATGCAAAGAAAGGTAATTCAGGTAATGGTACAGTACCTGCAAGAAGAATGTGTAAGAAAGAAGGTTAGTTGCCCCATAGAATTATTGGGGATTTGTAAAAGGGCTTTTTCGCCCCACACTTCTTCAGCTGCCTTAGCACTCGACCTGGCTCTGTTGCTTAGTAAGCGGCCGGCGGTACCCATATCTCAGTTGCCTATGAGAGAGATTCCCCCGACCTTTGTCCCAAAAGTTGAGATTCCCGCCAACGCTGGGACTGGTGCCCCCGCTGTGGATATCCCTGGACATTATGTATCACAATTCGTTCACGTCCCGTTTTCACGACAGGAAGTGAACACTATTAGACAATCAGTTCCCGATATTAGGAAAAACCCGACGGGGTTTTACAAAGAAATAGAGTCCGTTTTGCAGTCCTCTGTGTTCACCTTAAGTGATATTGACTTGCTATTTCCTGTACTCCTACCCGTAGATGTATGGAAACAGGTTCGGACAATAGGCGATGTGCCAGGGTTGGGAGATACGTGGACTAATATGATTAGGATTGATGGAGAAAGACCAGCAGGTGAGAAACCACCACAGGTAATACTTATTTTGCCTGATAGAATTGTCGAAAAATTAAACACTATAATTCCAGAGAAAAGAATTATTTGGGACAAGCTTACGGCCTGTGTTCAAGGAAAAACTGAAGGCGCCACCGAATTCATTAACAGATTCGAGCAGGTATTTTCTGACTTCAGTGGACAGGATTTGGGTACAGAGTCTGGGAAAAGGTTGTTTGTGGACAAATTTGTACGTGGATTGTTGCCTGACATCCAGTCACAGATTATGTCCTCTGAGAGCGCTTGGCAGGCAAAATCTCAATCTGAGGTTTTGCACATGGCTCAGTATTATGAGAACCGTGTTAATAAAGAGAAGGAAAAATTTGAAAAGAGGAAAGGAGATTTAAAAATCAAAGTATTATTACAGCAAATTGTTAGAAACCCCAGAGGAGGCACGACACAGACCAGAGGTTAGTATGTCCCAAAAGGAAATGCTCCTTTGGGTCCTGTGAATATTAATCAATGTGCTTATTGCCGCCAGGAAGGTCATTGGCGAGCACAGTGCCCCGTCCTTCGCCAAAGGTCAAACAGTTCGTTTGGGAGTATGGGTAGACGACCTAGGGGCTGCCCTGGAGCAGGGGGCCCTGATAGAGGTCAGTTTTTACAAGATCCTCAGCAACCTTTTTCACTGGAAAAATTAGACCTCGAGTGTGGACTCGAGGAACATATTTGATCACCCTTCTGCTGCCTACCTTTCTGAAGAGCTTCCTTCTGATGAGGCTCTATTTCATTAGGACTGCCCGAAGCAGGGTTTGGAACCTTCACCTATTCCCGTTAATCAGAAAGGCCCCTACGTTGAATTATTAGTAGGGAATAGGAAACACCAGTTTTTGATAGACACTGGAGCACAGAAGTGCTCCATTGATCATTCTCGGGTTCCAAACATTCCACTGTCAAGGCAAACCAATGTTTCCGTAGGGTTTTCTGGTATACCAATTGTTTGTCCGGTTTCTTCACCGGTGTCTGTTTCTTTGGGTCCCTTTACGGACCATTGCCCTTTTCTTCTCACTTCGAACTGTGGAGAGAATTTGCTGGGGTTGAATTTGTTAAAGAAATTGAATGCAGTAATTGTTCTTCTGATGGAGTACGGCTGACGGTTTCACCACAGCAATTTCCTAATTCTCAGTTCCTGATTCGACCTTTACCTCCTGAGTTTAGCATTGTCCCGGAATGTTTATGGGCGGTAGACGACAATGATGTCGGGGTATTACAGATTGAGCCCGTTAAAATAGTTTTGAAACATGGAGTGAAACTACCACGCATTCCGCAGTATAAAATATCAGTTGAGGGCGAGCGTGCTTTGAAATGCATTGTCTCCGATTTTGTGCATCGTGGGGTGATCGAGGAGATTATAGGTAGTCTGTGTAACAGTCCGATCTTGCCTGTATATAAGAAAGGCGACAATGCAATTCCATATCGGTTCATAATTGATCTTCGTGCTATTAACAGAGTTGTCGCCCCACAATTTCCAATTGTGCCTGATGTGACGACGATATTGACAATGATCCCTGCTACGGCTACGCACTTCAGCGTTGTGGATTTAAAAAACGCCTTCTTTAGCATTCCTATACATAAAGAAAGCAGATATCTGTTTGCGTTCACCTTGGGGGGACGCTCATTTACATTTACCAGGGCACCTCAAGGGTATACTGAAAGTCCAAGCATTTATAGTAGAGCTTTGAAAGAGCAGCTCGACAATCTTGAATTGCCACCTACTTGTACGCTGCTTCAATATGTTGATGATTTGCTTTTGGCTGCAGACTCTGAGAGTGCTTGTAAAGAAGGCACTGTACTGTTGCTTGTTCATTTAGCTAAAAATGGTCATAAAGCTTCGCTCAAGAAATTTCAATATTGTTGTCAGGAGGTCGCCTATTTAGGCTACCTCCTGTCAAAGGAGGGGAGAAGATTGACACCTGAAAGAATAAAACACATTTCTGGCATGTCTGTTCCAAATACACAGAAGGAAGTCAGAGCCTTAATAGGTATGGCTTCTTACTGTAGGTTGTGGATCCCAAACTTTTCGCTAGTGATAAAACCGATGTTGGCTTTGACGAAGAAGGGCATTTCTCTGCCACTGCCATGGAAATCAGAACATCAACGATCATTTGAGCTTCTCAAAACCGCGTTATGCTCTGCACCGGTTCTGGGTACTCCAAATTATGACAAGGCCTTTGTGTTGTTTGTGCATGAATGTGATGGATGTGCTTTGGCTGTGTTAACACAGGAACACAGAGGGAAGAATAGGTCGTGCGGCTACTACTCCTCCGCCCTTGATCTTGTCGCATGCGCTTTGCCAAGATGTTTGCGCGCTGTCGCTGCTGCTGCCGCGTCTGTGAAACAGAGTGAGGGAATGGTCCTAGGCCATGATTTGATTTTGACGGTACCTCACTCTGTTGATATTTTATTGAACAAAACCCAAACGCAACACCTCACCTCTGCGCGGTTAACAAGGTATGAATTAATTCTGTTTGCCCCCCACATCCGAATTAAGAAGTGTTGTGTTCTTAATCCGGCTGAACTCTTACCTTTCCCGCAAAACACTGTTTGCGGTGACGAAGAATTACATGACTGCCTGTATACCACTGAACAAGAAACGAAGGGCAGGATAGATCTCATAGATACTCCTTTGGATAATGCAGAAGGGGAGCTGTTTTGTGATGGCTCCTGCTTCAAACTTTCAGATGGTACATCTACAGCTGCTTATGCAGTTACTACATTAAGTAAAGTTGTTGAAACTAAGAGAATTTCGCATAACTCCGCGCAGGCCGCAGAGATTATAGCGTTGACCCGAGCTTGTGAACTCTCCCAAGGGCGTATAGTAAATATATATACTGATAGCCAGTACGCATTTGGGGTGGCTCACAACTTTGGAAGGCTCTGGTCGGAAAGAGGGTTCCTGACCTCACATGGGACCAAGATCCAGCATGGCCCCTTGATAGTGCAATTACTCTCGGCACTCTCACTCCCTAAACAGTTAGCGATCATGAAATGTGCAGCACATCGTAGGGTCATAGATGATGTGGGGAAAGGGAATGCTTTTGCGGACCTGATAGCCAGACAAACGGCCACAGACCTTAGCACGGACATGTATGCTTCGAGGGAAATGAGAGATGCTTATATAATAGATGAAGGTATTGGGTCTGTGCGAGATATTCAAACTGATGCCACAGTAGAAGAATCTAAAAGGTGGGCTGAAGGAATGGGGAAACTGGATGATGAAGGGTGTTGGGTGGATACATCTGAAGGAAAATGGTTGCTCCCTGATTCATATGTATTGGCAATGGTTACGATGGCACACGGTCCTACACATGTGTGTGCCCAGCAGATCACGAAAATGTTAGAACAAGTTTGGGTGAATAACAAGATTCTGGAGACTGCGAAAAGATTTGTTCAAAATTGTATGATCTGCTTACAGCACAATGTGGGTAAGGGGACGGGAACTCCAAGGGGAAGCTTTGGGCCCCCTTCTGTTCCCTTTGAGGTCATTCATTTTAATTTTATTGAGATGGAACGATGTAACAATCTGAAATATGTTCTTGTAATTATTTGTGCCTTTGTAAATGGGTCGAGGCTTTCCCCGTTAAAGATGCTACCGCCATGACCACTGCAAAGATTATGGTAAAATAATTCTTTCCTCGATTTGGGCTCCCGAGTGTAATTTGGTCGGATAATGGTCCCCATTTTATTGCAGCAGTAGTTTTGCAGATATGCACAGCCTTACGTATTGAAAAACGATTTCACTCAGCTAGACATCCTCAAAGTGCTGGGTTGGTGGAAAGACACAATGGTATCTTAAAGAATAAGCTTGCGAAAACATGTGCCGATACCAAACTGAAATGGCTAGATGCCTTACCTATTGTATTATTAGCTATGCGTACCACACCTCAGACTAAGACTGGGCTTTCTCCATTTGAGGTAGTGATGGGGAGACCTGCTAACATTTGGGGTCTCCCAAAACCTAAAGCCCTGAGAGAGGTGGAAAATGTATTGCTTGTAGACTACTGTAACCAGTTAACTAAAAACCTGTATTTCATTTATCACCAGGTGCACTCAGCTTTACCTGTACGGTTCACGGGCCCAGGACACGATATACAGCCTGGAAGTTGGGTCCTAGTGAAGGCCTACGAGAGGTCTTCCTGTGTCGCGCCTCGCTGGCGGGGACCCTACCAGGTGTTGCTGGTCACCCGGACAACAGTGCGGGTGGCTGGAAAGAAGCACTGGATCCACTCGACGCATGTCAAGAAACTTCCTCACCCGACGCCACACGTTACAGAAGAAGCAGAACCCCTCGCTGATGCTACAATCTCTGATCCTGAAGTAGCAAACAGCGCTGTGAGTGCGTCGGAGAATTTCTCTGAGCCCGAGGAGCTTGGGGAACAGTCCATTTCGTCTCCGCACTCTCTTGAAAAATCACTTCCGGAAAATACTGTTTAAAGCTCTGCGACTTCCGTCGCCTCCGATACGTCGCTTCCCTCAGGAAGTGACGACACTTTATTTCCGGATCAGACAATCTTGGGTACCACCAGGTACAACCTTCGAAGAAGGAAATAGAACTACGGCACGGGTTTTTCCGTGCATCTGGAAGAAGGAAGTGATTGGAAGTTTTCTTTTGTATAAGAAAGTTCTGTTGAACAAAAAGGGATTCTGCTGGCTAGGGTTGGGAAGGACTAAGAAATCGCGCGACCGTAGCGTCGCCAGCAACGAACATTGGGGTCGTCGATTGAGGAACTACAATGCCTGCCACCTCCACTGCTGCTCCCCGCACTGGACTTGTGAATAAGGGGGTGACCAACTTGGACAATGAACAATGTGCCTGGGCCCCGAAAACGTACTGCTGTGTTTTGATAATGATAATTGTTATTTTTGCAACTAATGCTGTAGGACTTTGGTACTTTGAAGAAATCTATCCTCTAAAACCTTTACTACCGACCGAGATTGTACCAACTGCTTTGACTCCCTCTGTACACCTTCACACTCTGTCCCCTAGAGACTCCCAACATAGACAAAAGTATCATAATAACACTCTAATGATAGTAATGAATGCAACTCATACCATTTTTAATAAGAGTAATTGTTGGATTTGCACTCATTTACCGCAACATGGGAACAAGGGACTGGGATGGTATATTTATCCTTTGCCTTTAACGACTGCTTGCTATGCCTCTCTTAGAGCACTATTCTTTGGCCGTTGGAATGATAGCATCTCAGGGAACTTTGATGGCACTAATCTGAATGATTTTGAGAAACGTGAATTAACTCCCCTGGGATGCTCGCTTTTTGCAAATAGAAGTAAACCTAATGTCACTTCTATTAGGCCATCTGATAAACTGTCTCTTCCTTTTCAAACTTTAATTTCTTTTAAAATGGCTCCGATTTGCAATAAGGACGCCGTGCCTCCTTCTTACTGTATAAATCATAGCCCTGACTCGGTCCCCTTTTTTGTACAAAGAAATGGCACTAGGCCAATGGGAGATTTTGAAAGTTGTAAAAACATTGTAAATTTGACTGGAGAAAACAGGCCTCTGTATGTAGGGGGGCCTGTTTATTTTGTTTGTGGTAGTTTAGCATTTCCCTGGTTGCCCAAGGACTGGCAGGGAACCTGTTATTTAGGAATACTGTTACCCGGGGTATTTGTAGCTAGTACATTGGAGGTTTCTAAGGCTCGCCCACGGCGGGACAAGAACGGAGATACTCCTGGTCAAGTATTGGGAGATATAGCGAAATCAGTTGTGCCCTTTTGGGGACAAATAACAAACTCAGAGAACATTAGGGGATTAGCAGGGGTACTGGAGAGAACGATCAACCGGACCACGGACATACTCTACAATATGACCTTAGAGCAAAAAGCAATAAGATTGGTAGCACTCCAAAATCGGATGGCATTAGATGTCATTCTGGCAGAACGAGGTCGAGTATGCAAATTAGTGGGGTCCGCTTGCTGTGTTTTCGTACCAGATTCCTCGCCGACAATTTTTAAAGCAATACAAAACTTGCATACTCTTAGTTCTGAAGTACATATCCCTGTAGGAGATTGGAATCTTAGCACCTGGTTCTGGGATTCTTTACGATCTTGGGGTTGGAAGGCGCTTTCTGTTATTCTGGTTATTTTGGGGATCCTGCTATTCCTTTGTTGCTGTTTTCAATTTTTTCTGAGTATATGTGGAATGCTAGGGGATGTTGTGCCCAAGCAGTGAGCACAATAGGGCATAGAATATATGCCCCAGATACAGCTTCTAAAGAGTTTGTGTTACAAGAGGTTCTGATGAACGACCTAATGGCTATAGATATTACAGACAATGATTCGGGATGTATGGATGACAACACATGGAGTTATTTGCAAAAGTATTAGAAATGATGTTAGCACTTGGCATAGGCCAAAAGGAGGGTCTGTTGGAATTGAAATGATATTTTGCCTCCTATCGCAGTATTTGAATGTGTGTTGGCCTACGCCAAGTTGTCTAAAATATCATGTAAATAGACTCTGCGGCAAGGTCTTGACCTTAACGAAAAATTGTGTAAGTCGCCATCTTGGATTTAGCCGCCATTTTAGGTTCTCTTGTAATGTGGAAGTCACCCTGAACATCAAAATGGAGGCCGAATGGCATTCTGAGTGAAATTCTGGCCGTTGTGACCTCCGCACACATGAATAAGTAATATGCCTGCAGGCCACTTGTCGGGGTCACGAACTGAGACCTTATCCTATCCCTGACCTATGTGTAAATGAACAACTGTATCAGCGGAACTGATCAAAATGCAAACATTATGGGATTGACCTGGCAAGGATCCCTAGGCCTGGTCCCAAGAATGGTTAACCCGCGAGGGGGTTGGCCAGGGCTGGATAAAGAATATAAAAGCACAAGTATTCCAATGTACAGTCTCTCTACTAATGCATCGAACCTTCGTTGAAGTTCGTTACATTACTCTGAGAGCCGAATAGCTATCCATTTGTCAATTGACTTTTTGGTAACTGTTGTAGCTTTTAAATAAAGCACTTTGTATGTCCTTTGTAACCTGTGTTGGTGTGTTTCCTTTGGGCTTCCCAGCCTCATATCAATTTCTTTGTTTTCACAAGCATATATCAGCAAAATGTGCACTCCTGCAAAACCAGGAGCCATGCCTAAATGTGACTCTGTAAACGTTTCGATGTTGCAGTCCCAGCACTAATTATTGCTTACCTCACAAGTCAAAGGACTTAATAAATTTAAAAACAAGAGTATACCTAACTGAACTAGCAAAGCAGTTTCTGATAGAGAGGGCAGAGAATCCACCAATAGCCTTCCTGTAATGGTACTCAGCACACCCTGCCCTAACCCAGATTCCGATCTGGGAAGGTTGAAAGCACCTCAGAGTCAAAGAACATCAAGTGAAGAAAACTGTGACATCTGCAATGTACCACTTGAGAAGCCCGAGAACTCTAGATGATCAGTGAGTGTATAGGTATAGCAGAGGACCGGGTTTCGTGCTACACAATTATCGTTCAGCAGAGTACTCATGGCCCAACAAACCCTCCCCCTGTCGAAGACGGAGGACTCATCCAAGGTCAAGTTAGAACTGTCCTTTGTTTTCTCTAACAGACATGGATCGTACAGGAAACAAGAAATCTCCAGCAATCACAGATCCTGAGCCTGTGTCAGGAGTTTTTGTTGGTACATGTTGTCACAAGTTGTGGCTCTTCCCCAAAAATCTAAGAGCTTACACTATTGGGTAGCTGGGGCGGTAGTGCCTATAGATGGCACCTATAGAGGTTAACTGACTGAATCTTTGATGTCAGGTGGCTAAGCCTGAGCATACCCCAAAAATGATCTATTACATTGTTGCAGGGTTGCAGGATTACCATTGGCCCTGGCCCTTTGCCATCCACCCATGGATTTGTGTTCCTTGATTGGCTGGAGCGGGTCTCCTCAGGCCTGGGAACCAGCTCTGTTCTCAGTGCTCCGTGTAATTTCTCAAGGTAATGTATTATTCTTGTGTGCTTTGCTGGAAACTGCTCCTCTTCTAACTGTGGTTAAAGGGCTATTGTTCGGCTCGGCCGGATCACGTGGGTAAGGACTGCAAAACTGAGCTCTTGTATCTGCAACTATTGAGGATTTATTCTGCAATTTCGCAGGTGGATCCCTGTCCCTGGATCCAGGAATGTTCTGCTCATCTCTGATCTGTGGTCAAGCACCAGCCCTGGAAAGTGTGCCGCAAAATCTGTTTTCCTTCATTGCTTATTCCGAGGCCTGTGGCTTCTTGTAATTCTACTATAGTTATGCAATGATTTCTATACATCTTAATTGTATTATTTTCCTTATGGTTTAGCAGTACTTGGTTCTTCCAGGTTCCTTGGACAACCCTGTAGTTCCATATGGTTAGTTGCAATAAGTGGCTGAAAGCTTGCTCTGCAACTCTTGCTTTCTTGCGTTTCTGCATTTCTGCATTTTGCTTATGAGAAGTAAAGGCTGCTGACAGTATGTCTATGCATCTGTCCTCTATCTACAGAACTGTGTAAGCATGTTCTCCATGTGTGCACGTCTGTGTCCGTGTAACTTCATACAGGGATGCAAGTTTGCTTCTAGGCTAACGTTACTATGTCGTGGTGTCTCTAATAACGTCAGGACAGCTGGATATTTATCATTAGTCAACCAGGTGCAGTGTTGAGGACACCCGTATCCATGAAGAAATCAGCTGGATAGGGGTTGAATGGTTATCTGAGAGAATATCTGTTTCGATATGTAGAGGTCACTGGCCATCCTGGGGGCTGGCCAAACAGTAACAGGCATCTTGCATTTCTGGCTCTTCGTGTTATCATGCTTATAGCAGTCCAGGGGGGAATTCCACAGCACCCTCTCTTCGGTCCCCCCTCTGGTCCACTTGTTGACCACACCACTAACCATAGTCACTGATTCTTTTGGGAGCCATATCTTTTTTACTCCTCCAAGATGTCCATCCATTCTCCATGTCATGTAACTGCATCCTCCTTCCGTGTTGCACCATACCCATGTCACCCAGTATTTCCTGTTGTCCATGGGATCATCGAATTTTATCCTCTCGGTCGGGAACAATGGGCACTCCTTTATCAGTGCCCTTATTTTATTTTTTTCCTCTACTATCTTGTCTTCTTCACCATTTGTATCCACTAACAATTCTCTGTATCCTGTTGTCTTCTCTGTCGTCTTGCGGAATTGCGTGATGCAGATCTTAATCAAACATAGTGTTACTAATACCAATATTGGTGTTCCTAGTAATACTTTTAGTCTGTCTTCCATCCATGGTGGCATCCATGAAAATATATACGACAGCCAGCTTTGATCTTTTCCTGTACCTTTTGCTTCCCACTCCATCCTGGCATGCATTTTTTTCGATAATCTGGTAACTGCTTCTGTGAGTGTTCCATTTTCTCCATAGTTTGTGGACATGAATGTACAGCAAGAAGACCCAATCTTGGTGCAAACTCCTCTTTCCATTGCTGTGAGAAGGTCTAAAAAATATCTGTTTAGGAGGGCCATCAACCTTACTGCTCGGTGCTCTTCTTATATTACGTGAAAGCCATTTACAGTTGAGTTTTTTGTCCGCATAAGCTCCCAT
Source organism: Ambystoma mexicanum (assembly GCF_040938575.1). Taxonomy (NCBI): domain Eukaryota; kingdom Metazoa; phylum Chordata; class Amphibia; order Caudata; family Ambystomatidae; genus Ambystoma; species Ambystoma mexicanum. Next base: position 363,890,795 of record NC_090922.1, read on the forward strand.
CTCATAATCTGGAGCAATTCCTTTCATTTGTTTACGTCTGTACAGCTGGAACTACTGACACAAAGAACATTTCCGTCCTTCTGAACAATCAGCATTCAGGTGGTATGTCGTCCAGAGATGCTTCAGATGCTGACAAGTGGTTCTATCTTTTTACTCTACTCACTTCTACTGACCTCTTCTTTCTTCTTGCATCATCCATTTTATGGAAGTTTTCAGTTATGATGTATTTTTGTGGCACTTCTAGTGCTGGTGTATGGATGTGCACTAGTGAGCATACTCCTCCCCAGTTGGGTGGCAGCTTATCATACGCCTTAGATCTGCACGGCAAATTATGATCCATTAACACTGCCGTCCCAACCATCATGCCTGGACACTCACTGTTTGCTTTGTTTTCTCCAACCTTTACTGCTCCATCATTTTGGAAAAATAGTGCTGCTTTCTTCAGTGGCATTATGGGCATTGTACAAGCTCCATTTTCCACCCAGGTCAGTAACTTTGCACTTGTGTCCCATTCTTTCAGTCATTTATCATTTTCTTCTTGTACTGTGTTTACCGGATCTTGCACGAGCATGTGTGCTTGCTACCTACTACTCCCTTCTTCCATCCTTCAGCTGTGTATACTTGGCCATACACAAGCATCTGTGGTCGTTCCCAAAATCCTGGTTCTCCTCCTATTTCCTTGGGTCCCTTCTTAGGACATGGTCATTCTTTCAGTGGTATTGTTGTTGTCTCTCCTTTCTGAGGGCCATCAGTTATGTATTTTATAGCCTGGTCTTGTTTCCAATAATTCCATCATGTCAAGTGTTTTATTTAGCTATCTTCATAGGGGAATGTTGCATTGGACATCCATTGCACTGTTGCTGTTCTCCCTGGAATCTTCCTCGGGTTGTTAACATCGACAGGTACATAAGGCATTGTGCTTTTGCTGCTGGTATTTCAGTTGCACATTATTGTAAGCATTATTTTAATAATCTCCCCATCACTTACTCTTCTTTTCACTCTTGTGTTTTGAAGATGAATGTTGATCGCCTGCAATGTGCTAAAAAAGGCGTTAATGTATAGTATTTTATTAATTCAAGCACCACAAACTTGGTGTTGGGCCATTGCAAGAATGAAAAGTTGTTCCCAATCTGTGCGTATTCCTGGATCATGAAGTACTACAAGCACAGAGGTTTTCCTATCTCTAGGTGTGGGTATGTTTGGGCCAAATAAGCTATTAAAATGCAGAAAAACACATTAGGATGGTGTCTTCTATTGCTGTTGGATCTCCTAACAAATTGGACAAATTGGCATTGGGAGGTTTTAGGATGAGGATCAAGGGGAAGCTTGGGACAATGCAATAATACCAGTTGCACTTTCACAATGAATGTTGTCAGTGGGCGGAAAGAAAAATGAATTGACAGTGTGCCCTCATTCTGGATATGTCGGAAGTCCTTTCCCTATCTTTCTTGCACTGGAGTGAGTAATCATAGGTTGGCCTCCGTTGGGTTTTGATGCTTTGAGGCAATTGTTTTGTTCTTCTGCTTGTGGATTGGTGGCCCTTTCATTGTTGGTGCTAGGAGAGGCCACCGCTTTGCAGGGCTGATGTCCCCCAGGTAATTCCATGTCTTCTTTTCTCTTAATTTTACTGCACGATCAGTGACCTGCTCTACTGTATATGGTCCTGTAAAACGTGGTTTATACCACCGCCTGGTAAAATCTCTTAACAACACCTGATCTCCAGGATACAGCTGTGGTTGCTTCAAAAGGTCCTTGTTTCTCTTCTCTTGCTCCAGGCCTCTCCCATTGTTCCTGCAGTTGACGAGAAATAAAAAAGGCACTAGCCATCAAGGAAGTGGTGTACTTGAACCTTTCCTGACCCAATACTCCAGACATTTTCTTCTGCATCTTTCAAAGCCCTTGTAGGAAGAGCAAGGGGAAGTCTCATGTGCCATCCTGTCAAAACCTCATGTGGGGTTAAATGGTGGTTGGACCCTGGTTTAATGTGCAATGTGAATAATGCTAATGGAAGACATTGTTAAGGGTCTTTTAAATTTTATTTGGACAATGCCTTCTTTGAGCAGCCCATTGAGGTGCTCACAATAGCTGTTTGCTTGTGGGTGATAGGCACAAGAGAATGTGTGTTGTAGTCCCAACAATGTTGTGATTCAGTGAAACATCTCATTGGTGAAGTGAGGACCCTTGTCAGACTGCAGGACCTCAAACATGGCCCTTCGTGGGAGGATTTCTCAAACCAGGAATTTCACCACTCTAATTGCATCCGGATGGGAACATGGGCCTGCTTCGATCCATCGGGAAAACGGGCACACAACAACTATCATTTAGCAGTAGACCTGGCATACTTGGAGCATGTCGACATAGTCGACGTGCAGGTGCAGGAATGGACCCATTGGGCGAGGTATGGCTCCTCTCACTACCCTTAGTGTATGACCTGCTGTAAATTGTTAACAAACTAGACAATTAGTCATGAATTCTGCCATGTGTTCTGTCAAATTAGGACAGACCCAATCTGCTCCAATAGGAGCAGCATGCACCTCCTTCCTTATAAGGGTAGGATGGTGTAACTGTGTCAGTACAGTGTGCAATAATGAGAATGGCATTACCACTTTTCCTATGTTGTTTTGTCGCCATAAGGCATCCGTCAGAGACACTGTACATCCCCTCCTTATCCACAATTCCTTTTCCTCCTTTGGTGAAACTCCCTACAATTTCATAATCTGTGTCAGTGGTAATTTGTTACATCCTTCTTTTAATATCATTGTTTGCACACAGTTGCACACTGGGGACAAAGCATCCATTTCTAAAATGTCCCAAAAGAGATGGCGCCTCATTGCCCCTCGAGATGGGGTCCTGACCCTTATGTGGGCTTGGCACTTCACCATTGCCATGTACAGTGGATGCTGGAGCGCCTCTTAGTCTGCCCAATAGTAATGCATGCTGCACCAGTGACCCATCAGCACACCTGAAGCCACTCCTCAGCCAATGTTACAGCCTAAAATGCACTGTGGATGTCACGTAGGCTGAATCTGAAAACACTGTTACTTCCTTGCCTTTGCTGTGTTCCAGTGCCAATATTAAAGATACAAATTCTGCTGCTTGTGCTGAGAATGCTGAGAAATTCGATTGTAGACGTGCGATTGTCACCACTTCGCTCGTCCCGTCTTCTTTTAATCTCTTTTAATCTCACTACTGCTGTCCCAGTATTTCTTTTCCCGGTTGTTTGGTCAATTGTTGATGACCCGTCAATATAAAGCACGTCTCCACCCTCAAGTGCGTTCTCAAGTGCATTCTCCTATCCCTTTGAGGTGTCAATGTATTTTTCTATGTTGGCCATGCAGTCGTGCACATATTCGCCCTTCTCTATGGGTTCGGTGATGAAAGTCGCTGGGTTGACAAGTCAGCATCTCACTATCTTGAGAGCTGTGTTTGACAGTAACACCTTGGATAAGCCCTGCAGCGAAAAGGGCGCTGCATTTCTGTTGGGCTGTGTTGTTTTATTTGAATTGCTCCGTGAGTGTTACCTTCATTGAATAGCAGAACTTGCTAAATTCCTGTGCCTTTAAGGAGCCGCCTGACCTGCCTGCCTGCAGCTGGTAAGTGGAAAGGCAATTTAAGGACTGCCCAGCCGCCCTTGCGGCGATAAGCCCTGCAGCGAAAAGGGCGCTGCATTTCTGTTGGGCTGTTGGGCGGATGGGAGGCGAAAGAAGAAAGAAACCTGTATGTGGTAAATTCGCAGTATAAATAGCGCAGAGCCGCTCAAACCGTATTTGTGTAAGACTGTGAAGAATTTATATTCTGCGTGAAGGCAACTGCATATTATTAACTGTTTCCTAGCATCGGCCGAGGGCTGCAAGGATTGCTCTCCCTCCTCCAGGTGCCTGGGGAATGTTTTGACTTTATCAAAAGGCTATGCAAGTGTGGAGCTAGCTGTTGATCTTTGCTTACTTATACAGCTCGACTGTGACTGTGGGGCTAGACCCTTTGAGCAGTTGAGCTCACCTATACAGTGACTCAAACTAAATATCTAAGCATGTGAGGACCTAACTGTTGATTTTTATTTACTTTATCCAGCTCGACTGCGACTGCGGGGCTAGATCCTTTGAGCGGCCGAGCTTATTTGCACAGAAAAAGTCTGCGGAAGACCTGGAAAGTTCTGCCTAGCCGCTTTTGTCGTGTTTTGCAGTTGGTGGCTTTCAGAGGTTACTGTCCAGTTCCATTTCATAGACTAGAGTTTAACTCCAAATTCTCCCTCTAACTCCTTTCTTACTTCTTTTCATTGATTGGCCTAAAATATGAAGAGAACACTACCATCTTTAAAAACAGGCATGCCACCTGTGCACATAACTCTTGGCAATAATGGCGTCATGTGTGGAAGTAATGCATCGACCTGCCCAAATAAGAAAGTACGTCTAAGTTCAACACCTCGCCTGGGGGCGACAAACTCAAAATCATGCTTGAAATCCAACAAAGCAGTTTGCATGGACATTGGGCCCTTCTGTAAGGAGCAAATTCTGGGGCATACCACCTCGAGTAAAATTGGGGTCACTTCCACTCTTCCACTCTTACACCACCTTCTACATTAAAAGTACATTCTCATTTGCCTATTATAACTAATCATCAGCATGAAAAAATTGACTCTGAAAGCTGTGTAACCTCAAAGGAACAATCTAGATCGGAGAAGGAAAATACAGCTATTGAATCATCTGTTGTTTTTGCCAATGAAAATGTCTCTGTCACAGATAGTATATTGCTGTGCAATGCATTGACAGGTGCTGTTGTTCAAGATTCTACTCCTCCAAGTCTGAATGCTACTAATAACTTGGCAGTTATTCACATAGATGTAAATGACTCATGTTTTTCTTCACAGACCTTATCTGAAAATTTGTCGAAATCTCCTATATTCCCAATAAATATAAGTGATACAAATTCAAATTCCATTGAAAAACTATCATTTATAGTTCCAACACCACGTAAACCAGTTATATATGACCTAACCCCTGATTCTGATGCTCTTGAAAGTAACGAGAATGCCTTGACTGAAATTGCTCTGAAATCTATGAATGCTGCTATCCATTCATTAGCCAGATTATTTGAGACTTTGAATATGAAATCAGATAAACATTCCCATCAGTTACATCACATAGCAGCTTGGCAACAAGAAGTGTCTAAACAAATTAATACTAAGGTTCCTCATTCACCCATTAAACGTTCAACTAGTACTCAAACTGATGGGCCTTCAAATCAAATATCTGATTCTAATAATTGCGAACATCGGCTTCCTTTTATATTAGAACCAATCATTGATTTAGTTCATAGTGATTCTAAAGAACCTAAACAATGTACGTGAGGCAATATCATGAGCAAACCTGAGATAAAAACAAATTATGCTCTTTTTGGTGGTTTTACTATGCATGCTCCCGAATTGCCTTCTAAAAATATACAAAGCATAACTAACTCAGTGAAAAAGACAAAAAATCAAGTAAAAGGCAAAACAAAATCCTCTTTGCAAACAAAACTCTTTGTGAAAAATTTAACTCACCCAAGGACAGCTGCTGTTGCAGTGTCCAAAGCAATAGCAAAAAAATATGTACAACCTCACACCCTAAAAAATCAGTCTTCATTGGCACAAATTCGACAAATAGAATCTTATAGTCCTCTTAACAAGTTGCTTGAAGCCGCATCAAATCAGTCGCTAGAGAAAACCTCCTCTCATGACAATTCTGATCAGCAAATTTGTAAGTCTGTGTCTGAAGACCAAAAACTCATTGAGCGTCGTAATGAAATTCGACATGCAATAGATGAGTATATGTCTACCATTCCTGCTCAAAAGCAACTGCAAACCCCAGTATTGCTAGAGCGAGTGAAAAAGGTAGTCTTTAAACTTCCAACTCCTATCCCTCAAGAGAACAGCTCAAAATTTTCAGACAACCATTTCAATGACGCCTGTGAAACTGAGCATTCGATATTGGTCAAGTGGACCCTGCCCACCAATGCCAAACAGCCTCTGACAATTAACTAAAAAACTTAATACAATCTGTATTAACGAAAATTCTACATGAATGGCGAGACAAAGCAAGTTCCTTTTAGTCAGGATAAATGTACTAAATCTGTCATTTCTTCAGTAAAGCATCCTGCGCTTCACTCTTTAACCTTGATTTGTCGTCCCCCTCCTGTTGTCCAATATAATTTGAATCGAGGATCGATACACTCAATATTTAGCGAGTTACCTGCCCTAGACGACATAGGTTCTATTGATATAGAACAGGTTGAATTTACTGACGCTTCAAACAGGTCATCTCTTACTTTATGGCTTAACTCCTGTGTAGTTGTTAACACCATTTGGGTGGTTAAAGCCGAACTTTTTGACATAGGCTTTGTTCTTTTATCGGGTCCCTCCTCTTCTGATGCTAAGAATAATAACACGCAAATTAAACCATCTAACAAATCAGTACCAGTAATTCAATCATCCAGCACAAACGTATGTAATTGCAATCATCAAACTGGTCAATGTTAGCTATCTAAAGTTGACACACACAGACTATCAATAATTAGCTGGAATTCAAGAGGATTTACACATCTAATTAACAATGCGAGCTCAAATCTCCATTGCCATGATATTATCATGTTGCAGGAGACTTGGTTAATGTCTATTCCATCTTGGGACAATTACAATGTTTTTCTGAACCCAGCTATTAAGGGCATTGCAGGCAGACCAGTTTCAGGTTTACTAATTGCCGTTAAGTAAGGTATATTTACCAACCTACAATCATGGTATGTTCCAAATCCTTATGTACAGATGCTTAAATTTTACAGAAATTATATATTACATGCACTGATAAATGTGTATTGGAATCCCTCTGAAATTTCTGATGCAATGTTTCTTGAAAGCATGAATGAGGCTCTGTATTTAATATCATTTGAAAAACAACCTATCAGGTTAGTAATAGCTGGTGATTTGAACTTGCACTGTCTATCACCTGAGAAACAAAAAAATTCAATCAGATTAATGAAGTGGATAAACTTTGTCAAATCCAGAAATCTCTTCATGCTGAACGGTTCCTGCTCGTCAGATCTCCCACCAAATCCAACTTGGCATAGAGGAAATAGTACTGCGATTATAGATTATATTTATGTGAATAGTGAATGGCTGTATTTAATAGAAACTTTTCAGGTACAATATTCTAATGTAAGCAATCACAATCAACTGAATGCTGTTTGGGTTGATAACTGTGGAGAGAGGAAACAGAATGTATATAAAGATAGTACTATTACCATTAACACCGCTCGTAATAGATTACTTTGGTCCGAAAAATCTCTTGAAGCATTCAAAGATTGTTATCGATTGCAGATTAATAAACAAGAATCCGACTCTCAAGTCTCTTCTATCCCTTACTCTGATCTTATGCAGCTGTTCCAACCAGACTCTATTAGGCACAAAATCAAAAAAACGCCACATTTACATATATATAACCATGACATTAGAATCATGAAATCGCAAGTTCGATCAGAAAAAAGAGCTGTTTTACAATTGCCCAAAGCCAGCTAATTCCTTTGCTTTTAAACAAATTAAAACTAAATACAGGAATTGGTTGAGGAGTATGAAAGCCAAATTATATCAAAATGACGGGAGCAATATGTTAAAAATACTGGCCTCCAAAAATGTGGCTGAATCCTGGAGAATCATCAATCAGGCTACAGCAGGACATCAAATAGCTGTCCAGACAAATGATGTTAAAGAGGAAACTTGGATTAAATACTACTCCTCTATATACTCCAAATCTACCCTTGAACATCTTTGTCCGAATATTGAGAGAGATGACAAGATACACCTGAAGTTTGAGAGAGATGACATTCTTTATTTTATTCATAAGTCCAGCAGATCACGGGCTCCTGGTCCTGACGGATTATCAAACCAGGTTATGAAACAATCTCCTGAACTATGGGCAGACATACTAGACATCATGTTTAAAAATATTCTCCATACACAACAAATTCCAATCTCCTGGAAGCATTCAATCACTATTCCAGTATACGAAAAAGGAGATCGAGCTAACCCGGCAAGATACAGGCCAATATCCTTGCTTGATGCCCCTAGCAAAATATTATGTTGCTTAATACTAAGCGATCTGAATGAATGGTCTAAATTAAATCTCAAGAGAGATCCCTTTCAGTCAGGTTTTGTACAGGGCCTTGGAACATTACCAAATATGATTGCCATCAACTTATTGAAATCACAATATGCTACCTGTAAGCAACCACTTTATTTTGCATTTATTGATTTCCGTATGGTTTTCAATTCAATAGATCAAACCTTGTTATTTGATAAACTGAAATCATTTGGCTGACCTGCGTCCCTACTTGCCTTGATAAAACAACTTCACTCAGAGACATCAATGCAAGTTCGTCTCTCAATGATCGGTTATTTAACTGCGAAATTTAACACCTATTCAGGACTCAAACAAGGTTGTATAATGGCCTCTATTTTGTATAACCTTTTTATTCTGGACATGGGAGCTGCCCTTGTAGATATTATTTCAGATGCTCCTAAACTTGGAATACAGCGCCTAGCCTGGTTACTTTATGCTGATGATTTAGTTTTGATATCCCAGACACCACATGGACTCCAAAATCTTTTATCAGCATTAACAGCCTATGTCACTAAAACAACTTCGTAGTGAACATCGAAAAATCACAGATTACGGTTTGTAAGAACTTGAAGAAACTACAGAGGCTTTCCCTGAAAAGATGGACCCTGTGTGACAAACCCTTGGAAATAGTAAAAGAATACAAGTATTTAGGAATAATACTCCCCAATACTACAACATTTACTGTATTTCTTATTAATGTACAATCAAAATTATTTTCCTTGACTTCCCAAGCAAAAATCTTGATCCATAAATTTGGGAAATTTACATACAAACATCTACTCCTATTCTATGAGCAGAAGGTAATACCCATACTAACCTATGGTATCGAATCAATGCTATACTTTTCTGATAATGTATGCAATAAACTTGAGGCACGTTTTTGGCGAAAAGTGTTATGCCTTCCTGATTGCACGCCGATGCCGATTATAAGAAATGAACTGGGTATAATCTCCCTAGCCACACGAGTCTAGTGGCGAATGTGCACCTTTTTTAGGAAATGCCTTATGAATCTTGAAACTAATAATATGTTGAGTGTGGTAGCCCGCCAATTAACTATATCCAAGTCTCACTTTCCAAATAGATGGCGTAATTTGGTTTTAAATATGTTAACCGAGGCAGACATTACCATCAAGCTTCTGCTAGAAAATCAAATTCATGCCAAGAGTAAATTCTATCATTGGGACTGGATAACAAACAGAGAAATCTGTTTAAATTACAAGGATTTTGGGACCCACACCTTTGGCCATAAAAAATTACATTGCATCTCTTCCTATTTGTTGAAATGTCCATCTCCAATAATAAGGAAGAAATACTTACGCTTCAGACTCAATCAGTGGCCCACTAGAGATATACTTGTGAGGAGAAAAATCCTACCACTGAATATGAATTTCTGTAGATTTTGTAAAAATCAAACAAAAAAGGAAAATTTACGACACTTTATAATACCTTGTCCGCAACTGAATGTACTTCATGTAAAACATTTATCTAATAAGTTACATCTTTTTCATGCAGCTGAGGATAATGAAATCTGGATCTTGCTTTTTCAAAGTCTTAAATTCTCTGTATGGAAATCAATAGTACAATTTATAGATGATGTATTTCCTGAAGAAAATGTTGTAACTTCTTAAACAGAAATATGTGTTTTATACTTTGTATTCTAGTCTGTATGTAATACTTAGACTAGTTATTGTGAATGAAAAACTATATCATTTTATGTTTTATATTTGTTTATGTGATTATATGGACATTTAATAAGTGTATTTGAAAAGTTGATTCATCAGCTAAATCAAATTAAAAAACAAAAAAAAACAACGTAACATCTTGGACCCTGAAGCTCTCTGTGTTGTCAATGCACTTTTGGGGTCTTTCCACTATTGCGAAGATAGCATGCTCCACAAAAAGAGTGGTGCTGCATCCAATGGTAACACTTTCTGATTTGTCTACTTGGGAATGTGTCAGCAGTCAGTGCCTGTTCGCATGCATAGTGTCCTCTCATCCCTGTGTCTAACTTCCCACTGTAATATGCTAGAGGTTTGTGCCCCATGCTTGTCTTTTGTGTCAGTACTGCCTTCCTAATCACTCCATGGAGTGTGACAGTAAGAAGAATGTGTCTTGATAGTCTGGGATCCCTAACACTGGAGCTGTGCATATTGCTTTTTTTAGCTCATCAAATGCCTCAGTCATTTATTTTGTCCATTGTAATGTTCCCTCCCCTCTTTGTTTTTCCTTCAGTGCACTCAATAAGGGTCTAGTGCAAGTGTTGTAGTCAAATGCACACACTCTGCAATAATTACATAGTCCTAGAAACTGCTGCATTTGTCTTATGGTTGTGGGCTTTGCTGTCTTGCATATCACCTCTGCTCTTTCTGGTGTCACTTTTCACACTTTTCACTGTGAGATCAGTTGTCCATTATACAACACTTTTTTCTGGCAATATTGTCATTTATCCTTGTCTACCGTGTACCCCTTTTCTGCTAGTACTGTCAACATATGCACTGAGTCATCTCTACACTGTGTCTCTGTCTTGCTGCAAATCAATATGTCGTCTACGTGCTGTATAGCAAAACTCGCTAACAGTACATTTCCTAAATCCATTTGAAGGACCCTGTTGAATATGGAGGTTATTTGCGATACCCTTGAGGAAGTCTAGTATGTTTACACTTCTTATTTCTACATAGTAACAAAGTTAAGTCTTGTGAGTCTGGGTTTGGTAGCATAGAGAAAAAAGCATTCTTCAAATCTATGACCATGAAGTATGTAGCTTCCGTGGGAATGCTACACAATATTTATGCTGGATTATGAACTAAAGGAAATCTGTTCGACAATATAGTTCAGCTGACGAAAGTCCTGTATAAAATGCCATGACTCCCAGTTTCCTTTTTGACAGTGTACACTGCCGTGTTGCACAGTGATTCTGGTGGTATTAGGATGCCTTGCTTCACTATTGCTGCAATTGTCTCATGAATACCCTTGTCTGCCTCCTTCGACAGGGGTATTGCCTAGCTCATGGTAAAATGGCTCCATGATTCAGTTTTATTTTCACTGCTCCTATCTGTTTCATAAGCCCCACCTTATAGGGACTTGGGATCCATAAAATGCTCGGGAAGTTTCCTCGAGAAATGTCAACGGTGCTTGTAGCATCAATCCCATTCTCAGTGGTACCTCTCTGTAATATATCTTCACCCAGTATGTTATGCTAATTTAAAATATTACCTCTTGATCTGATTGATTGTCTTTGAACAGTTCTTCATCTGTAACAGTAGTCAATCTGTACCCTTCGGCCACGACAATCACTGATTGCTATGCTTGCCCTGTATCATCTGTCTCATGTACAGTTCCCGTCGCCCCCCACTATTACTGCCTCTTATTCTAGTGGTACCATCATCCCTTCCTTCTTGTCTAATGGTAGTTCTCTCCACATTTTTCCCTGTTATTACTATTTCATTCCCATACCAAAATAGTTCCTCATCTGCTGCACACCCCTCTGTACCTTGCATCTACAATAAGCTTGAATAATTTCCCTCACGTTTAGAAGGTATATCCCAGGTGTGGAACACACTATCCCCTTGCCAGTGAGTGAGATGTTCAGTTTAGCTTGCTCATGATGTCCTTCTGCCTCATGATTACCTGTGGTCTGTCGGGAATACAGTATGGGTAGAGCTAGTTCATGCTTTCCTATAGAAAGTACGATATCACAATATCTTCTGTAAATGGAACCAATTCCGTTGCCCCGGAAAATCCCTGAGCATTCATGGCATCACCGACATTCTATACTCCCCCTCATGGATGCAGGATCTAGTCGACCCTGTGTCTACAAGAAAGGAGAACGTTTTGTTACCTAATGTCGCACCTATGCATGATTCCTGTGCCAGGTTGGGTGCAATCAATAGGATGGAGCACATCAGGTCTGTCTTTCAGCTGTCCTGTGAGGGTATAATGACATTCCATTTCCTGTAAATGGGTACCTCCCATCACAGTAAACCCCCCTAGTTTCCTGATGGGAGTGGTTGCCATGAAGTCCATGCATGCATGTGTAATTTTGCTGTGCCGTGTATGATGGGTGTGTGTTATTCTGTGCTGTGGGGCCTGGGACATCTGCAGGTAATGCTGCTCTGGTGCATTTGTGGTGTCTGTGTCATGGGCTGGTGTGCGTTTAGTGCCTGTCTTTGTTGTTGTGTTTGGTCCTGGGCATAATACTCATTCTGTTCCCCGGTATATGTTGGCTGGTATTGCATACCCCCATTCACCCTCTTCTTATACATACCCTAGAGATATTTCCCAGCACTGGGGTGTTGCTCTTATTTGCCTCTGATACCCTCCAGACAAGCATTCTGAGCCCTGCTGCATTTGTTGCCCGTATCCGCAATACCCTTACGAAAATCCCCCTTGGCTTTATTGCATTTGATGCTCATACCCGTGTCACCTTGGTGGCCCCACTCTTCATCAGAACCATGCTGCGCATCCCCCGGCCCCATGAACCCTCCTTCCATGGGCAACGTTGTGTACTGTGTCTGTGTCTGTGGAACGCTCTGTCCTCCCGTGCTTGTTAACACTGCCCCTTCCATGGCATAAACAGTTTCTTCTGCATTAATTTTGCCTCCTCCTGCTTTCTTTCCTTGTGATTTTTCCTCATGATTTCTTACATTAACCTGCAACAATGTACTTTTTAAGTTGAATTACGGATCACAGTTTTGCCTCCATCCCCACCAGCTTTGCACCTGCTCCGGAAACCCTTTAACATAGTATATGAAAAAATAATGCTACTGTTTTGTCCCACAGTTCTCGATTTCAAGTCTCCATATCTCTTGAATAGCCTTGAATAGCCTGCATATATTGCAGGGGGTCTTTGTCTTCCCCCATTCAGACCACAGGTAATCATTCCCCCATTCTGCATGCCATAATTGCACTTATATCTGACATGTCTGGGTACTGAGGCCATAGAGCTGGCCATATGGCTGCTCAGCAGTTATCAAACGGGAACTATCATGCGCCGTGTTCTTGGGTGGTTACTCCTGGGTATCCAGGCCTCTTCCAAGCATGATAGGCACCCTCTCTGGGGGTCGCCACTAATAGAACTTTTATGTCCCCTACTGCTAACTTCTGCTGTCATCCTCTCCATTTCGTACACTAATTCCCCTGCACCCATGGTCAATGAGGGTAGCCTACTCCTCAAATTGTCCTTGCCAATATATTTGCATGGTATGTAATGAGGTCCCTCCCCCTCCCTTTTACAGTATGGGAATAGCGTCAACCCGATTTCTCCATCCAATCTCCCTGTTAACCCAATCTTTCCATCCAACCTCCCGCTGTCTATGGTGGCAGTGAACGCCCTTGCCAATTCGCCCCTCCTTTGTTCTGGAAAGTCCCTAAGCCTCTCTGTGTATGGAATTACATTGTCCATGCTGCATGATGTTACCCTGGACTGACGTGGTCTTTCATCCGTGTAACCCAGCAATCCCCCTGTGTCTCTGTCTGCTCCCCATGTCAAACATCGATCAGTGTGCTTCCCTGTTGATCGACGAACAGGTCGCCCTACTCCATCATCTTCACTCCCTACCAAGTCATCGTCACACTCAGTGTCTCCCAGGTCACTGTCAACATCGTCCTGGAAGCTTAGTCTCCTCAGTACCATGGCTCCCTGTTGTTCCCCTTCTATGTCAATTAAGTTTTTGCAGTCCCTTCTCATGGAGGCCCCAGTATCAGGTTTTTATGAAAGTGTAGCTACCCTATTGCTTTTTTACCACGATCTCACCCTACTTGCTCGTCTCCACCTTTGTTGGTGTTAAAACCTGCTAATCCCAATCTCAGTCTCATGTCTCTCACTGCGTGTTCCTCCACCTCCTTGTGTTTGCGCTCTCTTAAAAGCCACTCTCTTTCTAACATCCTCCTCTTCCCCTTTTTCAAAACCTGCTTTACATTTTCTTCTTCTTCCCATTTAATCTCCATCTCCTCAAGCTCACTCTTTCTTCTTGTCTCTCGTTGCTCCCACTCTTTCTCTTCTGCCTTTTGTTTTTCTCTTCTCACTCTCTCACGTTCATCCTTTTACTGTTTTTCTTGTCTCTTCACCTCTTCTATTATTTCAGTCCACTCTCGTGCTTCACTGTTCTTTTTGCAACCAGCTACTTCCTTACTCGCCCCTCCTGTTTCTCCCACTATTTTCCTATCTAATTTCAGGACTATGTGTCCTCCTACCCACTTGTTCGATACTATATTCTCCAGCCCCTCCATTCCCAGGTCACATCCCCTTGTACTTGTCTACGTTTTGCACCTCATTTCCACCTCCGGCAGTCATTGCTCCCCCTCCTGCTGTTGCAACCCCTTTCTACCCCTCCTCCTTGATGTATGGTGGAGGTGTGAATACTGGATTTGTGTACCCCTCCACTGCTCTTAATTCTTGTATAGGGTATAATCCCTGGGGTCCTGCTGTAGCCCTTTCATCCCCAGGTTCAGGAGGAGGTGGGGAAGTTGGGGCTGAGGGATTTTCACCAGGGGTTTCCTCTTGGCTCAGCATCCATTGATGCCACACCACAGCCCCCCCTGTCAACCTGGAACATCTTGCAGAACTCGAATATTGCCATATGATTGCTCAACTATTTCCCCTTATTTAATCTCTTGTATGTGTGTGTGTATCGGTTGCTGCACATATTTGGAGATACTTCCGCCCTTTGGCCATGGCTTAGACAATTTACTCTATGTGCTTTGTGTCCATTCTGTGCTTTATTTACAAATCGTGTCCTTATATTGCAGAAGGGCCTTGTATGTATGCTGTAGAGGAGTGTACCCCACACCTTCACCACAACACATTTCTTTTTAAAACTTACTTGACCTCAAGTCGATGTTTTCACCACTTCTGCTGTTATTCAGGCACAGAAATACATATTTATTTAATCAATTTTAAAGATACCAGTTCTTTTCGCAACATCCAAAGCCTCTCTGGCTCTCAACCAACTTCTCAGGAGTGCTCCGCACAATGCCCTTCTGCAACTCTCTGCCTCCTCAGGCACACCCACCAATCTTGTGCATGTGCCTTCTGCGCAAAGCCACAAAACAGCCTACTCTGTCAATTTTTGATTGTCAAAACTGAATTCTGCACCTCCTTGCTCTCCTAGTCCAATACACAGACCTCACTGGCGTCGTCACCTCTTCAGTAAGTAAGTGAATGATAGAAATTACTAACAGAGCTCACACCAGCATTGCCCCATTATAGTGACATTTAAACAAACCCACCCAACATATACCCACGGCCGTCGTCCTGTCTCCTGACATGAACAGTCCAACACTGGATGAACAGTCCAACATAGACACAATAGTTAGTTCCACAATGCTGGAGCAACCCTGAATGAGCCACCTAAACCTGCTGCACAAGGATGTCTGGGTGCATGCCTGGACATAGGCATGTGGCAAAGAAAGTTGTTGCAAAAGAGGAAAATAAATCAAGATAACAACACTCAGGCAGGACCTTCCTTTAGTCCCACAACGTAAGCACAAACAACCTTCATGTACATGTCTGAGCTTGCCACACGCAGACCAACCATCCACCCCTGAAATGTATAGTCTCACAGTGCCCGGACAAACCTAATCAACTAAGGAAGAACCCTGCTGAGGTGATACTTAATTGTATGACAGAAAATAGGTTGACATATGATCAAGAATACAGGGAAGGGCAAACCCAAACACTCTGAAGCTCATCAAGCTGTGTGAACAGCACCTAACCAACATGAATGTCAACAAATCCCCACCTCCAGGTAATAGACAGAGAGCAGACCCTATAAATGTAGGCAATATCCTGATTGAAACAATAAAACAGGAGCAAACTGCTCTACTCGCACAGGTGCATGAAGGAGAAATAGAACTGAAAACTGATGGGGAAACATTACAGTGGAAGAAACAATTCCAAAAAGAAAGGGATTGCTAGCAACTCATCCACTTGGGTGCCAGGCAGAGGGCATGCTCCTTAACCATGCAGCCTCCTCCCCAAAACATGGACATAAAGCTAGCTTGTGCAACTAGTTCACATACACATTAAGTGCATTCGACAACCAATGCAATTACTACAATAACGTATAAAAAAGATAAAAACGCACACCATAAAAGGACTATGTACTGCTCACACCACAACAATGCAGCACATCAAATTTCTCGTTTTTGAAGATTTCCCAATACACAGTCATGTATAATTGCACAGTATCATCTGGAACTATTCTGTTGGTTATTCGAGCTATGCTAGTGGGGCTTTTGGTGTCGGAGTCCGTGTGTGACAGCATAGTTTCATCAGTCAACGTAACAGCTTTTGGTCTAAGATGTTGTGACATCATAGCATTTCAAAGGTACAGTGGCGTATACTTCGTGTGAGGGACTGCAGTTGCAACATACTTTTCCTGAAGTACTCTAAGTGCATCCGCCTTGAAAAGGCACTTCGGGCAAAATGTGCTACATTGCAACGGGCATGGCACGCTTTCTGTTGTTCATCCACCAGTTTATGTTTCAATGTGTGTACATTGTGATGTTTTGTTGTGCTAGCCTATTATAATAATCTAGAGATAGACCCCCTTAAGTGTTAGGTCTTGTAGGACCTCTGTTGTTGTCAACCCTTGTAGGTTAAGTGAATATCTGATTGGCCTCGTTGAGGTATCAAGCACACTTTTTAGGGTTTAGATGTGTTACTCTTAACTACTCTGCAGGTCAGAATTGTATTTTCTTTTTCAATCCTTAATTCTGGGCCCTTGTCATTGTTGGTTTACATGCATACCTGTTGTTATCCTTTTCATGTCATTATTGTCCACTATGCCTTCACAGGGAACGTTTATATTAGAGCCAGGAATGCACATTGTTTCAATTGACTTTTCACTATACTTTGTTTTGCTATGTAGGTTAAGGTTATTGAATAGCTAGCTTAGCTTGTCAATGAGTCCTAGACCTATTTGAGTGTGTTGTACACACGTGAAGGGTTACAGTGCAGAGGCATTGCTGTGGGGGGGTGCTGAGGGGGCTATAGCCCGGGTCTTTTGGTTGTAGTCCCAGATAGAAGCTCAGGGGTTACAACCAAAAAGGCTAGCTAGCCCCCAGTCCCAACAGTCCCAAAATTAGCGTAGCCCCGGATTTTTTCCAGATCTAGCAACACCCCTGATGATAATGATGAACATCCTTTCCTCCTTCTTCTGCACCAGCAAGACACAGAAAACACTGCCCAAACACTCCTGCATCCCCGAACATCACAGGCCATACACAGGAGCACAGACAGAAAGAGCAATGATTCATAGGTCGACGCTTATGTCCAAATGACACTCACAGAATCATACATGCATCACTTTCACCCTACTTTCTTTGATCTCTCTCAGCTGTCATCCTTCTGCACCCTCCAGCATGCTACTGTCATGCATGGAGCACCAGTGAGAACTCCATTCCAGATATAATTAGCCATGAACAGACATACCACTATCACTTTTTGCCCCCCCCCCCAATGATTGGAGATGCACTGCTGATAATGGACTAATGAACACACTACCTGAAACCTACTCCTATACAAACAACATATAGGGATTTTATTTTTGATTCCCAAAGCGCAAAAACGACTTCAATACCCCAAAAGGCGGAAGTCTGGGAGGACCATAGTTGTAAACCAAACACTCCTTGTAAAGCTTCAACCACATGACTATATGTCCCTGATGTATTTGATTATTGTCAGTGTTGGCATTATAATGAACTGGGGTAAGAACTCAAATACATATACATGGAATATCCCACTTCTTTACCTCAGAGAATGGGCATAGAGGACATAATTCTCAGCCCACCTGGCAATCTTAAAATGATGAGGTGCAATCTGGCAAGCCTAGCTACAGAGTTAGAGGACCCAAATTGGCATGGGTTTATGAGTAGTGCCCATACAGGTATGATACAAGAGACCTGGGTCAAGGACTTCCACATAAACCGTGGTATGCCCCATACTCTGGGACTACCCTTAAAGTCCACAGGCAGCAAGCACCCACTGGGATTCCATCTGACATGAGTGTCAAATATTGAAAGCGACTATAGATTTAAAAGCTGCAGATTTATCAGAAAGCCAATATTTGATTATTAGAGATAAAGCAAATGTATTCATTCTCCTACTTGGCGTATATGACAAAGCAGGACATTGTAATACAAACTGTTTGTGGTCTACACCCTGCAATCAAAAGACAAACTTTGAGGAAGGCATCTGCCAAGGCCGCTCTCCGCAATGTCAGTTATTTGTTTACTCTGGCTATTTTCTGGCTATATTGGACGGATCCCACCAGCACCCTTCTCCTGCAGTGTGGCCCCACAATCACACTCCACCCTTGTCCCACCACTTACTTCAAATGGTTCTGGTGTCCTCCTCCGGCTTCCCTCAAGGCTGTGTCCCCAAAAAACCGACCTGCATCCGGTTGCACATCATGACGTGGCCTTCTGTATGCCATTTCCCTGGGACACAGCCTTGAGGCCACAATTAATCATACCACTATAGTGAATTTCAACTCAAGAGGTTTCTGGGGGTATTTGTCCTACTGAGTCAACTGACCCATTCACCATTAGAGCTAGTAACTTCGATTGTAATTTTTCACCTGGAATGCATATGTCTGAGTACATTGCTCTGTGACAAAACCAAAATCGTGATATCTAAACAAAGTAATGTCACCGGCCCAGTATATATTGCAACAATACGTTATTATGCTGCAAGAGCAGCCAATTATAGGTTTGCAAAGGACAGACACCTAACCTCTTCAAACCCTTCACTTTACACCTATTTCCTGATACTGTCACCAGGCTTCTGATGATGCAAAACAGGGCCAGATTTAAATGTTTTCTCCTGGTTCACAAATCTATCCATGGCAAGTTATCTCTGTATCTATCCTCCTCTTTCCAACACTACAAGCCTTCTTGTGATCTACACTCTGCCTCCTCGACTACCCTTGTGGCTCCTCGCCCTTCCTGTGCTTCCTCTAACTTCCTCTTGCTTCCTCTCGCTTCTTCTCTTTTCTTGGTCCACTTGAACGGAATTCTCGTCCCCCGGACATCAAAGAAACAGTCCACATGGATTTGTTTGAAACCAAACTAAAAGCCTACATTCTCGCCTCTGAGGTACCCTCTTAACCTACCTCTCATGCCTGCTAGCTTACATGTTTCCCTTTCCTCTAACCTGCTTCTGCCCCTCACTTCTTCTGCCTCCACTCTAGCACTTCACCCATCATTGTCACATCCTGAGTACAGCTGGCCTTACCCCCTACCTGCATTTAAAAATGCCCAATGTTCATTGACCTTTATCTATGTATGTCTACTTATGTATTGTCTCTGGTGACAGTTCCACAACCTGGTCAGAATGTCTCTCAAACTCACCCCATTGTAAGAAGTTCACTGCTTCCCTTAAAATCTGATATATTATCTATTGTACGTTTGTTCATTATCCAAAGAGGCGTGTTCTGCCAATATATAAATAAGTAAATAACCCTCCCTGTTTAACAACCACACCTCAAATTGATTATTTTCTATTGCCATAAATCACTGGTGACATAATGAATTTTGAAGTTCAAATTTTTTCCTCAGATGCGATAACACAATTCTTCTGGATATAGTGGCACCCTATCATTTTGCTACCTTAAGGCAATTATCTAACGAGGTACCTATATCAATGAGCATCACTCATTACAGTATAGACTTGGACTCAAATAGCATTTTGTTCTAAATATCAGAAATCTTTGCTAACATCTATAATAAATTCCAGACTAGCCATCAGTGTACATCTACTCAGCATAGTACTAGTTTTAGTAACTTTAAAATATTGTGTGCACATTTAGTCAATTCTCACTGCTTATGGCAAGCTTGTTCTCTGCCAGAGTTCTAGAAAGAGCGTAGAAAGTGTGTCAATCAGGTGCTCCGTGATGTATAGCCGTGACATCTTGACTAAAATAGAAATTCTACAGCTGACATCTTGGAATGATATGCCACTCATGACAATGCTGTAGTTAGAGTGTGTATACATGTGTGTGTCAGCAAACTGATAATTATTTTTATCAGTATTAGTTTTACTTGTGGCATCTACCAATACATAATCTTAATATTACATAAACCAGTACGCGTGTAAAAAACGTAGTGATACATCAGTGATACACCTGTCAAACTATAGTCAAAGACACATAAAAGCAATACAAAAATACATAATGATTTCAATTTACAACTTCAATAATTATATTGAAGATCAGCCTGGGTCCTGCCGAAATGCTGGAGATGGAAAATGACTCTCTCTGGGGAGCTATGTAGGATATTTTGTGTAGATTTGGGGTCTGGTGGTATTTTCTTACCACCAAAAAAAAGTAATTTGGCGATGACTTATCTTTGCATTTAGATTGGGTTTGGCCTTACCTCTTTTCAGTGACCATGTCTTGTTACACTATATTAGATAATTTAGTAATATACACTATTGGTGGTAATTTCTAGTGGTGAGCATAACTTTCCTGTTCTATTTATGGCCCCAACATACACAAAATCTTCCTTATTCTTATAATATTCTTGTGATCTATAGAGAGCCTTGGACCTACATTCAGAAACACCACAATTTCACATAGAGCGTCATCAATAACCTGTGGTGTTATCGCTGATTTATCTACATCAGTGAACTATGCTTCCATAGGCCTCATTATTGATTCATTACTGGTTCATAGAACCCCAGTAATCTATATTTTGTATTAGATTTCACCCAGACACCATGCACTGGGTGAACACACGCATACATCTATTTATCACTGCTAATTCTATTATTCCATCTGCATGAGAAACATGACAAATGTACTACCTAAAAATGTTCCCTGTGTCATAAAATGTTATTCCAAAGGCACCACGAAAAGAGAAAAAGAAAAACTCTCTACACATTCTGCTTTTATATTGTGTGTATTAGAAACAATTGCAATTCAAAATAACATCTTAACAATTACATCGTGTTGTTCTCTGTAATAAAAAACAAGACAAGAAACAATACAAAAACAGAGCAACATTCAATTTGCAACATTATCATATGACAAATTAAATGCATGGGATTTATTTTGCTTTGCTATCCTAACTGCCTAGCATTTCTAGAACACATTCGCCAAGCAATTGCATAAAAATAACCTCACTTCGAACTTGGCTGCTTACCAACAGATTTGTGGTCTTCTCCCCCAGGCGATTTACTTCAGAAGAGCGGCCCGGTTGGCAGGGGTTGCCTTTGTAATCTCGGTGTCTAAAGTGTGTGTGGCGAGAACATAGGGTTCTCAAGCCAATGTTAAGACACCAAGATCATCATCTCTGGAGCCCAGCAAAAGCGATCTGATTTTCCCTCTGTCATTCTTTCTCCAGCAAAACTCTGCCCCGTCCCATTCTGCTTATGTGGCATAACTGCAGATACACTTCCTTCCAATCATATTAGCAGAAAATGTATTCTGTTAACACCCTCATGTCCCAAACAATGGTAGCTTCAGATTATAATAACTGTGTCTTTTTCGATTTCCTGCTGCCTTCCTGCCTTCTTCATTCAGCACAGCAAGAGAAAAGAAGAGAGAAAAATGCACGTTTAAAAAACAAATTTCAAAATATGTATTTTCACCTCACTTTGTACATGGGAATACATTATAATGTTAATGAGTTAAATTCATTTTCACAGTCTGTTTTTCTTTGTGATTCAACAAGAACTCCACATCCGGGTCTATTGGGAATGCATCCCTTTGAAATAACTCAATATTTTCTACTTGGCCTTCGCAAATATCATTTGTAATATGGAACAATGTTAAACCCCCAATCAAAATAGCTGTATCCTTTGGAACCTGTAAGTAAAACATATTATATTTCACCTGTTTAACAACAAATGTTCCATGATTTAAATGCACAATTGTCAAATTTTATATACAGGTGCTGACCAACCTTTTACCTTTGAACATTTTAGCTTGTGCCAACTCTTTATCTCCCATATTGCTAATAACTACTTCACATCCTCCTGATATACTTGGGTCAGATTTCAACCCACAAATAGCGTCTGTAGCATCAGGAATACATGGTTTACCAGGACACATGTAATTTTGTTCTTTAAATTTTACACAGGTTTCCAAATTTGGGATTAAGTAAATCTCAGGCTCCTATTACTGAAATGCCACCACTTCTGGAGTCTTAATCTTTATAAACGTATCTTCTTGTCAAAATCCCACATTATGTACCCACTTAGTTTGATAAATAAGTTCAGGCGCTATATATGGGATGCATAATAAAAACCCTATTTTCAACGTTTCCAAATCCACATATAAGGGCATTGCATTGCCCATTTCAAATGCAATTTTCACTTGTACCACATCAATCTCCCTCCTGGTCAACCCTTCTATCATTTGATGAATAATATCTTGTGAAACAAAAATACAATGGAATATGTCCTCAAATTAATAGTGAAATTGCAGTTTGAAATTCCCTCACGTAATTCGTCAATAATCTATCAATAGGATTCATTACATTCAGGAACTCATTCAATATCCGGTCATGCTTAATTATTAACTTAGTTGTACTTTGAATAACTTCTGTTTGCTCATTCAAAATGATCGCAGTTTCATTTATAAATCTCACTTGTTCATCAAATCCACCTCTAATTCCATCTAAAGTCTTTTGTATCATTTATAAATCAACACTCAACTGTTGTGCTTTAGCACTCAGTGTCCCTACTGAAATGGCATTGGCTGTTGACATCGTAGTACCTATTATAGCTCCAACTATAGACATCACCAATGAGACAGCAAGCATTATTGCTCCTCTTTTTCCTCTCCTTTTCTTGATGTCTGCTGAATTCACAAATGTTTTTTCTAATTGCATCAACATATCTCTTATCAACTGTTTGGCGTCCTTTTTTTTTAGTTCTATCCACTCTTTAGTCTGCTCAGACTTAACTCCAGTATTATTAAAATGTTTTTCTATTAAAGTATCAGGATTCAAGGGTATATAAATGTTCCTGAAAATCATCCTTCTATCGCTCATGATGAATCCTGGTGCTTCTTCTACCACAATGGCAGATGCTGGTCCTGGCTCAATGACAACTTGTGCTTCCAAAGTTTTGAAATTCCCTCCGATCATCATAATAATGAACCACGTCTTTGGCGTCATCATCAATGCTACTTGTATTATAGATTTCGTTTTTACCCTCCCCCCGGGGCTTTTCCGAAATCCGTCCTCGTGGATTCCAGGACTCCATTATCTCCCGTGTTCTCCGGTTCTGTGACCTCCAACCAAAAGATCTGTTAGTCTGTTAGTGATTCTAAATCAAATAGAAAAGAAACAGATTAAGTACATGGCACAATACTAATTTCACCCTTTTACCAAAAATAAAATTACTATGTATTCAAAAATATTTTGCCCTTTTTCTTTCGCTTTCAGAAATTAAGCATATGTTTGAAAGAAAACAAACATACATAAAGCATCATTGATCATTTAACATATTTCAACCTTGTAACAAAATAATTTCATTAGCCTCAGCCCCGTTTCAATGATCACCACATATAGTATTTTTATTTACATCTATTCCATTACAACAATCACAATTATCTATAATTTGAAATGGCCAGGCTGCCAGAAATTTAGAACTTTTCTGTTTACCTTTTCCAAAATGAAATTTATACACCTGATCCCCTACACTATACTCTTTCACAGATGTCTTTATATCATAATATGATTTTGCACTGTCAGCGGCTCTTTCTAAATTCCTCTGCACAAAAGCAAATGCATGTTGTAAATGCTTCCTCAGTACTTGAACTGTAGATGCGTTTACAAGTGTCTGTTCATGTGTTCTGTACAATAGGTGTTGTGGCAACACCATCTTCCTACCTGTCAATACTTCATGAGGGCTGATACCTGTTGCTTTGGCAGGTGTTGATCTGATTGCCATCAAAACCAGAGGTAAACGTAAATCCCAGATGGAACCTGCCTCTGCTACAAACTTCTTTAATATATCCACACAGACCTATTACAGCGTTCAATTCCACCAGAAGAGGCGGGTCTATATGCAACATGTAGTTTTCTTTTCACTCCCAGTATTTGCCACACCTTACTCATTAGAGCGCTTGTGAAATGACTTCCTCTGTCTGATTCTATTCTTTGTGGTAACCCAAATCTTGAAAATATATGATTTACCAGTAATGTAGCTGCTGTTTGCGCACTACAATCTGGTGCAATCTCTACCCATTTTGACATTAGACAAACCACACTCAAAATGTACCGGTTCTCCCTGCTCGACCTTTTTACAGGCCCTACATAGTCTATTTGCAAATCTGACCAATCAAGAGTTAAGCCTCTTTTTATTAATGGGGCTCTATGCATTGGTGAAGCAGGTTTAAATTGGGCACATACTAGACATCCTCTAGTGTATAATTCCACATCTTGGGACATATGTGGCCAATAAGCATAATCTTTCAGTATCTATAATGTTTTTTGTGAACCTCTGTCTCCTGCAGTTATTGCATCATGTGCATGGTGTAGCATTAGCCCTCTGAATGAAAGGAGTACCACCCACTGTATTTGTCCTGTTATGGACTCTCTAGTCATGAGTCCATCCTGTAGTCTAATTCGTTTTTTATTCTTTAAAAGCACCCTCAACTCTTCTTTTCCCACACAATCATGTTCTGTTAAAGGGTTTTGTTCAGGGTCTAGCAAATGATTATAATAGATTCCCAAAATTAGATCATCCTTTTGTGCCTTAATCTGATCTTGATCTGGTGTATCATAACTCCATTGTACTACTGGTTGAGCCACCTCTTTTAGAGCTCTAGCGCGTGTAACTGCATCAATTTGGATTTCACAAAGTAAATGTTCAATAGGTAGCAACTCTCCCATCAAAGCCAAAATTTTAGCTAAATTACCTGCTTTGTCATTTCCCTCCTTATCCTCTCCTGGAGTTTTTAAATTTCCACGAAGTTTCCTCCAGTATATTGTCAAATCATTCTCTGACACCAATCTGTCTATAGCTTGTATCATCTTTCCATGTTTAAGGGGCTTTTTATTCTATGTAATCATGCCTCTCGCTTTCCAGCCAGGCAAATATTCCACAAAATTATTTTGTGCATAATCAGAAACAGTCACCAGGACAATTTCACTAAATTTATTAACAACCACAGTAGTAATTGCTTTATAAATGGCTGCCAATTCCGCTACTTGACTGCTCCTAGCCGCAATTCTCATCCCTATACTGGCAATGCCTTCACATTTCAACCAGATATTTCCTATTCCTGACACCAATTGTTTATTACTGTCATTTTCAATGTGAAAAGCACAACCATCAACATATACAGTTGGCACATCCTTGCATGTCTTTTCATCAAAAGCTTTGTGTGGTGACTGTCCAAACTCCTGTAAACTAGATTCCACTTCTACTCCATTCGCTACATGTTCAGCTGCACAGTCATGTAGATACTTATAGTTCAAAATGTGTGGAGAAGCCTGGTGAGCTAAAAGTGGGCCAAGGGGCCATTGAGAAGGGGGGGCTCTTATAAACATAGCACATTCCTTTTCCTTCTGAGTGTGCGCATGAGTGGTTTTAGATTGCAATATCTTCTTCCTTGGACTCAGGATATTTGCAAAGGGTCATGAGAGCCCTCATGACCACTTGGGTCGACCGGTTTCAATGGCGTTAATAGCTGTAGCCATCTTCGTCAGGACCAAGATTCAGGTGTAGAGCAGATCCAAAATAGTCCAAAATTGCTGAAAAGTGGCAGGGATCTCCTTTCTTTCAAAATGGTTCCTGTGCCCTGATAAGCACGCTCCTTTCTGAAAGAGCGTGCTTATCAGGGCACAGGAACCATTTTTCTTCTCCACACATTTTTAACTATAAGTATCTCCGATTTGATGTGACCTATGGGAACAATTAAAAGAATTACACACAGAAAGGAATATGAATAGCTGACCGGTTCCAGGTCGTTCAGACTACAACAAGACCACTTCAGAGTCTAATTCCAAGTTCTGGACAGTGCTCACAAAAACCAAAGTGGATTTGCCTTCTATTTCTCCAACACTCCCCGCCCTATACTCCAGTCTGAGCAATCTTTTACTACTTTAGAACAGTCATTTATACCAATGTGAACCCATGTTTGCTCATCTTCCATGTGTATTTCAGCAAGAGTAGTAATGTGTTTTTGTGTGTCTGTTTTAGGAGTAGTATTCTGTTTGCATGTCTTCTCTTTTAAACAAAAACATAATGTATTCTCACCTATTGCAGTTTGCCTTTTTGTCCTTGGATCTAAATACATTTGTACAGATTGTTTCTCATCTTCACTTTGCATTTTATCTTGACATATCAAGATAACAGTGACGCTAGGTATACAGCTATTCTGGACATATACCTTTACTGCATCATTTGTTTTGGCAACAGTGTGGCATTCATTTATATTGCTGTTCTGTGATTTTATTTTCTTAAGCCTCAATGGTTTTTTGGTTAATGACCACAGTACTCCATTCACACCATCTATGAGAGGAGTCAATCTTTTCAGGCAATCTGTCCCCATCAGCAATGGAATTTCACAAATAGATGTGATCAATACCTCCTGTTTCATTCTGTGTTTTCCTATCTTTATGTCAACCTTGGTAACACCTATAATAGGCAACTCCTCCCCATAAAAATTATGCACAGGACCTTCATTTTGCCTCACTGTGGTCTGTTTCTGTGGAGATCTCCCCTCATTAATACTTTTTACCAATTCTTTGGACATAATTGTGGCCTGTGTGCCAGTGTCAATCATTGCAAATGTATTGCATTTCTCTTCCACATTGATGGGAGCATAATACCTGTCTTCAACTTCCTCTAATACACATAAGAAGTGTGAATTCTTACTGATTTTAGGACTCACCTTTCTCAGGCCTATTTCACTTTTGGCTAAGCACATTGGTAAATGGAAAGACATTTTTCCCTACTTTCTGTCCATTTCTGTGTGAGAGGCTTTATTCATTTCCCCATGTTCAGAGGTTTTTTGAGTGTGGCCACTGTTCGCACATCCATCCAGGTATCATCAGAGGTCACATTGCAATCCTCCAACTGAACATGTGTAACAACATCACTTGGCAATTTGTCATTGTCTAACTCTGTGCATTTGTGATCATTTAGTATGGTACCAGTCCTTTTAACTTCTTCAAAAATATGTGGCTCAAAGAATTCTTCAGGTGATTGACCTGTACCCTCCTTTTGAGTATTTATTTTTTCTGACTGTGTTTGGCTATTGTTTTTATTGCCCAGGGGAGGAGTTATAGCATCCCCACTTACTCCCTGTTCACTGGTATTCCCGATACAGGAGTAATTTTTCTTAAATCTGTCTCTTTGTTCTTTTGGAATTTCAGGTTTTCCTGTTTCATTTGTACAAATCTCCAACGTTTGATTTAGCTCTAAGTTAAACCGAACTTCTTTCATAAAGGTATTTGCACTTTCTGTCACATGTTCATTTACTGGTATCTTTATCTTTGAATCTTTAGATATCTCAGAGTCATGATGCAACATCTCGTCAGGGCAATCTGTTTTCTTAGCATTGCAGGTATCTTTAATACTTAGGGCCTCATTACGACCTAGGCGGTAAGTTACCGCCTGGGCCGTGACTTTACCACCATGGCGTAAACTACGTTTACGCCATGGTGGTAGGCGGACTTACCGCCCCATTCCAACCTTGGCGGGGCGGTAAATCCCCATTTTCCCATTTTCCCTTCCCCATTCCCATTTTGCCCCATAGGGCATAATGGGAGTGGGGAAGGCGTTAATTACGCCACCGTAAATTACGGTGGCGTAATTAACTCCATGGTCCCTTAGCGCCATGGATTTTCACACCTGCTAAAAGCAGGTGTTAAATCCGCCATGGCGCTAAGGGACCTCGTACTCAGGCGGTAAGGGTCGGCGCTGTTTACACCGCCGTAAAACCCTTACCGCCTGAGTCGTAATGAGGCCCTTAGTCACTTATCAGAAACCACCCGGTCAGTGCTATGGCCTTCTGCCCCCTCCTTTGATGACTGTTTTTGTGCTGTACAGAGCTTTCCTATTTGCTCAGCCAACATTTTCACTTGTGCCTCGAGACACTGGAATCTGTCCATTTCTTTAGAATCCTCTCTTTGTGGCCTAGGTTGATATTGATTGTTTTCCCCCTGATTGAATCTATTCTGATATCTCTCAGGAGAATGATTTCTATTGGGATTGCTTCTGAACTCTTGATTCATATGTGGAGGGGAGCGAGGTGCACCCATCCTTTGGTTGTAGTCCCCTGGTGGTGAATCCTTGTATTGACATGGAGCGTAATTCATATTTTGCCTCATGTCCTGTCTCTCATGCTGTGGGTACTGACCCCTATGTTGATTCCCATTATCAGTAAATCGATCCACATATCGGGGTCTATCCTGATTACCATATATCATGGTTTTGTGATAAAATCTGCTCTGTGTCCCCAATGTCTGGTAGGGACCATTATTTCTTTGATCCTGACTTTGTCTCTGATTATTATTTATACCTAACATATCAGGCAGATAACCTGCCTGGGGCCTATCTCCTAAGTACCTAGGGCTGATGTAGCTCTCCCTATTTCTAGGATAATGTGATTGAAACATTGGTGCAGGAAGTGACGACCTTTGTTGATTACCCCTTTGTTCAGGTGTCAAATTATTTTTACCTGGACTTTAAGCAGACTCAAGGGACATTTTGGCTGACCTGATTTCCATCACTGTTGCTGAGAGTTCTTTACATTTTGGTCTAGTGTCTTTCATTTTATAATTTTCTCTACCCTGACAATAGAGTACCTCATATAGTGTTGTGCTTTGGTGTACAATCCATTCAAGTGATTTGTCACGGTCAAATTCACGGATCAACTGTGATATGATGTCTTTCTGTAGCCCATAGAAGTAGGCAGTTTTAAACTAATTAGAATTGGGGTCAAAAGATACATCAAAACGAGAAAAAGCTCTTTTTAAGTCTTGCAAAAACTAGCGAGGGGATGTATTAGGCCCAGCAGTGATTGTGTAAGCAACTTTATTCGCCTCCTGTAATGACTGGAAAGGAGAAAAATGACGTCTAATCTCTTTTTCAAACTCAGCCCATGTCATATTCTGCTGTTCATTTAATCTCCTTATGATACTGGCTGTGGGAGCATCTAGAGTTAAATGAAAATGCTGTCTGTATTGTTCCTAAGGTATCTGGAGGGCTTTGAATATGTCATGCACCGCTTCTAAGTGATCCTCTATGCAGCACTCCCCTCCCTTTTTAAATGGTTTGATCAGAGCTTTGATGGATTTCATTATCTTTATGGGGCTACTCGTCGCAATGCACGGAATTGCACTACTTGGTGATTCAAACCTGGTTTCAGGTGTATGAGATTGGTAGCAGCCCCCAATGGGTGTATCAAATCCCCCAAGGGCGCTGCAACCAAGTTCAGTCACCGGCCCACTCACTGGGGCACTAGCTCTTTGGGTAGAAATAGGATTCACCTCAACTCCATAGAATTTGGTGCCCTGCCGTCTATCCTGGGAGCTGGCAATGTACATTTGCTGTTCCAAATCCTTACACTTCTTAAGGAACCTGTCTGCCTCTTTTTGCAAATAGTTGTTTTCATCACTCATTTTATTAATTACCTCCTGCATATCGCACATTTGCATTTGGCATTCATTGAATTCTTTGTTTCTCTTGTCTCTTTCTTGAAACATTTTAACCATTTACTGTTCAGTATTTTGGAAATCATTTTCTTTTTCACAATGTTCTTTTTGTAAAATCTGCATTTCCAAAACAACCTCATCTTTGTCTTGTCTAATATGGTCTACCAAAGCTTTTAAATGTACCAGTTCTTGTTCACTCTCCTCAAACTGTTTCTTGCTTTTAGACAATTGAGTATCAAGATCCCTACATTTTAACTGCATGTCTTTTTGTCATACGTCCAATTCTGCTCTTAACATTTTCTCTTTCTTACTTGCCCCATCTAGATCAGCTTTTAACCTGTTTATCAGCTTAGTATCATTATCTTGCATTCGCAGGGACCTATTCAAAATAAACCATGTCTTGGCGCATAGACGTATCAGACAATCTTTCTCTGCATTTTTATCAGCTGCATTTAATAATCTCAGAAGGCAGACCTGAATTATGCTGCCTTCTGCAAAAATGCTGTCTAGTGGTTCTTTCTGTACTTCACCATAAATACGGTCATGCCATTCTGTGGCATTATTTGATGACCACGTCACATATGCACATAACTTTGCCTCCAGATATTGCACTAGTTCTGAGAATGTGGCTTCTATTTCAGACATTCTGAAATTCACTTTTAGTGTCGCACTGCTATTATGAAATGGGTTCCCTCTAATGCATGGATGGTAGTGTGAGACACACTTGCCACGCCCAGTAGGTGCTCTATGATCACTTTCCTGGCGTGCAACGCACCATATATGTCGGATATTTTGTGTAGATTTGGGGTCTGGCAGTATTTTCTTACTGCCAAAAAAAGAAATAGTAATTTGGCGATGACGTATCTTTGCATTTAGATTGGGTTTGGCCTTACCTCTTTTCAGTGACCATGTCTTGTTACACTATATTAGATAATTTAGTAATATACACTATTGTTGGTCATTTCTAGTGGTGAGCATAACTTTCCTGTTCTATTTATGGCCCCAACAAACACAAAACCTTCCTTATTCTTATAATATTCTTGTGATCTATAGAGAGCCTTGGGCCTACATTCAGAAACACCACAATTTCACATAGAGCGTCATCAATAACCTGTGGTGTTATCATTGATTTATCTACATCAGTGAACTATGCTTCCATAGGCCTCATTACTGATTCATTACTGGTTCATAGACCCCCAGTAATCTATATTTTGTATTAGATTTCACCCACACACCATGCACTGGGTGAACACACACATACATCTATTTATCACTGCTAATTCTATTATTCCATCTGCATGGGAAACATGACAAATGTATTACCTAAAAATCTTCCCTGTGTCATAAAATGTTATTCCAAAGGCACCAAGAAAAGAGAAAAACAAAAACTCTCTACGCGTTCTGCTTTTATATTGTGTGTATTAGAAACAATTGCATTTCAAAATAACATCTTACCAATTACATTGTGTTGTTCTCTGTAATAAAAAACAAGAAAAGAAACAATACAAAAACAGAGCAACATTCACTCTGCAACATTATCATATGACAAATTAAATGCATGGGATTTCTTTTGCTTTGCTATCCTAACTGCCTAGTATTTCTAGAACACATTCGCCAAGCAATCGCATAAAAATAACCTCACTTCGAACTTGGCTGCTTACCAACAGATTTGTCGTTTTCTCCCCCAGGCGATTTATTTCAGAAGAGCGGCCCAGTTGGCAGGGGTTGCCTTCGTAATCTCAATGTCTAAAGTGTGTGTTGTGAGAACATAGGGTTCTCAAGCCAATGTTAAGACACCAAGATCATCTGTCTCTGGAGCCCAGTAAAAGCGATCTGATTTTCCCTCTGTCATTTTTTCTTCATCAAAACTCTGCCCGTCCCATTCTGCTTACGTGGCATAACTGCAGGTACACTTCCTTCCAATCATATTAGCAGAAAATGTATTCTGTTAACACCCTCATGTCCCAAACAATGGTAGCTTAAGATTATAATAACTGTATCTTTTTCGATTTCCTGCTGCCTTCCTGCCTTATGCATTCAGCACAGCAAGAGAAAAGAAGAGAGAAAAATGCATGTTTAAAAAACAAATTTCAAAATATGTATTTTCACCTCACTTTGTGCATGGGACTACATTATAATGTTAATGAAATAGCATTAGTGATTAGTACTTGTTAATTAAATCAGTCAGTTATATAAATAATATTCAATAATGTAGTCCTTTATGCATGAGGGAATCCAGAGGAAAAAAAACAAAAAAAGATGCACTTTTACTCTCTGTAGAAAGAAAAAAAAAATATGCACATTTAATCTCTGAAGTTTTATATTGGGCTTTGGCTGTATTATGAATTCCATACCTTGCATGCCCCCAGCCACATATTCACCTGTTATACTGGCAACATAGGACTGGCTCTATGTGTATGCCACATTATTGCTGGTAACAAGATGCCATCACATTCAGTGAGTTGCTATAAACTTCAAGGCGCTATAATTCAAAGCACTATAAACTATACTACAGGCAACAGTGCAATGCATTGTGAATGACAGACAACACGACCCCTAAGCAACTAAGGATTTTCACTCACTCCATTTGCTCTTGATGGCCATGATGGAACAGAAACTGTCCTATGGACTACAATTCTCGATAATTATCTAGGTAAAAATAGGGCATACATTCAGGGGAAAGCAATGGTTTAAAATGATAACCTTAGAAAATGGTATGCATGTTATCGACATGGCACACTGACATTTATTTCTGCTGTAAGGTCCGCTACATCCATGGATCAGGAAGGCTTGTTCTTCTGCTTCAACCTGTGACACTTGGGGCCTGGTCCATGGAAGTGTTTTATTATGGCGCAATCCCATAGGAAAACGTTCCATGAACCAGGACCTTGATGTTTTGTGTATTGCCAGCTCTTTTGTACATGAGTGCAAACTCATTTGTCATGCGCCCACAAATATACGTGGAAATGGGCGTAGAGATGTGAACATTTCTTTGCGCCCGAAAAGATTTTGACAGTTTTCGTTTGTTGACTTTTCAAACAAATTGAGAGTGTATGCAGATGTGGACACAATATTAATACACACTTCAAGTACTCTGGGCAGGGGTTCGACTCCCACTCTTTACGCGTTCACTCATACATATTCCGGGCAGGTGAGGGAGCACCATTTCTCCCCTTATAGAAACAATCAAACGTTGGCATGAATACTATGCAAATGCAAGCATACATTTAGTTTGATCTTAAGGTCAGAAAATACATATATTCCAGAATGTTCTGGAAGACGAAACATGAACATGTTAATGAGGTTATGAGGTTAACCCAATCCAACAAGTCCATGTACCAAAATATATTTTCATAATCACTTTTCAAAACGATACATGGACCCAGAAGAGGTATTGGCTGTAGGGAGTATTGAAACATACAGTCATAGTGCTACTTGCTAAAGCCCGAATGGATTCAAGTTTTTTCAATCTGAAAGAAGTTATACACACTGAGAATACACAAAAGAAAGGGGTGGCCTTGGGTCCTGATGAGATAATATATGATTTATTCTATCCTGGAATATGGAAGGTTTCTGCCTCTTGGCATAAATCAGACTTAATACCAGTATAAAAAGAAGGCAATGGGATTAATCAGTCTTTGCAAAATTACTCCTGGAAGGAATTAATGTTTCACATGAAGACAATCATTTCAAACACGCACGAGGACCATAGAACATGCTGATGAACCATAGAGAAAGGGTGAGGATTTCTGCAATTATAATGAAATATACACTTAAAAAATAATAAGTTTATATCCAGCCTGTAACGTTTTCCATTTCTTTCTATTGAATCCAGAGAGGTCGTATTTGGAAAAGTACTGTAAAATAATCGAGACACTTTTCTTTGCTTTATTGCAGATGCATTGACTTTCTTTTAAATATTCTGTAAAAGCTACCATGAAACCTTCCCCCATCTTTTCTGCAACACAGGTTGGAGTCTTGTTTCTGGTATTGCAGTACACAAATATACATTTTAGATTTATATGTCAAAATGGTAGTCGAAAATGCATTCTCCCCATTAGTACCTGTAATGTTCTAAGCACAGTCTAAGTGCCACAAGCAATCACTGTGTTAGGATCGGGCCCCTTGATACATCAAATTGTCGGATTAAAATCTGTACTTTGTACATCTAGCTGTCATTTTGAATGGCTACACTCTGGATTGGTCACATTTTTGTGATTTAAGGTGGTGAGTGTTGTATGAGGTGGCAGCTTGTGAGAATGTGATATGTTACATGCTGTGCTACAATTCAAAACACACCGAAATGTTGTCCTTTGTTTTAAAGTCGAATTCCATTCTATTGGGAATGAAATACCGCCTTCTTCTCCAACTCTGTTCTGCTTATCTTTCAAGCTCTGTGACGATTCAACTGCCGAGGCACCAGTAATCCAGGGATGAATATCGGTTTTCAAACCATCACTCAGCCCCAAACCTCTAATACACCAGAAGGGATCTGAACAGATTGGAATAACAGGGACATTATAAACCTCCTTGTCAAATTTTGGTAATGTGGACTGAACGGCAGGCTTATCTCCGAAAAGGTTGTGGATTGTTGGTTAGTTGCAACACAGGGAAAATCAATTATTACCCAATGATAAAAGGAGTGTCCAGTCAAGGTTGTATTCAAAATGCCTACTTTATTAATCACAACAGACAGTTCGACAAGACTACGACATCCAAACCACCCTGTAAAGTAATACAGGGGCCAGGCAGTTTGAAAGAGGGAAAAGTAATGCACTCTGGATACTGACAGGATGGAAGTCGGTATGGTTAGTAACCACAACTGTTTGTTATGGTTTCTTGGCTTTAGCCCAAAGGGAGCAATTGGTCTTAAAGTGTCTCTAAGGGCCTTCTGTGAAGGGGCAGGGGGACAGAACCACAATGTATCTTGTGCTGTAGATGTTCTTGGTGGTTAACAGGGTCGAGTAAGCTTCAGGGTGCTTTGCAGGCTTCTGTGACAGAGTTTGGGATGGGAGTCAGCTGCAGGTATCAGGCTTCTAGATGGTTCGGCGAGCAAAGCTGGAAGAACAACTGCAGGCTGGCCTACACAACGACTCAGGGTCAGGAATCGTTTTCACAGTACTGTTCAGCTTTTCTGAAGCACTGGTTGAGACGTCTCGGATGTCTTTGAGTGACTGCATCTTGAGAAAGGTCAGCATTGCAGTCAGTTGTAGATCGAGGAACTCAGCATGCTCAAAAATGTCCTTTAAGGCAGACTGCAGTAGATGCTTGTCGAGGCGCTTCTCCCAGCTTCTTCAATGGACTTGTGTTGTCCTTTAAGGTGGACTGCCCAAAGCTCGAGAGTGTTTTGCAGGCAGCTGCCTTGTCCTTGGTTGTAGGTCCATAGACCTTCTGGCACTTCCTTTCCAGGAAGCTTGCTGTAGTGCCTAGCAGGACATGCTGTGTGCTGGCTGGGTATTGGTTCTGGAGCAGCTGGAAGATTCTCTGAGTTCTGTATCTCCCTCTGTTCCATGGGAGATGTTTAGGGGAGGGCTCTTGCTTCCCTCTTTGGATATCCTGCCCTTCCTTCACTGGCGGAAGCTGTAAAGCAGACTGTACCTACAGCCTGGGTCCAAATGAGTTATTCGTGTTACTCCTTGCAAAGTCTTCAGATGATCTGCCCAAAAGAGGGGCTTGAACCTCTTTCAAAGCCAAATGCACCACATTGATTGCTGTTGGCTACGCCTACCTTAATGAACCAATCCTGGGTCCCCACCAACAACCTCTTGTATGCATGAGGTCATTACCAAAGTGCTTTGCAACAGAAAAGGTAAATGGGTGTAAACACATAATACAAGGTCCCACCCATCTTCCTGTCTATTGTGGATCAAAGGGTCTCTCTGGTTAATTGAGCTCTCTGTGGTTCCTGATTAAGGCGGCAGGTCTCCCTTGAAGTTGTGGTGAGTCCAGACCACATACTAGTACCTTCTGAATGGGGTACACCTTTGGGGGTGGCTACTATAAATATGTAGTCCCAGGCATGACAAGTCACTGCCCTTGATACTGAGAGGCGGGAGTTGGCTTCAGATTGACACAGTGCATATCAAAGGTTGCTGGGTTTTCTGTCTCCTTTGTTATACCTCTACAGCCGGGCCCCGTGTGGGTCTGTTTGAAATATACTCCATTAGTATGCTAAATATGTTAATTTCTACCACCATTCTGCAGTGCTTTCACAAAAGGGCAGAGCAAATCCAAGGAGCCTTTGATAGTTAATTAGGCTGCCCATGGCAGGAGGAAGGTTTTGGCCCTCACCCTTTCTGAGATGCATTGTGCCCTCCACCTGCCAGATCCCAACTAATATGCACCTATAGGCTGTGTCCGCACAGAGAACACAGGTCTGTGGGTATGTTGTGCGGTGAGCATATGAAAATGTGTGCAGATTAGCCCCACACAATTTCCAGATGTTGATCTACCATCATTCAATTTCATTAAAAAAAATCTAAAAAGCCTAAGTGAGCGAACAATCTCCTAGATGCACAGAGACAGCAGGATGGTAAGTGATGTAAATAAGCCTTTATTTGCTTTATTGGAAACATATTGACTGTTTTAAATATTCTATATAATTGCATTCAAATCTCCCCCATTTTTCTGCAACAAAAAATGTAAGCCTTGCTGTTTCAGCCTACAAGTCATGAATGACTGCCAATTCAAAATATATAAAATCTTGAAAATCCTGACACAGTTTGAAATGGGTAGGAAACTACAATAGTAAGAGTACTAAAATGTGTGCACTGCAATAATACAGCTTTCATACTCATAAGAGGATATCACTAGAATCTTCCAGATTGTGCAAGGTGCCCACCAAGGAGATGTCCTGGCACTAAATGTAATTAATATCCTTTGAAATGATATGGATACATATCCATGCATGCAACACACCACCAATTACGGGTTGGGGACTGCATAAAAAGCACATTAAATATCAAACAGATTTTCCAAAGCACCATCGAAAGATAACCATTGCTGTACAAATCAGACAGCTAAGGAGAATGATTACCCATGAACAGAAAGGCCAGCAGCAGCCTGCACACTAGCCCCTTCCCATGCCACCCATCAGGCTGCACCCCTACTCCCTACACCAGCAAGCCAAAGAGTCTGCACTCCAGCCCCCACCCCAGGAAACCCATCAGCCTGCAACCAGCCCCCACCCCAGTAGAAGAGCCAGGACAGGATATGGGGAAGAGAGCCCATAGGCCCTACCCATAGAGTGTGTCCGAGCCCAAGGTGTCCCACCATGACCTCAATGACGATCTGGTCCTCAATGCCTATTACCTGGACTAACCCACCATCTACAGGCTTCTGGCAGATATTGGGCACAACATAGAGCTGACAAGGACACAGTCACCTCTGTTACGCCCGATGACCTCCTCACAGTGCTCTATTTCTGAACCACAATGGTTTCCAACTCACTGTGGCCATGGCTCATTGCATCGTCCAGTCATGCTTCTCCCACGCCCCCTCAAAGGTGATAGTGGAGGACCTGCAGCACGGCAGACATGGCTGATGGGCACACACATGGCAACACACCACCGTCCCACTGAATGGAAATACCCTTGCCACTGCATATGACAAAATTACAACCCGAATGTAGGCATTGTTGTAATTCCATCAAGACTAGAAGTGATACAAACAGCTATCAAGAGCGTTGCGGGCTAATTGGAGATGAAAGCACATACGTGGCTGCCCAGTAATGTCAACCATGCAAGTACCAGAAATAAAGGGCACACATCAACTATGCTCCTCTGACCATATGCTCCTCTGACATCTAACCCATGTTATGCCCATTACCCTGTCTACAGTATAATCCTACCACTAGCTGAATACCCACTGACTTCACTTTTTGCATAGGGGATAAAAAAAGCCAGTCATCTCACAGAATGACAGCAATGTCCCACCACCACTATACCCAGCCCTACAACTGATTTCATGTAAGAACGCATTTCACATATGCACACCAGAAAGATAATTATGTACAGCAAAAAAGGAACTAAACTCCTGCCTTGCAGGCACACTATTTCAAACACAGTATGCCACTTCTTGCAATTGGCCTGCCCATCATCATGGCTTGTGTGACCAAGAACAAAAGTATAGCTCAGGTGCTATATCCATAATCACATTTTAATATGACCAGCTCATCATTCCATGGTCACATGAACCAATTTGCAGACCATGGAACCACAGTTCCTATCTACACATGTAGTGAGATCGCAGTGCAATTTGATGGAACACAGAGAGGCCTATTCATACCAAATGGGACACTGTAAATTAACCAAAAGAACACCATGCACGCACCATAGGCATGTTCATGGACAGCATCACAGTGTCCTTATACCATCATATCTTTCACCTTTTGCCACAGAGGCATCATTTAAATGGGCACCATCAGCTAGCCAATCCTGTACTACTAAGCAAACTCGCAAAGCCACATGCGTCTAACACATCCATTGCCCTCCCCTTGTGGTGTGGGATACCCCATCCACCACGGGCTGATAATGCCACTGTATAATCCAGGAAATCAGCCAGAGCACCACTATAACTTTACCCACTACCACATCCGCTCCATCATTGAAAGATCCTTTGTTTCACTGAAGAATCGCTTAACTGTCTTAACAATCTGTTTGTGCATTCATGCATCACCCAGAAAAGGTCTACCAGAGAGTTGCCACATGCTGCATGTGGCACAATAAAGCCATGAGACACAACATCCCCATGCCTGATGATAGCATTGAAGAACCTTACTCTGATGAATATGACAATGGCTTGGACATACAACTACCAGGACTTGTCCAATAGCAGGGAAACATCGATGGGCTTGTGCTGCATGATAGGCTTGTGAGCAACATCTTCAGATAGAGGTTAGTGCATATCTCCAAGTGATAGCCCCTACCACATATCTACTATGCCACCACTCTGATCAGATCATCTCTCAGAGATAAGACATGCAGCACATGAGGAGGCACTGGTCTCTTCTTCCACACCTCATTACTCTTCTCGCCCTCTTCATCCTTTACAGACATTCTCTTCATTTGAACACCATTTTTGTCACTTCACCCATCGGACTCGTATTAATTTTCATATTATGTATTGTCCTCCTGGTCCTCTCACTTCTTTTTGTGAATACCTTGATGCTCTTCTCTCCTCTATTCTGCCACTTGACTCCCCTCGTTCCCTTCTTGGCAACTTCAATCTACATCGTTCCTCTTCTCACCTTTCCTGCCCATTTCCTCTTCTAATCAAATCGTATTATCTATTTCAGTACATCACCGCCCCTTCCATAATTCAGGTTCTTGCCTCGATATTATCTTTGCATCTCACTTAGCATTGCTACCCAGGCATTTATTGGTGCCGCCACTCTGGATATACTTTCTTAATGTGTCATGCCATTTTCTACTGGTCATAAAGGGCAAGGGAAACATGATATTGTCTATTAAGTGGCTAGACTAGCATATATGTGTACAGCCAGTCTGGATACATTCTCTTACTGTGGCATGGCACCTATTACTGGGCATCACAGGTAAACATGAGAGGTATTATTAAATGGTTTGAATGGCCTACTTTGTGGCAGCCAGTACTGATTCATGCCTTGAGCATTGCATATCCCTTTGTACTGCTATTAAGAATACAACAAGCAAAGTGAGTGTACTGTTCTCAGAGTGGCCTCCATTGGTGAATGCAGTCTGGATATAATTTCTTATTGTGTCATAGCATTGTTACTGGGCTTCAATGGTAAACTAAACCTGATAAGTGTTATTATGTGGCTAGACTGGCCTACATTGGTTCAGCCAGTCTGGTTACGTTTTCTTATTGTGGCATATCATTTTTTTACTGGTATGAAATGAAGAGTTAAGCCAGCATGATGGTGTTTATTACATTGCTAGCCTGGACGCCATGTGTGTAGGCAGTTTAGATATATATTCTTACTGTGGCATTGCATGTTTTTTTAATAGATTTATAAGGCACTGAGAGCCCGCAGGCATCAGGGTGCCAACATGGAGACAGGAGACAAAAAAAGGTGACATGGGACGCACAGATAGAAGAGGGGTGAACAGTCTATCCTGGAGTTTTCCTGGACATGCAGAGTATAGCAATCATGGCAAGTGTTATTTAGTGCCTGGTCTGCCTACATCAGTGCAGCCAGTTTGGGCATTCTTTCTTAGTGTGGCATAGAATTGTTACTGGGCATCAAGTGTAAAGCAAACATGATCATCGTTATTAAGTGGCCTACATTGGCACAGCCCATCTGGATACATTTTTTCTTAATTTGGCTTGTCACATATTTACTAGGCATCCAGACTAAAGTGAACATGATAAGGGTTACTACATGGCAAGCGTAGCCTTCATTAGTGCATACCGTCTGGACATGTTTCCTTAAATGTGTCATTGGATTTATTTGTACAGGCTGCACCAACAGAAGTACCGTCTTAGGGTACTGGCACATATTGGTCAGCCTGCACAGACATGTATGGACACAGACAGCCTGAAACGGTTTTTCATACTGGGAAATGTAGTAGGAAAGGTATCATGACAGTGCAGTAGAAAAGAAATCCAGTGCACTTTTGGTGACTTGCATCTAACTTATTTTTTCAAGTGCTACAATACAAACTCGTTTGCAAATTGTGTTGCTTCTGACCTAATTTTTTCACAGAAAAATGCACCATTTTATCCTTGTGTTTAAAACATGTTCTCGGAGTGAAAACATCAATGGACTGCCCCTTTATTGTTTCAGGCTCCCTCTGTATGCTCGGTTTCTCCCGCATGTTCGAGGCAAACATTTACGCCCCTCCAATTGAACCCTGTCACTTACCTTTAGACTGTGCATTCTTAAAATAGGTGTTAGAAAAATTAATCACAGCTCCTTTAATTTTGATTACATATTAATCACACTCACTCAATTGCATTAAAAGATCTCATGTCACATTAATGCTAAAATGCACTATAATTTTCACAAAGTGTTAAGAAACCAAAAGTTAGGAAAGGAAATGAAATCAAGTGTATCTGAATGTTCATGAAACCACCTCCAACTGCTGTGACCTGGTACGCTAGTTAAAGGGCCCTTTGGTTTTCTTCTCCTGGTGTTTCCCTTGGGAGGTTTGTCCAGAGAACCAGTCGTCTAGATCCGGATGTGTCATACGCTGTGGCTGGTCCCATTATGCCTCAATTCACTGCAATAGGCACTATGAAAAAGCAGACACCCACACAAGCTGGAATTATAGCTTCATATGCTGCCTGACATTATTACTGCCCGTGATGAGAAAATGAGCAAACACACAAAAACATGATCTCATTTTATGATGGGAAGAATGCAATAAAAAGATGTTTTCCTATTTTATTCAAGCTACTGTAACAATTCCC
Organism: Ambystoma mexicanum; assembly: GCF_040938575.1. Classification (NCBI taxonomy): domain Eukaryota; kingdom Metazoa; phylum Chordata; class Amphibia; order Caudata; family Ambystomatidae; genus Ambystoma; species Ambystoma mexicanum. The sequence goes on from NC_090922.1 coordinate 363,931,951, forward strand.
TTTGATGTTTCTGTCCCACAGAATTAAAAAAAAATGCTTCTGCTCCTCCTGTACATGTCCAAAATGTCATTATGTAAAAACATTATTATAGTGTGCGGCTGGCAATTACTGCCTGCATTAGCATTGCTGTGATATGTTGTGCTTTGCATTGGCATCGTAGGAGGTATACTGTAAGTGTGCAGTTACCTGATAACAGGATTGCTATGACAAGTTTTGCTGCTTATTGAACTGCAATGCCGTTCCACAGGAATCCCACAGCATGGATTAGCAATTTACTGTAGACTTTTTGTCATCTTAATACAAGCATACAAAAAAATATCTCTTTCTTTATATTTGCTGAAAAATAGCTTGACTTGGGAGAAGTTATTGCTGCAACGCAAACACCCAAACAACTAGAGATGTTTGACAGTTATGATTAGGAAATCAACGACAACTTCACACCCACCATTAACTTATTCATGTTTTCACTCGATGAGGTAATTAACTTGGAAAATGGAGTCTTGGGATATGCTTTGACTTGATCATGTAAATTAAACTAATGCTCCACATAAACGTGCTGAGTTGATGCTATTTTTCCTTAGCTGTTTTACTTGTGCGATGTAAAAACATGGGAACTTGCATGTCATCTATGGTGTCATAAGGTGGCCATGCCCAGTTGATTCTGTGCCCAGGGTTTGGACTTCAGCCATTCCCTAGACACAATAATCACACCCACAATGCCCACTTGGTAATGCCCAACGGACACTGTGCCTGGGCGATGGCTCTACCTACCAACATTTCATACATGTTTGGAAACAATCCATTTGTGTGTGCTGCAATGGTAAATTGAATAGGAAAAGTGTTGAATTGCATTACAGCTTTGCTAATCCTGATCCGAACTTCGAGGAAGTTATTAACAATTATCAGAATGGGGTGAGGATGTGGTTTTCAAAGTTGTTTGACGTTCCATCCACAGTATCCAAATGAAAAGGGAAAAGGTTTTCGTGCCCTTTACCTTCCCCCCTGCCTGGGAACTTGTGAAACTTCCCACACAAGTTTCCACTAGATATACATATCAGAGTATTTACAGGGGTGTTGGAGCCCCTATGCTGAGGACGAACATGGTGTACCTCACACAGTAAGGTCTAAAAGCATAAAGCCATGTTTTAGCTGGCTGCACCCTTCACAGAGGCGAAATATCCATTTGCATATCATTCCTATCCCACACAATAGAGCAGTCCAGCAACAAAGTGCTAGACAATTCTCCTCTAAACAAAAGTACCATCAGCAGTCCCAGACACGTGTTTCAGCCTTGTTTGGCCTCATCAGTGAGGTGAAGCTGAACCTCTATAAGGAACAGTGACTAAGCAGTCCTCGTCTGGATTGCCCTTAAGAGGTGTGAAAGCCCCTCTAACGAGGAGGAACAAGGATCAAATAACCTATTATATGTGGTGTACCCCACACAGTAGGGTCTACAACCATGTTTTTGCTCATTGCATCCTTCACAGAAGAGTAATATCTATTTGCATATCAGTCTGGTCGCACCATATATAGGTCAGTCCACCATTGAAATGCTAGACATTTCTCCTCTGAACAAGAGCACCATCAGCAACTCCAGACATGTGTTTCAGCCTTGTTGGGTCTCATTTGTGAGGTGAAGCCACACCTCTCTAAGGCACAGTGAGCAAGGGGTCCATGTCCGGATTGCCCATAAGTACTTAGGGTAAAGCCCAAGTTTTACAAAAAGTGCTGAAGCATGGGAGTCCATCTACAGAAGAAGAACATTGATCAAATATCTTGCTCCATAGGGTGTACCCTACTGAGGGGGTCTACAACTACTTTTAACTCACAGCACCCTTCACAGAGGATAAATATTAATTTGCACCTCAGTCTGTTCCCAACCAATAGGGTAGACCAGCACCAACATTTTAGGCAATTCTCCTGTGAACAAGAGTATCATCAGCAAACTCAGACACATGTTTTGGCCTTGTTGGTTCTCATTGTCGAGGTGAAGATTTAAGGTACAGCGAGCAAGTGGTCCACATCTGGATTGCCCTCAGTTACATAGCGTTCAACCCCAAGTTTTAGATAATTTACAGAGGTGTGGGAGCCTCTCTACCAAGGATGAACATGGTTCAAATCACCTGTTCTATGCAGTATACCCCACTCTGGTGGGTATACAACCACGTTACATATCAGGGTGGTCCCAGGGACAAAGAGCAGGAATCACTGGATTAATTACAAAGGAATAAAAAATGTCTTCCTTTTTATGGACCGTAAAGACCCAGGGAAACCTCCTAAATCTTCTCATATTTTTCTATTGTTTATTGTTTGTTGCTGACCAATGTTCTAAATCTATTTCACTTATCAAGCACATTTCAACCCCTGTCATGCCCCTTGAATTCCTCAGTCGTAGAAGGGCCTTTTTAATAAATATGATGCATTAGGGAACAATTTGATTATTTCTTCTATTACTTTTTCAAGTGTGCTTGTGGCTGTCAGGATAACATTATACGGCCACTGTTAATTAGCACCCTTGATGAAAGCATTGACCAAATCAGCCACCCTCAAACATCGGTGGGATTAGCTAGTAGAATCTTGCACTCACTCCTAACATACTAATAATTCAGGTGGTACATCTCTGACACCTTTCTGTTTTCCTGTTTCCCTTTTTACCCTGCCTATACCCCCACCCTCTCTCGCTATCCAGAAAACTCACTCTTTCTATCTCAGAAACACTAAATCGTCCATGGCCAAGTCTCTACCTGTCAATGAAATGGAAGTGGGGCTCAGCACGTAACTCTTTCTTTCATTTCATTAACACCCCTTCTTTTAGTTTTGCTTTAAAAATAAGTCTATTAACACTCAGGTGTGTGGCGTGTGCAAAAAAGCATTAATTACCACATTTGTGTTTGTGTTTCACCCATTGCGGCCCGGATCCTTTGCAGAGCCTCTCGCTTTCCAATTAATGCTGCATCGCCTTATGAGAAAGATGCACACACTTTCAGATAGTTCCCTCCAATAGGCTGCAACTTTTCTACTTAACAACAATGTTTTTTATATTTTGCTTTACCGAAGAGTAGTCAATTATGTGAGAGTGGCATGTGACAACCCTGATTACCATTTTCCTAATGAGAAAAACACAGTTTATAATACCAGATTACTTAACAGTGATCTTTGTTATTCATAGTCCTACTCTTACTCATCCAGATACTGATTGTACATCATGAAACCATCCTGCCTTTCCGACACCTACCTAATTAAAATTCCTAATTTTCCGTAGGCCCCACCTTCATCTCCCATCTAGCCCCTAAACTGGGGAAACCTACATCCAACTACTTGTAACTACTGAGATGCTGGATGCACCTTGGACCAGGGAGAGAGAGTGTAGTCTTAGTAGTGGAAATAGGAAGAGAAGGACTCAGAGTAATGAAAATTACTGGTAAGTAATCCGAGCATTAACTCCACTTCCCCCTTCCTCATTCCAGTATTCATTCAACATCATGAAGAATACCAACTATTGGAGAGAAGTTTTATGCAGAGCACACAGAGCATGGGGTTACCTGCCCACACAACTATTTATTAATGATTTGAAACATTCAGCAAGTAAGATCACTTAACACAAAATGAGCAACTGAGTTATACCCTTAACCAGGCATGATCAATCTATAGTGTCTACAAATGGAGAGATTGAGGCCCACTTCACTGCCCTGCACATGTCCAACAACCAAGTTTTCTAGACCTATGCCCATGATACTGGCAACCCGCATTAGACTGACCCACAATGCCGTGAGGAAACAGAGAGCCATTCAATCAATAAGCTTGGGAAATGGTCTTGATTTCAGCCACCTGCTCATCAGCAAAAGGGAAGCCTTCCTGGTCCCACCCAAAGCACCATAGGTCACAAACAAACTAGTGTAGACCCAAAAGGAGGCAGTCCTGTATAGACACTATGAAGTCCCTTCCTGGCATCTAGATGAGCCAAGGCCCAAGCTATGCCCTCTGACAGAACCCATCAGGATGGATGGAATCACACATTTCTCAGCTCCACAAAAGGATGATATCACCTTCAGTTGAAGGCCTGGGATGCACCGTAAGGTGATGTGCTCTGGGAAGACCACGAAGTTGGGAGGAGAAAGGTGAAGCACATCCAGATCTCCAATGCATCTGGCAGTCTACCAGAAAGGTAGTCTTAACTGACATAATGTTCAGGTCCATGGCAGAAGGTTACAAAATTGGCTCATGTAGGTAACGAAGCAGCAGAGGGAGATCCCAGTCCAGTGTGAGATTTCTGACTCTAGGGGTAGAGACTGTAACTTCTTATCAGGTGCTCTATAATTGGAATCAATTCACCACCTCCCCCAGGGTTGTCAAAAAGGCCTTAATGACTGTCATGTAGGCTCTAAGGAAAGGATTTCTGAGGCCTAGGTCATAACCCTCCTCCCGAAATTGGGAAAGAGCAGACATCCCACATTCTTGCTGGAATTCCTCATGCTCCTCACACCAGGAAACAACGGATTCCCAAGAGTGAAAATAAGAAGCCAGACTCAAATGAGTTATGTGTTCCCTTTCAATAGCCAGAGCACCACAACACTAGTTGTTAGTGGGGTGCCCTCTGGGTCCAGAAAGCAGGAGTGTACGCCGGGGGAGATGTAATGGGGTAGATACCGACATCCGAGCTAGGTGGCTGAACCATCTCCTATTAGGCCATCCTGTAACCACCAGAGTCCCCAGGCCATGATCTTTCTGATCTTCTGGAGCACCCTTGGGAAGAACAGATTTGGGGAAAAGGCAAAGACTAGGTCATCTGGCTTCGGAAATGTTAGGGCATCCACCCTCCAAGAACCCTGTTCTCTCAATCTCAAGCATTGAGGTGGCTAGGAGGGCATTCCTAGCTGACACAAACATGTTCACCATAGGAACAACCCATTGCGGATACAGAAATTGGCCTTTCTCAAGAGCCTGAGAACTCCAAAGAGTATATCAAGGATTGACTACCCGCAAACATGACCCTGAGGTTAAAGAGATTGGATTCCACCAATTTCCTCAAAGAATAAATAATTGATAAATAAATAATACTGTTCACACAACTGGTATTGGTACCTCCCTTTTGTTTGATGTAGGCCAGGGCCGAAGTGTTGTCCACACTGATCTTCATCACTGAACAACTTGGTTAAAAGCCAGATGGTCTGCTGCACTACTTTCAGCTCTTTGTAGTTTGAGGTAAGAGAGCCCACTCTCCCTGTCCAGTGGTCCAGGACTGCCTTCTCACCCAAGAAGTGTCCCCACCCACTGGATCTGGCATCTCTGGTGATACTTATTTCTGAAGGGGGATCCAGAGGGAAGCCCTGCACAATATTCTCCTCTATCAGGTTCTACTTTAACTGGAATATCAGGGGAGGTCTCAGCGGTCACAGTGGGCCCGTCAATACTATGTTGCTGCATTGAGGAGTCCAATGCCAGTGCAGGTGGAAGAGAAGAGGCTGCAGATTTCATCATACCATGGATCCAAAACAAAATATGTGCTTTGGTTTTATCAGAAGAAGACAATATTTCCAAATCCCCTCGGTAAGAGATTGCTGGTGCCTGTATGGAAAACAGAGACGATAAAATGAACTGAAATGTCTGCATCAGAGTTAAGGAGAATTTATTTAAGTTGATAAGGAGTCTGTGATGTATGAGAACCTGGCTTGTCTGATGGAAATGCTTCTCTGTGTTCACCCTGGAGAAACCCTAGATTGAACGTAATTTTATTTTATTTTTATTTATTGAACATTTGTATGGCACCGATAAAGCAGAAAGTGTTTCTAGGTGCCACAATACAAAAGAGGGGGTGGTGGGGAAAGAGAAGAATAACAATAATGGTCCTACTAGGCCCTGTGACAGTTGCATCATGATCCAGATTCTGTTAAAGGGATATGATCTCCTCATGCTTTTTCTCCAAGGCAGATAGAAAATTGGTTACAACTCAAGGGGAAGACCCTAGACCAAATGGAAGGACCTTAAATTGAAAATGGTCCTGACCCACCGAAACCACAGAATGTGCCCGCCTGTGTAGATAGGTGTCAAAGATGTCCAGGAAAGAAATAAAGAAAGCCAATGCCCTACCAACATGAGATAAGAGCAATAGCCTGTTGCAGAGTGTCTATTTGGAAATTTAGGAAGGCCATTGGGGTCTCACGTTTGTCTAGGTGGAAATAGTCCCCTTGTGATTTCCGTTGAATATGGTCCCTGTGATGTGACAACATTTTCCCTTTGGCACACCCATACATCCTATGCCCATGCGGGTGCTGGACACCAGACTCAGTCTAGACAGTGCACTAATGAGGTTGGAAGTGGAAGGGGTGAGGAGCTTACCTTTCCTCTAGGTCACTGGGATCCAGCAGTGCCTGACACTACTCAGCCGTCCTGGGGAGGAGCCACTCAGGAGACCTTCCAATCCTGGTCTGGTACCTTGTGGTGCTCCATATTTAACCAAGGGCCTCTCTCCTCTCCTGACTCCTCTGCTCCCACTGACACACGGGGAGGTGGGGCAGGAGCTTTCTTGGCAACATCCTGTATTATATTAGTAAATCGTATTGAAGGGCCATTCCAGCAAGCCCCACACTAGCTGTCTTGAAGGACAGAAACAGAACAATAAATGGAATGGGATCTGCCCCTCTTAAGGACAGTAAGGGAGCAGTGGTTAAGACCGAACGAATTTTGATTGGGTAGGCATCGCAAGACTGAACAAAGAATGGGGGACGTGGATGTAATGAGCATCTGATAACAAGAAATGAGAGCAGAAATAATAATCTTCCTGTTGTGTTGCTTTGGAGATAGTCTGCCAACATCTGCTCAGTTGTGCTCTCATACATTGGCAATATGCAGATTTATGAAAAAAGCTACTGTAATTCCAGGAGGTTGTGCCTGTCCCTGTCCATCCCGTCTAAATCGTTTTTTATAGAAAGGACCGGGCAAGGATTAATGCTACTCAGAAAAGTGTCATTGTTTTCTCACCTCCTTCAAAAGAGGGCCACTAATATATGTATGTAAAAAACTGGAAAACACATAGGAATGTGCCAAAGGGGAAATGTGTTAGACACTTTGCTATTAACGAACAGAAACACAGCCAAGCCAAATAGTGAAGGTCTATGGACAATGAAATAACTTTTAGGATGATGGCTTGGCTGTGAATGGAAAGGTGAAAAATGTAAATAGCAAGTGTTTGTATGTATTTACACTGTATGCTAATACATATACATATACTTTCTCCCTATTAGTCGTACGACATTTGAAGTACGTGATGACTTCTTGAATATCAAAGTAAACAATTTAATATATTTAAAAATAACATGATCGTGTTTACAGTTATGCTTAGTTCTGTACCCTTCTTGTCATGATATTTTAGAGGCCTCCAGTAATAATCATCACCTGTTTTGCATACAAGTTTATTCCTTTTCCGCTAATAAAATGAATTGTATATTTTACTTGAAATTACTACTGTCTACCTTGACATTCTTCTTTGTATTTGTTCTCCCTCATTCAATATGGCTGATCTGGTGTATTTTATGCCCGTTGAGTCATTTACTCTCAGAGGCAACGAAGAGCCTTCTCAGTAGGAGTTTCTCTCCTCTCTGAAATAAGACTGACATCGTCATACCCATTGAGTTTGTTTGTCCACTGACTTGAAAGGTGGAAAGATATTGAATTGCCAGTGGTGTGCACAAGGTGTAGTCCGAGGGGCAAGGCGCAGAACCTGTGTCGAATGGCCCAATCTGCCATTCGGTCCAAAACTCAGTGGGCCTCATTACGAATTTGGAGGTAGCCCTCCATGGGTGCCTCCAAACTGGGCTCCATTACCGGATTCCTGCAATGGGATTACCGGGTCATTCCGACATAGAAGGACTCGGTAAGTCCTCCTTGCAGGAACCATTCCCCATTCCCATTTGAGCCCCGATAGGGCTCAATGGGAATTTAAGGGAGGCACATTACAAGTGTCCCATTGTTACCTCCCTCTTCCCCCCCGCGGGACCCAGAAAAGACGTCTGGTTTTACCAGGCATCTGATCCAGGTCCCGCAAAGGGAACCTCGTAATCAGCCCTGACGGAATGAAGGGGGACGGTCCCGTACTGGCCCCCTTTATTTCGTCAGCGCAAGGGTCGTAATGAGGCCCAGTGTGTTCAGATCTGTTCCTGGTAAATGTATTAGATTCAGGGGCAACAAATACGTTCGAAAAAATGGTCTGGGCTGCAAATGTTGTCCAGGCTATAAATAAAAACAAGTTGCGTTCTTGTATCAAAAATGACTGCAAGCGTGTGACTTCGTAACACAAGATCCCTAGTGTGTGCCATCCTATTGATTGTGTTAAAACTAATTGGGCAGGAGCTCAGGTGGACCCATGTTAAGCGTCACAAGAACAAGCACTCTTGGATTTTCGCCACACATCAATTTGCTTTTTGGTACTTGCAGACCTGTATTTATAAACTGTACAAAATGACTTGGGGCAACAATTGCAGGAAAGAATGCCCATGATTTAAGAGTTCAGTGTCCTGCTACTTTTAGTCTGACCGAAGTTGGTTGAGAAAAGCGGGGAATAATATGCATGTATTACTAAATTTAAAATGTTCACACTCAGCAGTTATTTTGCATGCAGATTAATAGTCTGTAGCAACAGAAGAAAAAACATGTGCTTATATACCATCAAGCAATCTTGTTTATTCAAATAGAATTCATCCAACATAGCACAGTAAATAATTTCATACAAGTAAACTGTGATAGAGTGAAGGACTTTACCCGGTCCGGGGGTAACAAATAGGAGACTCAGCTCCTACTCCCCCTGCCCCATGTGTGCCTTGAAAATTGCTGATGGTACCACCTTCTGTCACCCTCTCCCTCGCATTACTGTTTCTAGCCCATGTTCTCTTTTTTCCAGGGAGAGTGGCATGACACTCCCCCATTGGCCAATTTCTGGTTTTTTACAAGCCGGTATGGCTCTCAAAAACAGTACAGTACATAAATTGGACAATAGGAATCAGTGCCATTCCCCCAGGGTCACTGGTGCCATGGCTGTCAGCATGGCATGCCCTCTCATCATGGGAGCGTTGTGCTAAAAGCCAGCACCGCTTAGCTCTCAGGACTGTGTTCCGGTGATGAGATGGTGCACCACACTCACAGCCATCCGGCCATGGCTCTCAGCACAGCGTTCCATCTCTTCAGAGGAGTGCTGCTCTGGACAGTCATCCTGCCAGTGTGGCTCGCCACCTTGCATTGGCTGCACCCAGACCCAAAAAAGCACCCCCACTCCTTACCTTATAAGGGTGGGGTTGGGGCCCCCTTCCAGCCTTCTCTCCTACTGTTCAGGTCAGACTTCACAGACTTGGCACAGGTATGGCAATTCACCTTCCTCTTCTCCCCACTCCTTACGTTGTTAGTGTGGGAGAAGGACCAGTCATCCACTGCTGCATCCCCCGCCTACCCAATGTCTGTAGTCTTCATTGGTCCACACCCTTGGAGATGCTGTCTTGCTGCTTATTAAGCCTTGCCCCTCCCTCTTCATCACATTTGGACGTGGTTGCTGGGCGCTGAAAACATTGTTAAACCCTCATGCGGCACTCTGGCCTTTCACTTAGTCTTCGGGGCACATAACTCCTGGTTCGGCTCTAGTGCTAGGTCTATAAAGATTCATTTTAGATCCTTGAAATCAGAAACAATATTGTTTAATAGACTATATTGATGTATATATTGTAGAGGCAGGGTCGTGCCTCTATAGTTAATGTTACATACCACATTTCATAGGAAAAATTAAAAATATTTTCTTCTGTACCTTTTGATGTCATTTAAGAAAGTTTACGAAATCTGCATAACACTGACCAATACCACACACATGCAACATTTTGTAAAATGCAATCAGTGTGTTCATGACCAAACTAATTCCTGAGAAAACAAACTTTTTTTGCATTGTAATTTCCATAAAGAAATAGTGCCTAATAATGCTTAATAGACGCACATACAGTGATAAACCTGGGCAGTGTACCTGGCAGATTAACAAAAAATCTTCCACTTTGGACTACTATTTTGACAGTTACACCTCTCTCAAAGAGTCAAATCCTTTGAGATACGGAAAGCAGATTTTACTGACCATTTCCTGCTGAAACTCACGCTGTGTCTGAACCTGAGCGAGTGCATGGTTGGCGGTGGAGGGATAAATGTAAACCCAGCAGGGAACAGATTAGTTTAGACCCCTAGGAAAATCGATAAGGCATCTAGATTGGCCCACAGCCTTATAAAGTATGAGCGCCAGACCTTTGGGTCCGCTGATGTAAATAGGATGGGAGAGCGGCTGCAGGTACTTGCGTGGGAAGCTGGGATACTCCCCGGTAAGCATATGGATGCTGATAGCACCAAACTTGGTTGGGTGTTTGATGTTGAAATCAGAGACACAAAAAGACAGATCTGATGTAATGTACCAGTAGCTAAACTCATAGGGGCCTTGCAGAGACAGGTAAATGCTAGGCTATGGTGTATTAAAACCACTTACAGGAAATGGCTCACTAGATGGAGGTGCTACGAGATAACTACGCAGTGGCAAAAGACGTTCACCACCTTATCTAGCAGGGATCCCCGACACATTTAGCAGTTGCTGGAAACAGCCAAGGGGGACTCTAGATGACAAACCATTAACCCTTTTCCCACAGATAACTGGGTAGCTTTCGTCAGGGCCAAATTTGACCAACTGACTACAGTCTGGAGGATAACAAAGGGAGGAGGCCACTGTCCTCTGAAAATTAGTGCTGAGGAAATATACATAGCTATTGGTAAACTTAAGGGCTCGAGGGTCCCTGGGCCAAATGATTTGTCAAATACAGTCCTAAAAGGAAACCCTGAAGCTTGGTCTAAGATTCTGCATATGTTGTACAGCAGAGTGTGTAGTGACGGTATGGTGCCCGATACATAGCAGCAGACAATTATTCTTCCTGTCTACAAGAAAGGGGATAGAGAGATGCCAGGCAATTATAGGCTCCTCTCTCTTCTGGATGTGACAGTGACAGGGAAGTTATTTCTACCTTTGTCCTGACTGTGAAATATATTGACCCACTCAACAGCATTGCCTCACATCACTAAGCTGCATTTGTGCAAGAAACAGCGACCTAGCTGAGCTGGCTCCTGTGCACACCAGGACTTCAAAACTGCATTTTGGCAGCAACAAAAGATGGGTACACCATCTTGCCTCACCCACTTTAGGCAAAATGGAACAAGGGGATCCACTGAAAAAGTATGCCAGTGTTTTCTCAGACATATATATGGAATCAAGTGAACCGGCAACACTGTATTGCTGAAAAAGCCAAAAATTCCCCTTCAGAATGAAACTTGTCTTCACCCCTTTAAAAGGCTTTGTTATGCTATTTCCATCTGTACATTCTGAAACCACTGTGATGGAAACGGCCCTGTCAGGCACAGGATAAGTCATTGTGCCTCCGAAAAACTAGGCATAATTCCTGAATGACAGGTTCTGTCAAAGTAGATTTGAAAGAAATCAACAAGCAACTTTCTTTTCACCCGCACTGGAAACACGCGTTTATTTGTTGACAAAATGTACCGAGGTGCAGCGTTTCAAAGAGACATTTTGCTCTCTGAGCTAGGTCAAGGATAAATGTATCTATACTTGAGATAAGAGTCCTGCTGCAAGGAAAAGGACTACAGCTGCAGAGACAGTGGCAATCTGAAGAGCTGCAAACCGAAGTAAAGAAAGAAATGATAGCAGTTTTTAACACATGTGGAAAAATGGGCTGTGCTGACTGAAGAAAAAAAAATACCTGATTAAAACTCAATTGTTGATGAAAGCCTGCTTACTTAGCAATGTAAAGAAATTATGTTAGTGGTGACAATACACACAAAGGATATCTTATCTCATAGGTTTGTTTAATTCAAGACCCAAAGTAAGAAATTAAACAGTTTAAAACCCATGGGCTGGAGCTGCAAGCTCTCAGAAAAACCTGTTTTTCCAGTTGCCAGTGATGAAACCTCCCAAAGGAAGGGAGATACACCCTAAATCCAGGACACGTAGGTGTGAAGTGCCAGCTTGAAAAAACTTTGTATGGGACAGGACAATGAAAGTTCACATGCTCATCAGACATTCGTCTGTGCTCCAGGCTGGGAAAATAGCTGTCCTGGGACACTCACCTGTCAATTGTGAAGGGGTAATAAAACCTTCAATTAAGACTGGAAACCCCCTTGCCTGGAAGGAAATGACAGCTGCTTGCAGTTGAAGAAAAAGAAAAATGGGATCAAGTAACAAAGGGACTGACTTTTGGTGCCAGAGACTATGTTATACAGAAACTTTAAAGACTTTTATTTCTGTAGCCATAATTAGTAGAAATTTAAAAGTTCACAGTTTGTTAATCTAATTTTGTGGGCTATCTTTTAAAACTTGGTAGGAGTCCTTGCCACATAGGGAACAGAAGTTGCGAAATATGACAGATTCCCAAGAAAGTATTAATGTGGCAAACATAAGATTTTGTGCATACATCCCTGGGGACAATTCACATGTGTGTATAAAATTGTGGAATTTTAGGCCCAATCTTTAATGTGTAAAACACCAAAATGTGTCAGAAAGGCGAAACAAGGTCGCACAGACCTGGGGATTGGACTGAAATGTGAGGCACAGTATATGTGAACTGTGTGTATAATTTGCCAAGAGATTGCAAGTGAAGAAATGTATGTTTTTGCCAAAATTGGATTTTAAGTAAAGTAAATGTGTGAGTGTTGGGACATTGTAAACCTCTCCTCATAAACCTGACATCATCCCCTTAGAAATCCAACCAACTGAGAGCGAGGTGGAGACTAGCTCCGGAGCCCAATCCAAGTAGTTTAGGGGTGGGCATAGTTAACCCTGCCCAGCCTCTACCTTGATGATGTCATTTGGCATTATAAATAAGGGTCCCTGACAAGACACAGACACACACTGATTCCTGATTTCCTACGCCGGCTTCCTGTTCCTGTCTGTTCCTGTCTTCATCTTGCATTTATCCATCTAAACTCCAGATCCCAACCACAAGGCCAAGCATTGCTGATCTTGCTTCAGCTAGGCCTCAATTCTAAAATAATCCCAATAACCAAGGGAAACTCTGTGGTGTTTCGGGAAGCATCCTGAATTAGCCTGGCTTGCCACTCACTGCATGCTGCTGCCATCCTGCTACCCTGATGACCTATAGTATCCAGTAACCAGAATTGCCAGTCCTGAAGAACTATCCTTTGGTATCCAGTCCATGTCCAGCTGTCCATGCCCGCTGATTTTATCCGGCTGTCCTGTGTTAGACCAGATCCGTGTGGTGATCCAGAGCGCTGACTGGAATAGGAACCATAGAAAACCATAGCCTAACTTGCCTTGCTTTGTTCCATCCCAATGTCTAAATCATTCCATCCTTATCCTGATAACTTGTAATATTGTCAAACATCATTCTTGAAACCCTGCTTTGATTACTTCTGCTAGGGCCAACATCTTTAATAATTTTGTCTTGTAAAATCCTAAACTATTAATCCTGTTTGAGTGATCGGACTGGGTTCGCCAGGGCAGACCCTGAGGTGATAGGGTTGAACTTGCAAGTTAACCCCGGAGTTTACTGTGTCTCAATCTGGTAGTTTAGCCTGAATGCTCTAGTGTAGAGTAAAACTGTCCTTGTCAAAACTGATTTCTTGGCCTTTTTCGCACCTTCATTTTCTCAAAAATGCACCTCACTAGATCTTAGATCTTGCATAACTCACTCAACTTAACAGCTGGAGACCTCATTTCACTTTCATATTGTGCCTATGATCCATAGCTACACCCCGCATCACAATTTATCAATATTTCACCAGTTTTTATTAAAAACTGTTTTGGTAAGTCAGGCGGGACTTGCAAAAGTGTGTTAAATTTCCGTGTCATTTTGCTTATAAAATGTTTTCAATCTTCCATTCAATTTCGAATTGTATGCCTTTGCTCAATCCATTGCTTGGATTACTAGTGTCTTTCCAGTGTTGCTCCAGTAAAGAATTGTTTTTGTTTCAAGCATTTTAGACATATTCATTCATTTATTCATCCATTTCCGAGTGTCATTTTTAGCATTGCCGGGGTTTAAAACCTGTTTTTCTCTCTTGTTTGGGGAGGGAAAGTCAGATTTCCATTCTGTTTTCCATTTCTCATTCCTGATTACTTGCTGATTATGTTTATTCACTTAAAATTGATTATTTGTGGGTTGAGGGAACCTTGCAGGGGGAAATTCTAACTCATTACCTAAAATCAAAAAGTGCTCCTATTCCCTAGTGTTTTGTAGATGTGTCAGCAGAAGGTTAACCTACGTGCATTGCTTACATTCTTATTGTTCTTATCACTCCATTGGTGATTGCTGCCCCATATTAAAAATTGTATGATTCTTTTCATTTCAAATAAATAAATAAATAAATATTATATTTTATCAACCATCCTGGTTCCTGGTCCATTGTGACCCAGGGTATTTGAAAAGGGGGTGTGATATGAGTGGTGTATCATCTCAATATTGAATATAACATAAAAATAAGCATTTCAATTGCGCACTGCATACTGGGCTGAGGCTTAGGGGTGCGTTGCCTGATTGAAATCCTTAACAAATTTGGAGGCTTGTGAAAGGATTTTGAGTTTGGTTACCACCCGTGACAGTCTAACACAACATACTAACCTGCAAGGTAGTAATACTTTGTGTGGTGGGAATACTGTATTACACTGTACAAGCACCCCCTCCCACCCAAAAAAAAACAAATACTCCAAGATCAGGGCTGCCTGTAAAAGCAGAATTAAAGCAACCCCACAATAATGAATAAAGAAAGAACATTGCCAAGATTGCTGTTCCAGTAGAAATCAGAATGGCTAGGGAGCACCCCCTGCACAAGCTTTTTGTCAGGGCTGAATGGCCAGAACAGGATGAAAATGTCTGGCTGCAGGAAATCACACAACAGGTCGCTGCCATGAACTTGGATACATGGCAGGACAATGGCCTATTACACCATGCTCTGAGTGAATTATACATGGCCGCAAAAATTAAAGAGGAGCAAATCAAAATTGCCAGAATTGCAGCCTACCTATATCTCCACATGGGTGTGATATGGGAAAAGCATGTTGAAAGCACAGTTCTGGCACAGAATCAAATTGAAGTATTAGATAAAATCCAGACTGATCTAGATTCAGCAGAACAAAATTACAGAAGAGCCAAGAATTGGAGGCAGAATCTAGAGATTATGTCACAAAATTAAAAGAGGAGTTGGCCCGCCAGCAGCAAAATAATGCAGATCAAGAGGCCCAACTAGAATCAGCAAACATAGAGGGTCAGGAAAAGGCTGACTCTCTAGAAGAGAGTCAACGGAATTTGACTCAACAGTTAGCCTAAAACAGTTTCTGCACAGAGCAGATAGTCACCCTACAAAATCAGATAGATGAACTAAAAGGGGAAAATAATGTTAATCTTGAGAGACCTCCATTCTCAAACAGAATTCGATCAGGAGCGCCAGAAATCCAATGCCATCAAAAAACAAAGGGATGACCTGGCTGAACAGAGGGGCACCCTAAATCAAGAGAGTGATACTTTAGGCCAGGAAGTAAGCCAATTAAAACTAGAGTTACAGCGGAGTGAATTAGCCCACCGGGAGCTAAATAAATTGAAAACAGAGTATCTGAAGTTACTGGAGCACGCCAGACGGGTAGGGGGTGCTCTGGAAGAGAACACCCAGACCAAAAATCCTGAACTCAGGAGGTGAATGTCCTGCAACAGAAAATATTCCCAAAACATGCAGGAAGTGCAGAGACAATGAGGCTCTCCATGAATACATTAATGGGCTCCATCAACAAGTGGCAGCGCAAGAGCGGATCACTGAAACCAGTAAGGCCTTGAACGATTAACAAAAGGCTCAGATCTTTGCTTATTACCAAGAAATAGAAAAAAAATAGCAAGGTTGGAGAAAGAGGGTGCTAGACTACATCCTAGCTGGTGGGACCCTGAACAGGTAGAGAGGGACAGGGCAACCCCTGATCATAGCATAAGGACCCCTGTAATCAGGGACTCCAACCCATTCAATACCATGAACACTGCCAACTTCATGTCTACTGGCTCACATGAGCCGGGAGCCATGGGGCTGGCACATTCCATAGGTTTGGTAAAGTGGGACTGATGGATCAGCGCCCCCCAGAAATTGATGGACGGCGTCCCTGTACAGATACCCAATTATTAGGGCTGATATCTCTGACAAGGAAGACTCCTATGAAGGGAGGGTCAGGGAATCAGATCCACTGAAATACCGCCTTCCAAGGGAGCAGTTGGTTAAATTTGATGGGGAACTAAATGAAATAAGGCCCAAAAAGTGCATCATAAAAACTTGTACCCAGTTAGGGCAGTGGGGGGTTACTCTACCAACCCTGGGAGCAGGGTGGAGTCAGAAGACTCTTTTGAGCACCACAAGAGTAGAGAAACTAGGCCACAAAATTCTGCAAGCCCTTCTTAAGTTCATCGAATCCGGGTGTGCCTAGAGGATCAAGACGGGACCTCCAGTAGCAGTGCCTCTGAGATTGAGGGTGAGTGGACTCGGGTCATTAAAAAAAGAATACAAACAAACTTATGAGAACTATGAACAAAGATCCCATTGGGCAGATTAAGGCCATTAGGACTGTCATAACTCCATATCATAAAAATGTGAAGTATTGTGTTTGGGAACACTTAGAACTATATGAGCAAATGATGGATACTATTCATATGTAGGACAGCCAGAATTGCACATTATGTAAAATGGACCTTCTCCCCTGAATACTCCAGTTTCTTTGCCAGACTGGAGGAGCAGAACCACTCAAGATGGTCCACCTACATAGCGGCCATCTGGAAACATTTTTCTGCTCAAAGAAACCCCCAAGGAGGCCTACAATCTGCAGCGCGGGGAAGATCAGCCCCCCCCAAGAATTTGTGCAGGAGCTCAAACGCGCCTTTGCACAGATCATCGAAGGGTGCATACAGATAGTCAGGAGTTCATCATGTATTGTTCGGAGTATCTTTGCATTGTCTGATCCCTCTATCCAACCATCCTCTCTTTCCTCCAGAACTAGTATTGTAAAACTATCTTTGTGCTGATCCTTTTCTCATCAGAAGAAGGTGAGTTTCCTTAGCAGGCAGTCACCCTGATCAAGTGACTGTGTTTCTGTGTGGTATTCGTTTTGTTCACAGTCATCCTCTAGTGTAAGAAACCCAATCGTCATTTTTAAAAGTGCATTCCTGTTTTCCATTCCTGCACCTATCTCGAAAAACAACCTCTACTAAAACGTCTGTAACTCCCTCAGTTTTTGTGAGAGAAACATAATTTCAACTCCTGCTTGTAGCTAACATCCCCAGCTTTCCAACACTCAATGTGATACTCCCGTTATTGTGAATATCGCGCAGTGAAATGTTTGCTGCAAATTTTCATTTTGGGACATTTTCACACGTGTAAAACAGCTTTTAATTGCTTCCGACTTGAATCTTAAGATTAAAAATGTTCTCTTTGGATTAACTCATTGCTTGTGTTTGTGTGCAACTATCCAAAGCAGCTCCCATAAGAATTTCTATCAATTTCAGCAATTTTGACCATATTTGGTGTTTTTGCCCAGTCCATTCTAAAGATAACTTTAAAAGCCATTTTGACAGCTTGACAGTCAATTCTGTTTTTCTCCTGTGTTTGCTGGGGGAAAGTGGGATTGATATTCTGTTTGAATTCTGCCATTCCTGAATACCTGCTCTCTCCTCCTATATCTTTACATTACCTATTGGGGTTGAGGGGTGTGCAGGGGGACCTCTAACCACAGTGCTATCAGATCTGAACCCACACAAAAGTACATTTTTCTGTGCTGAATTGTTTTGCTCACTACTTACTCCTTGTGTATTAAAGATATTATTCAGTATTACATCACCCCATTGGTGATTGTTGTGTACCGATTAAAACATATTGTGATTACATTTTAAATACATAAATAAATATTTACTTTTTTTGAAAGGAAAAGTTGGAGTTTGGTAGGCGGAACTCCCTCACTCCTGCGCACTCCTATTTTTAGTTTGGTACTTTATTACGACCTGCAGCCTAGTTCTTGTTTGTCAGGGAACCAACTCCAGGGTTCCTGTTTGTAAAAACAATTCGTGGGGTTTGGACAAACTATGGAACTTATAGGCGCTGGTAGGGTATGGTAGTCCTATATCCGTTGGTTAAGTAGAAATTATTGGTGAAGGATGAGGCAGATTAGTTTTGAATTTCGCACGTGATTTGTTTTATTTCTATTCGTTGAACCGCACTAATACAATTCTTAGTCAGTTTCAACACATGGATAGCTTTACACAGCCACAGCCGACGCGCGTTTCAACCTTAGTCTTTATCAAGGCTGGTGGTTTTGTGAATTGGTGGTGCAGTTATGTGGTGTACCCATTGTAGTGACAACAATGAAATCAATGCGTTATGTACATTTGCATTTGTTCAAGACACCCGTTAATATAGCATGTTACCAAATTTAGAAATCCCAAGTGTATTGTGACACCCATGTGAGGTGATTAGTCATGTGTTGGCAATAGGTGTTAGTGACATGTCAGTTAGTTATAACAACAATAACATATCCATATATACATAGGTCATGGAACGATAGGTTGGCAATTTCAATTTAGAGACAGACAAGGACATGGTACCAAGGAAAGAAGAAATGAGAGACGAATGTTAGTCAGTTAGGGGATTTATATAAAGGCAGTTATGCCCTGAGATAAACTGGGCAAGGAGGAGGTAAAGTGTCTTACCCTTTGAGTTGTATCATATGCTTCAAGAGAATGGTGTGCTGGTCCTACCCATGCTGGGGTGCCAGAGGACTGGATAGTCGAGCTAGAGAGAAAATACATATGGTTGAATGGGGGAGAAGTGAAAGACCATGGTAAGTTAGAGGTATTAGTGAAAGATTTCTAGTAAACTCGTGACGGGGGGAGGCTTATATTAAGGGGGAAATGGGCGAGATCAGGTTAATTTGGTAAAGGAGGATTGGGAAGACTGTTGTCTGTATTGGCGAAGGGTTATAATGTGTTGGTGTTGGGAAGCGTATGTCAAGATGAGCGGCCGGGTGGGCGAGACGCGGTTGCGTGAGGAATTAGTGAAATGTCAGCAGCTAGTGTTTGGATGGAGCAAGCAAAATGGGTGCTGGCGATTTAGTAGTGCGGCCGGGTAAGAGAGGAAGGTGGTTGCGTGCGAAACAATGAATTGTCAGCAACTAGTGTTCGGATGGAGCGAGCTAAAAATGGGTGCTGGCGGTTATAATGCGGCCGGGTAAGAGAGACGCGGTTGCATGAGGAAATAGTGAAATGTCAGCAGCTAGTGTTTGGATGGCGTGAGCTGAAAATGGGTGCTGGCGGTTAATACTGTGGCCGGGTAAGAGAGACACGGCTGCATGAGGAGTAGTCTGCAGCTAGTGTTTGGAGAGCGAGCAAAATGGGTGCTGGCGTTGAGTAATGCGGCCGGGTAACAGAGGAACGCGGTTGCGTGCGAATTATGAATTCTCAGCAACTAGCGTTCGGATTGAGTGAACTAAATTGGATGCTGGCGGTTATAAAGCGGCCGGGTAAGAGAGACGCGGTTGCAGTGTTTGGATAGAGCGAGCTAAAATAGGTGCTGGCAGTTGATAATACAGGACCTAAGTTTGGCAGGGCTTACCTGTGCCGGCTGGCATGAATCAGCTATCTCGTCACGTTCGCTATCCTGATTAGTTGCAAATTGGCTTGACTTCCTGTTTATATGCAAGGTCTACTGCGGTTGGCTGCTCAAACGAGCGATTTGATTGGATGATTGATAAGGGCACAGGGATAGGCTTGTCAGTTAGGCTGATCAGAAGTGGTTTGGTCCTGTGTTGGCATGGACATGGTAAGGGAGAAGGGGGGGAGGTAGAGTGGAACACAATTGAGGGTGGAGGAATGATGAATAAGGCGGGCATAAAGTAGTCTCAATGTAAGTTTGGTGGGTGGATGCCGGTAAAATACCTGTAAAATGCATACACTATTTGTTAAGGAAGTTTAGCACATACGGACAGGCTATATTGGCTAGGGGCTTGTCCCAGGGGCCGGGAACGGCGCCTGAGCTGTGTGTGCCAGTGGCAAGTAGGATATAAAGAAACGGAGGTGATATTGTGTGGAGTATGTTACACATAGTAATGTGAGCTGGCAGGGGGGGTGATCAATACCGATTGATGGTGTAGCCATGGTAGGTTTGGTCATTACGTTATTGGATGTGTATGCTGGGTACAGCAGAAAAAATGTTTGAACCAATTAAGGTATGGCATCAAAATCAATTGGTTCAGTAGCGCATTGGTACATCAAACATTTACAGGAATACATGGAAGTCATGGTCACTGTTTAGGCCGAAGGTTACAGATCTGTATCGGCATATCAGTTTGGCTTCTTTTTGACGCAGTTGTAGTTCGCGGTTTCCACCTCTTATGTTGATAGGGATTTTCTCAAGGCCTGTGAAGGTGATATCTTCCTTGTTGTCCCACTGGTGGTGTTCTTGCCAATGTAGTGCCAGCGGGTATCTGGAATCCTGCAAGTGTAGAGAGTTAAGGTGCTCCCTAATCCTTGTCCTAAGCTCTCTTTTTGTGCTTCCAATGTATTTGCGTTTACAGACACAGGTGATAACATAGACCACGAATTTTGATTTGCAATTAATGTACTGTTCAATTGTGTGTGTTTCAATAGTGCTGAAGACTACAGTTTTTGTTGTACTGGCAAATTTACACATGGAGCATGCTCCACATTTGTAGAATCCTACTGGTTTGTTGTCTGTTAACCAATTGCTGCTGGGTTTTGTAATTGGTGCCAAAAAAGATGGACTAAGAATGTTTTTGAGTGTTCTAGCTTTAGTAAATGTTAAATTGGGTTTATCAGGAATCCATGCCTTGATGTCTTCATCCATTGCCAAGATATGCCAGTGTCTTTTTAAAGTCTTCTGTACTTGGTAGCTGTCACTGCAATATTGGGTGATAAATCTTATTGGACTGTCATTCGTTGCCTTGTTTCTGGTATGTACCTTGGGCGTCAGGAGTGTACTTCGTTCTCTGTTATGGGCCATGCTTATAGCAGCTTGGATAGCTTGTTCAGGGTATCCTCGTTCTTGAAAGCGATTTTTGAGTGTGGTGCATTCATTTCCGAAAGCTGGGAGGTCGCTGCAGTTCCTTTTGGCTCGTAAGAATTCCCCCTTGGGGATATTGTTGATTACTGATTTCTTATGACAACTTGAGGCATGAAGGACAGAATTGACTTCTGTTGGTTTTCTGAAAGTAGCAGTTGTTAGTTTATTACCATTTGGTGTGATGGTAATGTCTAGGAAATCAATGGTTGTTTTGCTTGAGATGCCTGTTAGTTCGAGACCAAAGGTGTTTTGGTTTAGGTAGAGTTTGAATGAGTCCAGTTCCTCTTTGGTTCCACGCCATATCATCAAAATGTCGTCGATGTATCTCATCCAAATATGGATTAGTTTGTTGAATTCATGGTTGGTAAATGCATGCACTTGTTCATAGTGGTGCATGAAGAGGTTGGCCATTGAGGGAGCATATGTAGCCCCCATTGCAATCCCCTTTGTTTGTTTGTAGTATTGTTGTTCAAAGAGGAATACGGTATTGGTTAGTGAGAATTCCAAAAATTCTTTCGTGAGTTCCAAATGGGACCAAAATGAGGCAGATGCTTTGTTAAATGCAAAGTCAATTGCTTTAAGGGCTAGTCCATGGTCAATTGATGTGTAGAGCGCTTTCACGTCAAGGGTAACGAGAGTGTAGTCTTCACTCCATACGGTTTCTTCAAGGATCAGCAAGGTGTGCATGGTGTCACGCAGAAAGGTAGGTATCTTAGGGACCTCGGGTGCCAGGACATTGTTGATGTATTTGTTCAAGGGTTCAGTCACCCATCCTATTCCGCTCAAAATCGGTCGTCCTTCAGGTCTAAGTTCGAATTTCTTGTGAATCTTAGGTAAGAAATATATTGTTGGCATCCTGGGGTGTGATGGTTGTAAATATTTGATTTCATCATCTGATAGGAGTCCGCGCCTGTGCCATTTAGACAGCATGTTTCTGGTTTTCGTTATGATTTCTTTAGTTGGGTTCTGGTTAATGGTGTCATAGCAGCCAGGAGTAGTTAGGTGTGTGGTGGCCATTTTCACGTAGTCTTCTCTGTCCATTATGACCACATTGCCGCCTTTGTCAGCTTCCTTGATGACAATTTGGTGGTTATCCTGCAGTATCTTGAGAGCTAGTCTTTCTTTGCTGGTAATGTTGTCGTCTCTCATTGAGGGATTCCGTCTTGCGCGATCTTCTAGTGCTTGGAGGTCTCTTGTGACTGCCTGGCTAAAAATGTCAATTGCATTGTCCCCTTGGAAGTTGGGAGTAAATTTGGATTTCTGCTTCATTTCAGGTATCCTGAGGTTGCTTTCCTCAATATCGAGGTCCTGCATAATTTGCGACATCGTTTGGGTTTCTTGTTCTGGTGAAAGGTCCAGGTTGGTAAGGAGATGTGTACCTTTTAGGTGTTCCATATCCAAGGTGCTCAGTGGCAATGTTGTTGGCGTAGGTTGTTTCCATTTGACTGGCTTAGAAAAGAATTTCTTCAGTTTAAGTTTTCTGATGTATTTGAATAAGTCAATTTGAGCATTCACAAAGTTGGTGTGCTTGATTGGTGCGAATGAGAGACCTTTGTTCAGAATTTCTGAGTCATGTTCTGATAGGGTGTATTTGGAGAGGTTAGTCACTAGGCTAGTTATCTCGGAGCTTGTTGTTGTTGATGAGTTTTGGATCTTGTTAGTCTGATAGCACTTTCTTGTTCTTTTTGGTTGTTTCTTGGATCCCGCTCTCTTACCTCTCTTTGTTCTAATCTTGGAGGTATGTTGCCCCGGGTAGAGCCTAAAAAATGAACTTGTTTACCGATTGGCTGTTGCTGCTGTTGTTTTGGTTGTGGTGCTCTCGTTCCTCTTCTGTATCGTTGGATCTCGTCCAGAAAATTGTAGCCAATGCTTCTATTTTGGTCATGCTGTCTAGAGAGTCTAGATGGTACCCTGTCACCTTCTCTTTCAGTTTCCATATGCTTAGGTGGTACCTCTCTGTCCTCTTCTAATGACTCAGATTCCTGGTTGGAGTCATTGGTGTCCTTTGTTCCTTGTTCGGGTTCTGGTTCACTGTCTGCGTCAGATGTTGCTGGAGAGCAGGATACCGAGCTCTCTTTTGAGTTGTTTCCTTGTATGTTGTCAAATTTAGGTTGGAAAGTAAAGACTCTGTTGTCCTGATAGTCTCTTTCATCCCTTGCGAATTTCCTGCATTTCCTGATTTTAACTTCATCTTGGTGCATTCGTAATATTTCGTACATGGTTTTGTAGTTTTTTTCTTTGGTTGCTGCAGGGGCTTTGTTAGTTTCGATCTCATCTTTGAGTTGGTCAATCAATATGACAAGTCTTCCGTGTGCTCTGTCAGCATGTTCTAGTAGTAACTCCATCATTGTTTTGGAGCCCATGATAAGGTTTTCTTCCCATTTGGCTGCTAGGTCAGCGTCATCCGGGTCGGTGAAGTCTGGGAAAATAATGATTCGTAGGCCCCTTGGGATTTTCTCCTGTTCTAGGTAAGTTTGGAGGGTAAATCTCTCCCAAAATTTGTTTATTTCCTTGGTACATAGCCTTTCTAATTTGATGAAAAGTTGCCTAAGGTTGTCAGGCGCCCTTGGGGTGGGTGGGAATGCATGCACTGTTGATCCTTTAGGTGCAAAGAGGTTCTTGGTATCCGTAATTCTTGATTCCAGATAGTTCGCCATGTTAGGTTGGAGTGCTGCTGGGGATCTGGTCCCTGGATTGAATTTTGAAAGGAAAAGTTGGAGTTTGGTAGGCGGAACTCCCTCACTCCTGCGCACTCCTATTTTAAGTTTGGTACTTTATTACGACCTGCAGCCTAGTTCTTGTTTGTCAGGGAACCAACTCCAGGGTTCCTGTTTGTAAAAACAATTCGTGGGGTTTGGACAAACTATGGAACTTATAGGCGCTGGTAGGGTATGGTAGTCCTATATCCGTTGGTTAAGTAGAAATTATTGGTGAAGGATGAGGCAGATTAGTTTTGAATTTCGCACGTGATTTGTTTTATTTCTATTCGTTGAACCGCACTAATACAATTCTTAGTCAGTTTCAACACATGGATAGCTTTACACAGCCACAGCCGACGCGCGTTTCAACCTTAGTCTTTATCAAGGCTGGTGGTTTTGTGAATTGGTGGTGCAGTTATGTGGTGTACCCATTGTAGTGACAACAATGAAATCAATGCGTTATGTACATTTGCATTTGTTCAAGACACCCGTTAATATAGCATGTTACCAAATTTAGAAATCCCAAGTGTATTGTGACACCCATGTGAGGTGATTAGTCATGTGTTGGCAATAGGTGTTAGTGACATGTCAGTTAGTTATAACAACAATAACATATCCATATATACATAGGTCATGGAACGATAGGTTGGCAATTTCAATTTAGAGACAGACAAGGACATGGTACCAAGGAAAGAAGAAATGAGAGACGAATGTTAGTCAGTTAGGGGATTTATATAAAGGCAGTTATGCCCTGAGATAAACTGGGCAAGGAGGAGGTAAAGTGTCTTACCCTTTGAGTTGTATCATATGCTTCAAGAGAATGGTGTGCTGGTCCTACCCATGCTGGGGTGCCAGAGGACTGGATAGTCGAGCTAGAGAGAAAATACATATGGTTGAATGGGGGAGAAGTGAAAGACCATGGTAAGTTAGAGGTATTAGTGAAAGATTTCTAGTAAACTCGTGACGGGGGGAGGCTTATATTAAGGGGGAAATGGGCCAGATCAGGTTAATTTGGTAAAGGAGGATTGGGAAGACTGTTGTCTGTATTGGCGAAGGGTTATAATGTGTTGGTGTTGGGAAGCGTATGTCAAGATGAGCGGCCGGGTGGGCGAGACGCGGTTGCGTGAGGAATTAGTGAAATGTCAGCAGCTAGTGTTTGGATGGAGCAAGCAAAATGGGTGCTGGCGATTTAGTAGTGCGGCCAGGTAAGAGAGGAAGGTGGTTGCGTGCGAAACAATGAATTGTCAGCAACTAGTGTTCGGATGGAGCGAGCTAAAAATGGGTGCTGGCGGTTATAATGCGGCCGGGTAAGAGAGACGCGGTTGCATGAGGAAATAGTGAAATGTCAGCAGCTAGTGTTTGGATGGCGTGAGCTGAAAATGGGTGCTGGCGGTTAATACTGTGGCCGGGTAAGAGAGACACGGCTGCATGGGGAGTAGTCTGCAGCTAGTGTTTGGAGAGCGAGCAAAATGGGTGCTGGCGTTGAGTAATGCGGCCGGGTAACAGAGGAACGCGGTTGCGTGCGAATTATGAATTCTCAGCAACTAGCGTTCGGATTGAGTGAACTAAATTGGATGCTGGCGGTTATAAAGCGGCCGGGTAAGAGAGACGCGGTTGCAGTGTTTGGATAGAGCGAGCTAAAATAGGTGCTGGCGGTTGATAATACAGGACCTAAGTTTGGCAGGGCTTACCTGTGCCGGCTGGCATGAATCAGCTATCTCGTCACGTTCGCTATCCTGATTAGTTGCAAATTGGCTTGACTTCCTGTTTATATGCAAGGTCTACTGCGGTTGGCTGCTCAAACGAGCGATTTGATTGGATGATTGATAAGGGCACAGGGATAGGCTTGTCAGTTAGGCTGATCAGAAGTGGTTTGGTCCTGTGTTGGCATGGACATGGTAAGGGAGAAGGGGGGGAGGTAGAGTGGAACACAATTGGGGGTGGAGGAATGATGAATAAGGCGGGCATAAAGTAGTCTCAATGTAAGTTTGGTGGGTGGATGCCGGTAAAATACCTGTAAAATGCATACACTATTTGTTAAGGAAGTTTAGCACATACGGACAGGCTATATTGGCTAGGGGCTTGTCCCAGGGGCCGGGAACGGCGCCTGAGCTGTGTGTGCCAGTGGCAAGTAGGATATAAAGAAACGGAGGTGATATTGTGTGGAGTATGTTACACATAGTAATGTGAGCTGGCAGGGGGGGTGATCAATACCGATTGATGGTGTAGCCATGGTAGGTTTGGTCATTACGTTATTGGATGTGTATGCTGGGTACAGCAGAAAAAATGTTTGAACCAATTAAGGTATGGCATCAAAATCAATTGGTTCAGTAGCGCATTGGTACATCAAACATTTACAGGAATACATGGAAGTCATGGTCACTGTTTAGGCCGAAGGTTACAGATCTGTATCGGCATATCAGTTTGGCTTCTTTTTGACGCAGTTGTAGTTCGCGGTTTCCACCTCTTATGTTGATAGGGATTTTCTCAAGGCCTGTGAAGGTGATATCTTCCTTGTTGTCCCACTGGTGGTGTTCTTGCCAATGTAGTGCCAGCGGGTATCTGGAATCCTGCAAGTGTAGAGAGTTAAGGTGCTCCCTAATCCTTGTCCTAAGCTCTCTTTTTGTGCTTCCAATGTATTTGCGTTTACAGACACAGGTGATAACATAGACCACGAATTTTGATTTGCAATTAATGTACTGTTCAATTGTGTGTGTTTCAATAGTGCTGAAGACTACAGTTTTTGTTGTACTGGCAAATTTACACATGGAGCATGCTCCACATTTGTAGAATCCTACTGGTTTGTTGTCTGTTAACCAATTGCTGCTGGGTTTTGTAATTGGTGCCAAAAAAGATGGACTAAGAATGTTTTTGAGTGTTCTAGCTTTAGTAAATGTTAAATTGGGTTTATCAGGAATCCATGCCTTGATGTCTTCATCCATTGCCAAGATATGCCAGTGTCTTTTTAAAGTCTTCTGTACTTGGTAGCTGTCACTGCAATATTGGGTGATGAATCTTATTGGACTGTCATTCGTTGCCTTGTTTCTGGTATGTACCTTGGGCGTCAGGAGTGTACTTCGTTCTCTGTTATGGGCCATGCTTATAGCAGCTTGGATAGCTTGTTCAGGGTATCCTCGTTCTTGAAAGCGATTTTTGAGTGTGGTGCATTCATTTCCGAAAGCTGGGAGGTCGCTGCAGTTCCTTTTGGCTCGTAAGAATTCCCCCTTGGGGATATTGTTGATTACTGATTTCTTATGACAACTTGAGGCATGAAGGACAGAATTGACTTCTGTTGGTTTTCTGAAAGTAGCAGTTGTTAGTTTATTACCATTTGGTGTGATGGTAATGTCTAGGAAATCAATGGTTGTTTTGCTTGAGATGCCTGTTAGTTCGAGACCAAAGGTGTTTTGGTTTAGGTAGAGTTTGAATGAGTCCAGTTCCTCTTTGGTTCCACGCCATATCATCAAAATGTCGTCGATGTATCTCATCCAAATATGGATTAGTTTGTTGAATTCATGGTTGGTAAATGCATGCACTTGTTCATAGTGGTGCATGAAGAGGTTGGCCATTGAGGGAGCATATGTAGCCCCCATTGCAATCCCCTTTGTTTGTTTGTAGTATTGTTGTTCAAAGAGGAATACGGTATTGGTTAGTGAGAATTCCAAAAATTCTTTCGTGAGTTCCAAATGGGACCAAAATGAGGCAGATGCTTTGTTAAATGCAAAGTCAATTGCTTTAAGGGCTAGTCCATGGTCAATTGATGTGTAGAGCGCTTTCACGTCAAGGGTAACGAGAGTGTAGTCTTCACTCCATACGGTTTCTTCAAGGATCAGCAAGGTGTGCATGGTGTCACGCAGAAAGGTAGGTATCTTAGGGACCTCGGGTGCCAGGACATTGTTGATGTATTTGTTCAAGGGTTCAGTCACCCATCCTATTCCGCTCAAAATCGGTCGTCCTTCAGGTCTAAGTTCGAATTTCTTGTGAATCTTAGGTAATAAATATATTGTTGGCATCCTGGGGTGTGATGGTTGTAAATATTTGATTTCATCATCTGATAGGAGTCCGCGCCTGTGCCATTTAGACAGCATGTTTCTGGTTTTCGTTATGATTTCTTTAGTTGGGTTCTGGTTAATGGTGTCATAGCAGCCAGGAGTAGTTAGGTGTGTGGTGGCCATTTTCACGTAGTCTTCTCTGTCCATTATGACCACATTGCCGCCTTTGTCAGCTTCAATTGATGCCAATTTGGTGGTTATCCTGCAGTATCTTGAGAGCTAGTCTTTCTTTGCTGGTAATGTTGTCGTCTCTCATTGAGGGATTCCGTCTTGCGCGATCTTCTAGTGCTTGGAGGTCTCTTGTGACTGCCTGGCTAAAAATGTCAATTGCATTGTCCCCTTGGAAGTTGGGAGTAAATTTGGATTTCTGCTTCATTTCAGGTATCCTGAGGTTGCTTTCCTCAATATCGAGGTCCTGCATAATTTGCGACATCGTTTGGGTTTCTTGTTCTGGTGAAAGGTCCAGGTTGGAAAGGCGGCAATGTGGTCATAATGGACAGAGAAGACTACGTGAAAATGGCCACCACACACCTAACTACTCCTGGCTGCTATGACACCATTAACCAGAACCCAACTAAAGAAATCATAACGAAAACCAGAAACATGCTGTCTAAATGGCACAGGCGCGGACTCCTATCAGATGATGAAATCAAATATTTACAACCATCACACCCCAGGATGCCAACAATATATTTCTTTCCTAAGATTCACAAGAAATTCGAACTTAGACCTGAAGGACGACCGATTTTGAGCGGAATAGGATGGGTGACTGAACCCTTGAACAAATACATCAACAATGTCCTGGCACCCGAGGTCCCTAAGATACCTACCTTTCTGCGTGACACCATGCACACCTTGCTGATCCTTGAAGAAACCGTATGGAGTGAAGACTACACTCTCGTTACCCTTGACGTGAAAGCGCTCTACACATCAATTGACCATGGACTAGCCCTTAAAGCAATTGACTTTGCATTTAACAAAGCATCTGCCTCATTTTGGTCCCATTTGGAACTCACGAAAGAATTTTTGGAATTCTCACTAACCAATACCGTATTCCTCTTTGAACAACAATACTACAAACAAACAAAGGGGATTGCAATGGGGGCTACATATGCTCCCTCAATGGCCAACCTCTTCATGCACCACTATGAACAAGTGCATGCATTTACCAACCATGAATTCAACAAACTAATCCATATTTGGATGAGATACATCGACGACATTTTGATGATATGGCGTGGAACCAAAGAGGAACTGGACTCATTCAAACTCTACCTAAACCAAAACACCTTTGGTCTCGAACTAACAGGCATCTCAAGCAAAACAACCATTGATTTCCTAGACATTACCATCACACCAAATGGTAATAAACTAACAACTGCTACTTTCAGAAAACCAACAGAAGTCAATTCTGTCCTTCATGCCTCAAGTTGTCATAAGAAATCAGTAATCAACAATATCCCCAAGGGGGAATTCTTACGAGCCAAAAGGAACTGCAGCGAACTCCCAGCTTTCGGAAATGAATGCACCACACTCAAAAATCGCTTTCAAGAACGAGGATACCCTGAACAAGCTATCCAAGCTGCTATAAGCATGGCCCATAACAGAGAACGAAGTACACTCCTGACGCCCAAGGTACATACCAGAAACAAGGCAACGAATGACAGTCCAATAAGATTTATCACCCAATATTGCAGTGACAGCTACCAAGTACAGAAGACTTTAAAAAGACACTGGCATATCTTGGCAATGGATGAAGACATCAAGGCATGGATTCCTGATAAACCCAATTTAACATTTACTAAAGCTAGAACACTCAAAAACATTCTTAGTCCATCTTTTTTGGCACCAATTACAAAACCCAGCAGCAATTGGTTAACAGACAACAAACCAGTAGGATTCTACAAATGTGGAGCATGCTCCATGTGTAAATTTGACAGTACAACAAAAACTGTAGTCTTCAGCACTATTGAAACACACACAATTGAACAGTACATTAATTGCAAATCAAAATTCGTGGTCTATGTTATCACCTGTGTCTGTAAACGCAAATACATTGGAAGCACAAAAAGAGAGCTTAGGACAAGGATTAGGGAGCACCTTAACTCTCTACACTTGCAGGATTCCAGATACCCGCTGGCACTACATTGGCAAGAACACCACCAGTGGGACAACAAGGAAGATATCACCTTCACAGGCCTTGAGAAAATCCCTATCAACATAAGAGGTGGAAACCGCGAACTACAACTGCGTCAAAAAGAAGCCAAACTGATATGCCGATACAGATCTGTAACCTTCGGCCTAAACAGTGACCATGACTTCCATGTATTCCTGTAAATGTTTGATGTACCAATGCGCTACTGAACCAATTGATTTTGATGCCATACCTTAATTGGTTCAAACATTTTTTCTGCTGTACCCAGCATACACATCCAATAACGTAATGACCAAACCTACCATGGCTACACCATCAATCGGTATTGATCACCCCCCCTGCCAGCTCACATTACTATGTGTAACATACTCCACACAATATCACCTCCGTTTCTTTATATCCTACTTGCCACTGGCACACACAGCTCAGGCGCCGTTCCCGGCCCCTGGGACAAGCCCCTAGCCAATATAGCCTGTCCGTATGTGCTAAACTTCCTTAACAAATAGTGTATGCATTTTACAGGTATTTTACCGGCATCCACCCACCAAACTTACATTGAGACTACTTTATGCCCGCCTTATTCATCATTCTCCACCCCCAATTGTGTTCCACTCTACCTCCCCCCCTTCTCCCTTACCATGTCCATGCCAACACAGGACCAAACCACTTCTGATCAGCCTAACTGACAAGCCTATCCCTGTGCCCTTATCAATCATCCAATCAAATCGCTCGTTTGAGCAGCCAACCGCAGTAGACCTTGCATATAAACAGGAAGTCAAGCCAATTTGCAACTAATCAGGATAGCGAACGTGACGAGATAGCTGATTCATGCCAGCCGGCACAGGTAAGCCCTGCCAAACTTAGGTCCTGTATTATCAACCGCCAGCACCTATTTTAGCTCGCTCTATCCAAACACTGCAACCGCGTCTCTCTTACCCGGCCGCTTTATAACCGCCAGCATCCAATTTAGTTCACTCAATCCGAACGCTAGTTGCTGAGAATTCATAATTCGCACGCAACCGCGTTCCTCTGTTACCCGGCCGCATTACTCAACGCCAGCACCCATTTTGCTCGCTCTCCAAACACTAGCTGCAGACTACTCCCCATGCAGCCGTGTCTCTCTTACCCGGCCACAGTATTAACCGCCAGCACCCATTTTCAGCTCACGCCATCCAAACACTAGCTGCTGACATTTCACTATTTCCTCATGCAACCGCGTCTCTCTTACCCGGCCGCATTATAACCGCCAGCACCCATTTTTAGCTCGCTCCATCCGAACACTAGTTGCTGACAATTCATTGTTTCGCACGCAACCACCTTCCTCTCTTACCCGGCCGCACTACTAAATCGCCAGCACCCATTTTGCTTGCTCCATCCAAACACTAGCTGCTGACATTTCACTAATTCCTCACGCAACCGCGTCTCGCCCACCCCGGCCGCTCATCTTGACATACGCTTCCCAACACCAACACATTATAACCCTTCGCCAATACAGACAACAGTCTTCCCAATCCTCCTTTACCAAATTAACCTGATCTGGCCCATTTCCCCCTTAATATAAGCCTCCCCCCGTCACGAGTTTACTAGAAATCTTTCACTAATACCTCTAACTTACCATGGTCTTTCACTTCTCCCCCATTCAACCATATGTATTTTCTCTCTAGCTCGACTATCCAGTCCTCTGGCACCCCAGCATGGGTAGGACCAGCACACCATTCTCTTGAAGCATATGATACAACTCAAAGGGTAAGACACTTTACCTCCTCCTTGCCCAGTTTATCTCAGGGCATAACTGCCTTTATATAAATCCCCTAACTGACTAACATTCGTCTCTCATTTCTTCTTTCCTTGGTACCATGTCCTTGTCTGTCTCTAAATTGAAATTGCCAACCTATCGTTCCATGACCTATGTATATATGGATATGTTATTGTTGTTATAACTAACAGACATGTCACTAACACCTATTGCCAACACATGACTAATCACCTCACATGGGTGTCACAATACACTTGGGATTTCTAAATTTGGTAACATGCTATATTAACGGGTGTCTTGAACAAATGCAAATGTACATAACGCATTGATTTCATTGTTGTCACTACAATGGGTACACCACATAACTGCACCACCAATTCACAAAACCACCAGCCTTGATAAAGACTAAGGTTGAAACGCGCGTCGGCTGTGGCTGTGTAAAGCTATCCATGTGTTGAAACTGACTAAGAATTGTATTAGTGCGGTTCAACGAATAGAAATAAAACAAATCACGTGCGAAATTCAAAACTAATCTGCCTCATCCTTCACCAATAATTTCTACTTAACCAACGGATATAGGACTACCATACCCTACCAGCGCCTATAAGTTCCATAGTTTGTCCAAACCCCACGAATTGTTTTTACAAACAGGAACCCTGGAGTTGGTTCCCTGACAAACAAGAACTAGGCTGCAGGTCGTAATAAAGTACCAAACTAAAAATAGGAGTGCGCAGGAGTGAGGGAGTTCCGCCTACCAAACTCCAACTTTTCCTTTCAAAATTCAATCCAGGGACCAGATCCCCAGCAGCACTCCAACCTAACATGGCGAACTATCTGGAATCAAGAATTACGGATACCAAGAACCTCTTTGCACCTAAAGGATCAACAGTGCATGCATTCCCACCCACCCAAGGGCGCCTGACAACCTTAGGCAACTTTTCATCAAATTAGAAAGGCTATGTACCAAGGAAATAAACAAATTTTGGGAGAGATTTACCCTCCAAACTTACCTAGAACAGGAGAAAATCCCAAGGGGCCTACGAATCATTATTTTCCCAGACTTCACCGACCCGGATGACGCTGACCTAGCAGCCAAATGGGAAGAAAACCTTATCATGGGCTCCAAAACAATGATGGAGTTACTACTAGAACATGCTGACAGAGCACACGGAAGACTTGTCATATTGATTGACCAACTCAAAGATGAGATCGAAACTAACAAAGCCCCTGCAGCAACCAAAGAAAAAAACTACAAAACCATGTACGAAATATTACGAATGCACCAAGATGAAGTTAAAATCAGGAAATGCAGGAAATTCGCAAGGATGAAAGAGACTATCAGGACAACAGAGTCTTTACTTTCCAACCTAAATTTGACAACATACAAGGAAACAACTCAAAAGAGAGCTCGGTATCCTGCTCTCCAGCAACATCTGACGCAGACAGTGAACCAGAACCCGAACAAGGAACAAAGGACACCAATGACTCCAACCAGGAATCTGAGTCATTAGAAGAGGACAGAGAGGTACCACCTAAGCATATGGAAACTGAAAGAGAAGGTGACAGGGTACCATCTAGACTCTCTAGACAGCATGACCAAAATAGAAGCATTGGCTACAATTTTCTGGACGAGATCCAACGATACAGAAGAGGGAACGAGAGCACCACAACCAAAACAACAGCAGCAACAGCCAATCGGTAAACAAGTTCATTTTTTAGGCTCGACCCGGGGCAACATACCTCCAAGATTAGAACAAAGAGAGGTAAGAGAGCGGGATCCAAGAAACAACCAAGAAGAACAAGAAAGTGCTATCAGACTAACAAGATCCAAAACTCATCAACAACAACAAGCTCCGAGATAACTAGCCTAGTGACTAACCTCTCCAAATACACCCTATCAGAACATGACTCAGAAATTCTGAACAAAGGTCTCTCATTCGCACCAGTCAAGCACACCAACTTTGTGAATGCTCAAATTGACTTATTCAAATACATCAGAAAACTTAAACTGAAGAAATTCTTTTCTAAGCAAGTCAAATGGAAACAACCTACGCCAACAACATTGCCACTGAGCACCTTGGATATGGAACACCTAAAA